>NC_083343.1:123601114-123923267 GCF_019175385.1 Lycium barbarum | reverse complement strand
AACAAATTGTCGGCTCTATTGGTGTGCCTCTTACGATGGATTTGGCTACTGAGAACATAACTCGACCTAGAATGGCTAAAATAAGAGTGGAAGTTGACTTAACAAAGCCAAAACTTACCTCTATATTTGTTGGATCAGAGGCTGACTCAAGTCCAGTTAGGGGATTTTATCAAAAAATTGAATATGAGAGTATGCCAAAGTATTGTAGATTTTGCAAAATTTTAGGACACTCTATAATTCAGTGTAGAAAAGTTGAACAAAAAAAAAAGGCTAAGGAGAAAGCTAACATGGAGAAGCAGGCTAACTTTGAAACTACTGAAACTAGTAAAAACTAAGAGAACATCAAAGAACCTGGAATGATGGAAAGGAAAAACAAAAGAACAAAAAGGACGAAAGAAAAGAGACAAGGGTGCAGATGATGGAAGTGGAAGAGGAGGATAATAACAAAGGGGAGAAGGAGATAGAAAAACAAGGGGAAAAAGGAAAAAAAAAAGACAAGAACAGGACGAGGGTGTTGGATGAAAAAGAAAATTCAATTCTGAAGGAAAGGCTTGATAAGATCAAAAAAAGGAGAAAGAAGAAACCACCAAAAAAGAGAAACAAAGTTAAAGTCAAGACTGGAAACAAAAGAGTCAAAGGTCATAGCACAGGAGATAATATAAAGCAGATTATGGAAAATGGTGTCGCTGGTGTTATAGAAGAGAATCACAATGAAGAAAAGGGCAGTGAGATAGATGAGAATAAGAGTGATATGAGGAGCAATAATGAGGAAGAATCTCATATGAGTAAGCAAAAAGAGGATACAAGGGATCAAGAGATTAACGAGGAGCATACTCGTGAGGAATCATCACGTTTACCTAGTTATGTGAAAAATCTACCCGGTATCAACTTGGTTGTAGATCTAAACAACAACTTGATGGATAACTACAGTCCTCATGACAGAGGTGGAGATGCAGATGGAGAAGAACTAGAGGTAAACAAGACAAACAGAATGGAAAGAGCTACTTACTATGAAGAAATGGAGGATGAAGGTAATGCTCAGCAACATCTCAAAGAGGTTTGTGGCAGAAATGGCATATCACCTATTAGAAGGGGTAGAAACAAACAAAAGAAAGATGATAGAGACGTCAACCCCAGTAGAACACAGTCCACACCTCCTTTAAGAATGCATGAAACATTTGACAACACTAGGGAGAAGAATATGGAGAAAGGAACTAATGATGGCAAAAGTGAGGAGCAACATCAAACCAATAAGGAGAATGATAAAGAAGACTGTCTAGTTACAAGAAAAGGCAGAAGCAAGAAAAAGAAAACCAACAAAAAGAACTCTACATCTCCAACCAAGAGGGATAGAGACAAAATTAACAACTCATAAATGTTTTTTATGATTAGTGCAATCATATGGAACATTAGAGGAATAAGGTCCAAAAAAGCAATTCAGAGACTCAAAAGACTGGTTAACAGAAACAAAATTGATTTGGTTGCTATATCAGAACCAATGGTCAACATGAATAAGGTAGAAGGTTACAAAAGGTATCTTGGCTTTAATCATTGTATTTCTAACAACACTGGAAACTTTGGTGTTTTTGGAGAAATAACTGCATTGTCTCTACTATTCAAAACCATGAGCAACAGATTACCTTGAGCATCAAAGATAATCAGAGTATTGAGGAGCTTCATGTCACTGCTGTTTATGCCAAATGCACAGAAGCGGAGAGAAAAGACCTTTGGGAAATCTAGGAGGATCTAAACAAAATCATTAAGAGTCCATGGTGCATAGGAGGTGACTTCAACACCATTTTACAACCTGATGAAAAGTTAGATGGGATCCCTTATAGAAATGCTAGGAGCTTTGACTTCTGTGAGTGCATGGATTCCTGTGGTATGATTGATATGGGATATCATGGCTCTAAATACACTTGGTGCAATAACTGGAGACCTAGCAAGAGGATCTGGATGAGACTTGATAGAGTTTTTGTTAATGACAAATGGACTTAGAAATACACCAATATCATTGTTAAACATTTGGCAAAAACAGGGTTAGATCATAGACCTCTCTTGCTCAAATGTAGCAATAACCAACAAAGTGGTCATAAATATTTCAAGTTTCTAGATTTTTGGTGCAATTTAGATGATTTTCAAGAGGTTGTGAAAGAAGATTGGAACCAACTTATCAATGGCAACCCAATGTGGATTCTTCAGCAGAAACTGAAAAGTGTGGCTAAAAGACTTTCTAGGTGGTCTAGAGAAGAGATAGGAGATGTTAATGATCAGGAAGAAATGTGGGAAACCAGAATGCAATATTTGGAAGATGAGGATGTGATTCATAGGTCTGAGAATACCAGACAAGAAGTTAACAAGGGACATGCTGAATATATTTACTAGCTGAGCAAACAGGATTCTCTTTTAAAGCAGAAAGCCAAAATCAAATGGTATGAAGAAGGTGACACTAACAACAAGTATTTTCACTCGGTAATTAGGGACAGAAGAAAAAGACTTGGCATCACTACCATCAAGAACAATAGGGAAAATTGGATAACTGGTAATGAAAAGATAGCCAAGGCTGCTATCAAGCATTAAGAGCACTTATTCAATATGAACCCAAGACCAGTTGTGTCACGCCCCGAACCATGGCCTGGACGTAACACGGCACTCGGTGCCTGACTGCATGTGACCGAGCGAACCACATGACTTGCTGAATTATCATGATACATAACATAAGCGGAATATAACGTGAATGCATGATGAGCCTTTATAAAACGTAGTAAGTCATAATGCTTAATAAAAATACTTGTTTAAACATGAGTGCGGAATATAACATGAATGAGCCAAAATGGCTATACGACTCCGAATGTCTGACATGACATAACTGACTTGTCTAGTCTATGAAACCTCTATCATGAGTCTGACTGGAAAACATACTTACTGGGACAAGGCCCCCAGCATACCTTAGATGCATGACTAACCATAAAACAAAAGTTGACTAAACCCCGAATGAGATGGGGTTCACCAATAAGCTGATACAGATGTTGTCCTACTGAGCAGATGTGTCGTCCTGTATATCAGTACCTGCATCGTGAAATGCAGGACCCCGGGCAATAAAAGGGGACGTCAGCACATTGAATGTACTGGTATGTAAAGCAACTGAAAGAAATAACACGGGACAAGGAATAACATGATAAGAGCTGAAACTGAAAACCTGGACATGAACATGAGCATGAGCATGAGTACATATATACATAACATAAGTAAAACATGATAAGTAGGGAGAGCATTTCATAAACCGACATGTGAAATCACCACGTGGGTACGTGGAGTCTGGTACCTCGCCGGACCAGCAGAGCCCTCATACCTTGCCAGAGTATAAAGTGGTAAATCACCACGTGGGTACGTGGAGTCTGGTACCTCGCCGGACCAGCAGAGCCCTCATACCTTGCCAGAGTATAAGGTGGTAACGTGTCTGATGGATCCATTCAGTGTAAAATTAAGGTATCGTCTTATCTGGGCGGAGCGATCCTTGTCCTACGGTGGCTACGTAGTTTCAGGCTATCTGAGCCTTCTCGGTAATTTGTGAAACTCCCAAAAACATTAACATAATATAGTTGGCTAAGAAGCCTAAAATTTTCGTGAATTAACTTGTACTTGTCTTGTAATCACGATTTCACGAAATAACTTGTAAACATGGTTTCATGAAATAACTTGTAAACATGGTCTCATGAAATAACTCGTATTTAGCATTTATGTATCTTGTATCATAGTATGAAAACAATCATATAATATAGTTGCATGAAAACTTGTAGACATATAAGATATTCATGAAATAATCATCTTATTTAAAAACATGCATGCAAGAACCCATGGAATACAAAATATGGGTTTCCATGGATTACAGACAGATTCTCAATAATCATAATGAGTATCAAGAACACAATGATAGAATAATAGCAATTCAAACACAATATAGTCATAGACATGGACCTAGGGTTATCATGAGCATAGTATAGAATAAAAACCCTAGTTTTGTAAAGTTTCATACTTTATGGATTAGGAGGCGTGGGGAAGAACGATGATGTTCCCACACGTAGATAGTAACTCTACATACCTTAGTCGCTCCAAAACTAGAATTAAAGACTTGAGCTTTGAAGAAGATTTCCAAAATCTTGAATTCTTGAACCTTGAGATGGGTTTTCTTGAAAACCCTAGTTTATGAACAATGATTTCTTGCTTCGATTACAAGGATATACTTTAGAATTGACTTGGAATGATTAGAATAGGCTTAACTTAATGTTCTTGATGATGGGAGAGAATAGAAGGTCGTTCTAGGGCTTGGGGGTGTGTAGAATGAAGTGAAAAAGCCTTAGAACGAAGATTTAAAATTACTTTCGGACCCATTTTACGCTCAATTTTACGTCCCGTATAATTTGTACGGACAGTATATCATACCGTAAAACCATTCCAGTGATTTGGACATTCTGGACCAATTATACGGCTGGAATATACGGCCCGTATAATTTTTACGGTCCATATGTTCCACCATATAATATTTACGGTCCGTATGTTTCCACCGTAAACTGACAGAACACTGTTTAGTAAAACGGGCATAACTTTTTGTACACAGCTCCGTTAAAGACCCATAATATACCGTTGGAAAGCTATTTCAAAGGGCTACAACTTTCATCAAGGAAGTGTTCCCAAATTCCAAATTAATAAAGGGGTTATGGTCGTTGGAAGTAAGACCTTCTACAAACTCACTTGCAAACATGCCCCGTAGAGTGGCTTTCAACTTTGCTTTGCCCAAAGGCTCTTCTCATGTCTTGATTGGGTTTCAAGCACCATTTATACACTACTCAAATTGGGTTCATTATACCTCCGTCTTATGAGACAAATCTTAGCCCGAATGCACGAGGTGTTACAAGTTGATCCTAACATATTGGAATGGACTCCAAACTATATAAACCAAAAGGATAATCTCAGTATCACCAAATGCCCCCAAGAAGAAGAAATCAAAGAAGCAGTCTTTGAAATGAGTGGTGACAGTGCTGCAGGACCTGATGGATTTTCAGGTAAATTTTTCCACTCTTGTTGGGATACAATTAAGAAGGAGGTAAAAGAATTTGTTCAATTTTTCTTCTCAACAGGAAAACTGACTAAATTCTTTTCACATGCCTTATTAACATTGATCCCAAAAATTGATTCTCCTGTTACCTTTTCTAATCTTAGACCTATAAGTCTTAGTAATTTTTCCTGTAAAATCATCACTAAAATTCTGTCTAGAAGGCTCAACCCTATGCTTCCTAGTTTGATATCTGAAAATCAAAGTAGTTTCTTGAAGGATAGACTCATTACTGAGAACATTCTGCTAACTCAAGAAATTGTCCATAATATTAAGAGTATGAACAAGGGGAGAATAAAGGGGACAATGTGGTTATTAAGTTAGACATGGCTAAAGCATATGATAAAATGTCTTGGCCCTTTATCATAGTTGTTCTCAATAAATTTGGTTTCTCTAGTGATGTTATTAAGCTGTTTATGGGAACTATTTCAAATGTTTGGTAGTCTATTATTATAAATGGTTCCAGAAATGGAATTTTCACATCTTCTCAAGGACTCAAACAAGGTGATCCCCCTTCTCCTTCTCTTTTCATTATTGGTGTTGAAGTATTAGCTAGACTTCTTAATAGTCTTATTGACAATCATGATCATTTCATTCCTTTTTCTCTGTCAGATAGAGGTCCTATCATTAACCACCTCTCTTATGCAGATGACATTGTGATTTTCACAAGTGGCAAAACTAAGTCTATCAAAATGATCATGAGATATATTAAGTGGTATGAAAAAAGCTCTGGGCAAAAAATGAATAATAACAAGTGTTTTTTTCCTCACAGCCCCTGGTACTGGTCTTAGAAACTATCAACAAGATAAGAGATGCTATTGGATTTCTTGACAAAGATTTTTCATTTGAATATCTTGGGTGTCCTATTTACATAGGAAGGAAGAGAAGTGAATATTTTGAAAAGATGTTGTCTAAGGTTGTCAAAAGACTTAGTGGTTGGCAGAGCAATATGCTTTCACATGGAGGAAAATATATTCTGATCAAGCATGTACTCCAATCTTTGCCTATTTACACCCTTACTGCTTTAACCCCTCCTAAAGGCATCATCAAAATGATTGAAAAGCATTTTGCTAGGTTCTTTTGGGGTTCTAGTGCTGACAAGGACAAATATCATTGGAGTTCATGGAAGAACTTTTGCTATCCTAAGTGTGAAGAGGGAATAGATATTAGAAGCATGAAAGATATCTGTAAGGTGCTTAACATAAAAAAATGGTGGAGATTTAAAAAGTAGGATTCCTTATGGGCTAAATTTACCAAGGCTAAGTACTGCATTAGAGCCCATCCTGTCCCTAAAGTATGGGTCTCTGGCAATTCTCATATCTGGAAATCCCTTACTAAAGCTAGATCCAAGACTGAGAACAACTTGATATGGAAGATTCATAAAGGGAGCAGTAGTTTCTGGTGGGACAAGTGGACTGGATATGGGGCTTTAGCCACTTATTGCAAAGATCAGAGTCATTCTACCAAGACTCTTGTTTGCAATTGCTTTGAGAATCAGACCTGGAATCTTCAAAAGTTGTAAGATTTTCTTCCAGATTGGCTTGTGGATAATATCATCAACATGAATATTGGCTCCAACAATAGACCTAATTTTATGTATTGGAATGCCACCTCAGATGGAGATTTCAGCAATAAATCAGCTTGGGATTCTGTCAGAGACACCAGGATACCAGATATTCTATTAAAGAAAATTTGGCACAATAGTGTGCCATTTAAATTATCCTTTTTAATGTGGAGATTAATTAATTTTAAACTACCTTATAATGATGTTATTTGCAGGTCATGGTATAGAAGTCCATTGGACTGCTTATATTGTGAAGATGCTCAACCAGAGACCATTAAGCACCTCTTCATAGATAGTGAGCCTGCTCAAAGTCTATGGAAAACTTATGGTCAACCTATGGGAATCAGATACCAAAGCAAAACTATAAGAAGCTTCCTGCAACATTAGTGGCAAAACAAAAGAGGAAATGCTATGTACACAATGTTGATACAAATCACACCCGTTATAATATGCTGGATATTGTGGACAAAAATGACACTCCGTATCTTAGAACTAATTTTAAACTCGTATCATTAGAGTTTTAGTGGAAAAAACTTAAGGTTTGAACGTTTTGCGAAAATGGTTGATAGGCCTACTTCGGGCAACCATAATTCCTTGATTAGTTGGGAATTTGGGAAAGTAACCTTAATGAAAGTTGTAGTACGTAGAAATACCTTTCTAACGATATAAGGAACAGGCCAATAAGAGATTGGAACAAGGAGTTATGATCGTCTCAAGATGGATAATAGTAAGGTGCTTAAAATTCTATAAAATCGGCTAAGTTTTCGATACGTCTGCCTTCCAGTCAAATTTCGTGAAAATCTATTGAGAAGTTGAGAAAACTTAAAACATAAAAGTTATAGCCTTTTAAAATTTATTTCCAACGGTATATTTTGGAGCCAAAACAGAGCTCTGTATAAGAAGTTATGCCCATTTTACGGAACACTGCATAGAACCGACACATGTCCCTTGTCAGGGAGCTCGAGGGCGAGTGAGATGGCCCCGCATCATGGGCCGATCGCACAAAAACACCCTCTCTGACCACTGACCTACAGAGGGTTGCGCTCTGCATGCACATCTCGGGCCCATCGCGTAAAAGGTCGGGTTTCGAGTAGAAAGTCAAGTTTTCGCGTTTTAAGTTATATTTAAGCTTGGGGTTTATTTCCCTAACACCCCTATTCACGAAAAATCACCCTAAAGTCAGAGGGAATAAGTCCCAAGCCTCAAAAACCCTCCAAGGTAAGTTTTATCATAATTCTAGGTTGAATTCAAGTCCCCAATCCCTTTCTAACTTGAGTAAACCCTTCTAATCGATAGAGTTATGAGTGAAACATTATTGTTGGGCGTGGAAACCCTAGAACTCGAATTCAAGAGGGCTGAACTTTAAAAATGTAATGCTTCTACTCTCTAAACATTCATAATAGTAAATAGGTTTAGTATAGAGAATTACAAGAACTATGCTAGGGTTGTGGATTGTTGACTTGAGATTGTTGTAATCATATGAGTGATGAAGAATGATGTTAATTACACCTAATTGAGATTGTAGATCACCTATAAGTCATAGAATGGGAATTGGGGGAAGGAAACACCATTAAAGAAGGTTGTGGAGCTTTATGCCCACCAAGTGTTTGATAAAATGCTTAGATGACCAAAGCATGAATATTATTGCTAATGTGGAATCCCTTTGACTTATATTGCTATAGATTAAAGTTGAAAGGGTTGACGAACGTTGTATTACGCTCAAAAGCAGGAAATTAAGGTATGTGAGGCTAACTCTCTACGTTTGGGAATGTTAACGATTCTCCCTATGCCACATTCTTTTACAACTTTACTAATTGCCTCAGAAATATAGTAAAGCTTAGTTCCTTGAATAGTTTCAGAACTTCTATTCTCTAGTTTCATAATTCATTCATGACTTTTATTCTGAATGTTGTGAGCTCAATACATAATCAATATAGACTTATGTTTGATCCTCATGAGTCTCAGTCTAGAATACTCAACATGTTTATAAATAGTTAAAACTTCAGCTCTCACATTCAGTTCATGAATACATGTCCCAGTATGTCAATGTTGTATCTTTCAGCATGATTTTCATTTCTTTTATGTAAATTATTTAATGATGAACACCTATGTTATTAGGCCTAAGGCCGCAGTTATGTATACGTATATTTGGGTCCGAGGCCACAGTTTGTGCACATATATATTGGGCCTGAGGCCGTAGATTATTTACTCAGATAACAGGTGATTCACTATGTTATGTCCCGTATTTTCGTATAACGGGAAATCAAGAAATAAATAAGACTTGTGTGTATTGAGGAAATAATTTGATTCAAGTTGCTATGCTCATGTTGATTATGAAATCATTGATGGCAAGACCTCGGGGAAGGCCGAGGGTAAATTTGGAATTTCGGAAATTAGTTCCGGGAATTTCTAAGCGGGATTTTTAAAGAATTGGACCAAGAAGGTTGGCCCAAGAATTTAGGCCCAAAGAGACCATGGTGGCCGGCCCAAAACATGGCCTAAGATCCATCTTAAGTGGTCATGTGCTAAGCACATGACCCTTTATCCATATATATCCACTTGCCTTTGGAATTATCAAGAAAATAGATCAAAAATCAAAGAACACAAAGAAAAGGGGTTTCGGCCACTAGAGAGAAAAAGAAAGAAAAATATCCAAGCCTTGTTGTTATTTCAAAAAATCTTGAGTTTTACATAGTGGTGAAGTGCTCAAGACGCTCTCCGACGTGATACAAGTAGTTCGGAGAAAGAGCGACGTTTGCGGCAAGTCGGAAACTCAAGAAAAAGGTAAGATTTTTATGTTTTAATGTTATGAAATGGATATGTATGTGTTGGTGATTGAATTAGTGTGAAGATTGTGGGTTGGGGTTGTGTTTGTGCATGACGTGTGTGTGAAAAAAAAGGGGTATGTTGGCCGTGAGTTCCATGTAGTATAAGACGTGGGAGTTTTATCTTGTTTAGTTTGAATAATGCGTTGTTATGACATTTGTATCGTAAATGAATGTTTGGAGAATTGAATTGGTGTTAGAAAATGATTTCGGACGTTATCGGAAAAATGTATACCTTTGGGATATTGGTGTATATCATAGTATATTTATGACACTAAAGACCTTAAATAAGGTTTATGGTTGATGATAATGAATTTGGAATGAAACGACGCAAGTTAGAACGTTCGTCGTAACTTTTGGTGTTTTTGAATGAAAATTGGAAAGTAGTAAACTTTGGGGATGTTCGTATGTGATTTGGAACTTGCATGTAGTGTGTTTGAATAATTGGGAATGAATGAATGAATGGACTAATGTGGAAATAGATTTGGCATGTTGAAGTTGAATCAATAATTTTGCCAACTTATGTATTAAAGTGCAATTTTGAAGTTTATGTAATATGATTGTGGTTTGTATGGTTAATGATGTTTGGGTTGTTGTTGTTGTTGTATTTTGAGCCGAGCTAAGTCTCGGGGGTGTTAGATTTATAGGGGGAGTGCTGCCAAAATTTCGGTAGCCAAATATAGCCCAAAGACTAAAGTGTTGATTCTCATGAATAGTAACTGGTAAAAGTGACCATTTGCAGTTTCTAGACGAAACGGGAATTGCGATTTGAGGAGTGTAAGGCGCCAACCAGGTATGTAAAGCCTACCTCTCATTTTTTTGGCATGTCCTAGTCCTACTAGGTAAATTTCGGAATCTCGGGAATAACTCTGCTCTCGGAAATCGAGGTTCAAGTTCGAGCACTATTCATTCAGCGCGATTGAAACCTTTTGGTCCCATTTGGGTAAAAGAACGCTCGTACCTCCATAACTTGTGCTGTTGAGTCCGAAAACTCTTCGAAACTTTTGTAAATGACTCTATGGAGCCAAAAATCTGCGATTTGTGTCTGCCGCCTCAATTTGACCCGAGGTGGGACCGCGAGCCCCGAGGCTCCCCCTTATTCGGCTTGTTTGATTCGTTGGTGTTCGTTATGATCCGCAACCATCTGTTTGTGACTCATGGATGCGTTTGAAACTTCCTATGCCATTAATGCATGTTCTGTACTTTGGGATGATGTGAGAATTCCGGAAAAATGACTTATGAACAGTTTTCTTATGAATTTGACAGTTTGGAACTTCGTAACCTTTATATGCCTACTTTTATCAATTTGATTCCTACTCCGAGCCTTCTGGCGTCAGTATCTACCTATATGTAAACGATATGTTGAGTCCGACAAATTATTTTGATATGCATATGGTTTCTGCACTACTCTGTTCGTGCTGTCTGTTGTGACTTCGTTCGTCGGTACCCGGGCCGACTTTGTGATCGTGCGCACTATAATATATTCGGGAGTTATGATGTGTCACGGTTTCCGAGGCCTCGCCATAGGGCCGGTTACCGTTTATGGAGTTATGATGTGATATGGCATTTGAGATGTTCTGATGATATGATGTGTGTGTGATATGATGTGTCTGGAGACTGTACGGAGATTTGAAAACTTCTGGAGTTATGATGTGTTGTGGCACCAGCGTCAGGGGGTGACCACGTTCCTATACCCTATGCATGATTTGATTTGCATTTGTACGTTCGCCTCCCGCGCAGGTTTGCTTTGTTTACAATGTTGGTGTGTTTGTTCTTTCTGACTCTAGCTTTGTTTGTAATTTCTGTACCTTCTGCTTTACATACTCAGTACGTCTCCCGTACTGACCCCCGTTTCTTCGGGGGCTGTGTTTCATGCCCGCAGGTACAGAAGCTCGTTTGGGTGGTCCTCCAGTTTAGGCTACTCATTCTGCTGTGTTGAAGAGCTCCCCTTGATCCGGAGCCTACTTTCGGTACATATCTTTTGGTTGTGTCTGTATTCTGTATATTTGGATGAGTGGGTACGGCGGGGCCCTGTCCCGTCCTATGTTCTTATGTTCCGTTTTGTTTAGAGGCCTGTAGTCAAATTTGTGGGTCGTGGGTCCGGTGTGTTTGCATGTGAGTCCGTTTTACGATCTTGAGCGGCCCGTACGCTACTATGGCCAAGTCGGCCTCTGAGTTTGTATGTGTGCGTATGCATTTGGGGGCGATGTACATTCCGCCACCCCTCTGATGTGTGTGTGTGAAATTTGGCGATGTATATTCCGCCTCCTTTCTGATTTGTAATCTGTCTGATCTGTACGGGCGTCTGCTTAGAATAAGTGTTCGGTAGATGTCTGATTGCGATGTTGAGTTCGAATAGCGTATGCTGAGTTCGGTTGAGTTTGAATTGCGATGGTCTGGGTGTGAGTTCGTTTGGGGTGTCCCTGTAGGGCACCAGTCGCGGCCCACGGGGCTGGGTCGTGACAAAAGTGGTATCAGAGCGGTTTGTCCTCGGAATGTCTACAGGCCGTGTCTAGTAGAGTCTTGTTTATCGATGTGTTGTGCACCACATCTATAAACGGGAAGCTACGGGGCATTTAGGATGTTACCCCTTCTTTGGATTCTTAGATCGTGCGACAAAGCTGTATGATTAGGATGATTCTCCTTTGCGAATTGATGTGCCTACAGCAAGGCTCCATGGAGCAGAAGTGTCGATATTTGGGGAAAAAAATGATTCTGACCCTCTTCCTGCAGGTGATTGTAGGTTGGTGAAGGATGAAGAGGACGGCTTCCGACGATGAGGATGGGGGTGCCAAGAAGGCCCCCAGGCTGTCACCAGGGCCAAGTAGGCAGGGCCCCAGTTACTCGATCGAGACGGATCCTTCGGAGGATTCCCCGGAGGATAGCTACGATACGGATCCGTCGGAGGACCCCTCTACGATTCCCCCAGAGTCCCCGATCCCTGGGGCGGAGGATCCCGTGGAAGATGGCTACGACACAGATATCTCGGACGATCTGGCGATGACCCCTCCGGAGCTTCTTACCTCCGCGGAGGAGGATAGTGATGAGGCAGGCCCATCGGAGCATTCTTCTGGGATGACGCAGGAGGAGATTTTCAAATATGCGCCAGCTCTTGTCATTAGGGAGAACCCTGATAGCCCGGCCACCTCGGAGAGTGCTATGGATTTCTCCGGTTCTTGGCCGGGGTCACCGGTGAGCCGGGATTTGTCTGATCGTCCGTACCCCTCCGATTCAGATGCAAGTGATAATGGAGACCAGATAGCCAGGGAGCAGACAGACGTGGATGATAGTGGACATACCTCTCACGGCAGCTCCCCAGGTCAGACCCAATATTGATTATTTATAAGTGTACGAGTTTTTAGAATTTTCTATATGTGTATGTTATTCGCGAAACGTTGTTCTATGAAGACGACGGAAATTTAAAGGAATTAGAGATCTAGTGACCCAAGGTAAGGGTGACTAAATGTCCCCACCGTCCGAGTGATTTTGGAAATTCTGGAGGAAGGTAAACAGGAAAGTGCCTCCGATGCCGTTTGAGTTGGGCACGTGTGGTAAGTGTCGACGACGTTATAATTCTCATTTGAAGTTATCAGCCCTGTGTGGCTGCGTTACGACGTGATATGATGTGTATGTGTGTGCATATGTGTTGGCCCTGTGAGGCGTGGTTGGTATTTCTGGTGTACAGGTTTCGGATAGTAAGAAATACAGAGGAAACTCTGCCCAAATTTTTCCAGAAAAATAGAAGTAAATATGTAGACTAAGTACAAAAGGCCCCGCGATACTTATCGGGCTTTAGTTTTCTTCTGACGGTAGCCAGAGAACACCTTACGGTGGCATTCCTATCGGATCACATCGATTAATTGGAGGCTTAGACTCGTGGGTTAGTTGTGATCATATGTATATGTGTATGAAAGTGAATGTTGGGAATTCAGAAAGGCGACAAGGTAATGGTACGGCTTAGCCGAGAGTGGGACCCGCTACGAAAAATTTCCAAAAAAATTTGCTAAGACCCCGTTTGGCCTAAAATTACGTGACAAAGGTCGTGCGGGGCAATTGAAGAAATTATATCAGCCCTAACGCGTTAAAATACGTAAAAGATTCGGGGTTAAGCGTGCTCAAGCCAGAGCAATTCTGGGATGGGTGACCCCCTGGGAAGTAATGCAAAATTTTGCACAAGTGTAAGTATGATTAATGTAAATGAGAATTTGGGGTAACCAAAGATAAATAGAATGTGTGTGGAATAATTAGTGCCCTTTCGAGAGTCGCGCGGAACGAGGCGGACTAAATGGGCAAAAAGAAAAGGGTATGACACCGCTTGGGAAATTGAACGAATTTGAATAACAGTCAGAGATGCTCGCCAGTAAGGTATGAGTAAACGTGTGTATGTGTATGTGTATGTGTGTGTGTATGATTTCCATTCAGGGCCATGAGGGCTAAGAGCCGAGCCCCGGAAACTAATGCTGTGATAAATAAAGGATAAGCAGTGTGAGTAGTTGGAATGTTTGAAGGAGTCGATACGTAAGACGCAAGGTAAATTGTGTGACGACTGATGGGTGAGTTTGCAAATAAAGGGAAATTCTCATGAATTATTGGAGCCTTAATATAAATGATTTAATCCCCAAATTGACATTCTATCCTTAGTGCTTCTGCACTTCCGATGCCGATGAGGCTCTACCTAGTATGCCTCTATATTTCTGAGTTCGACTGCGTTCTTGTTCGATGAACCTTTTGTGCGTTTGATTCTGAATCCGTTTCTGTCTGGCACACCTCTGTGGGTCTGACTCTGGATATAAATTCATCTGATATGCTTCGGTGCGTTTGATTTTGACCGCGTGTGTGTTCGATGCACTTCGGTTTGACTGGTCACGACTTTGTATGAAACAACCCTGTATATTTGATTCCGACTTCGGATCTGTCCGATATGAGTCCGTACGTCTGACTTCGATTGTGAATCTGTTTGGTATACCTTCGTGTGTTTGATTCTGTTTACGAATGCGTCCGATACTCCTTTGTACGTCTGACTCCGATCTCAGATGTGTCTGATATGCTTCCGTACCTTCGATGATGACTACGAATCCGTCCGCCATGGTTGAGTATGTCTGCCTCCGATTATGAATCCGTCCGGTTTTAGTTCTGAATTTGTTTGGCATGAAGTGTCTGATATGAAGTAAAGTGAGATTACGACTATGTGGTAAGGAAACTCAGGAGTGTGAAAAGAAGATGATATTGACGATGATGTTTGGAGAGCGTCCGTCCCTTACAAGAATATAGTGCAGAGTTCGGTGATTACGTAGAGTATGAGAAAATGTATTATGAAGGTATTTGAGTCGGTGATGTGAAAAAAAAATATCTGCCCTAGTATTGGTAAAGCAGCCATGTCGGAGAAATCAATAAGGGACAACTATCAAGAGAACCCTCCCGGAGTAGTATGACGCTCCATAAGGTCGATTTAACATTCGGGGACGAATGTTCTTAAGGGGGGGAGAATGTTATGTCCCGTATTTTCGTATAACGGGAAATCAAGAAATAAATAAGACTTGTGTGTATTGAGGAAATAATTTGATTCAAGTTGCTATGCTCATGTTGATTATGAAATCATTGATGGCAAGACCTCGGGGAAGGCCGAGGGTAAATTTGGAATTTCGGAAATTAGTTCCGGGAATTTCTAAGCGGGATTTTTAAAGAATTGGACCAAGAAGGTTGGCCCAAGAATTTAGGCCCAAAGAGACCATGGTGGCCGGCCCAAAACATGGCCTAAGATCCATCTTAAGTGGTCATGTGCTAAGCACATGACCCTTTATCCATATATATCCACTTGCCTTTGGAATTATCAAGAAAATAGATCAAAAATCAAAGAACACAAAGAAAAGGGGTTTCGGCCACTAGAGAGAAAAAGAAAGAAAAATATCCAAGCCTTGTTGTTATTTCAAAAAATCTTGAGTTTTACATAGTGGTGAAGTGCTCAAGACGCTCTCCGACGTGATACAAGTAGTTCGGAGAAAGAGCGACGTTTGCGGCAAGTCGGAAACTCAAGAAAAAGGTAAGATTTTTATGTTTTAATGTTATGAAATGGATATGTATGTGTTGGTGATTGAATTAGTGTGAAGATTGTGGGTTGGGGTTGTGTTTGTGCATGACGTGTGTGTGAAAAAAAAGGGGTATGTTGGCCGTGAGTTCCATGTAGTATAAGACGTGGGAGTTTTATCTTGTTTAGTTTGAATAATGCGTTGTTATGACATTTGTATCGTAAATGAATGTTTGGAGAATTGAATTGGTGTTAGAAAATGATTTCGGACGTTATCGGAAAAATGTATACCTTTGGGATATTGGTGTATATCATAGTATATTTATGACACTAAAGACCTTAAATAAGGTTTATGGTTGATGATAATGAATTTGGAATGAAACGACGCAAGTTAGAACGTTCGTCGTAACTTTTGGTGTTTTTGAATGAAAATTGGAAAGTAGTAAACTTTGGGGATGTTCGTATGTGATTTGGAACTTGCATGTAGTGTGTTTGAATAATTGGGAATGAATGAATGAATGGACTAATGTGGAAATAGATTTGGCATGTTGAAGTTGAATCAATAATTTTGCCAACTTATGTATTAAAGTGCAATTTTGAAGTTTATGTAATATGATTGTGGTTTGTATGGTTAATGATGTTTGGGTTGTTGTTGTTGTTGTATTTTGAGCCGAGCTAAGTCTCGGGGGTGTTAGATTTATAGGGGGAGTGCTGCCAAAATTTCGGTAGCCAAATATAGCCCAAAGACTAAAGTGTTGATTCTCATGAATAGTAACTGGTAAAAGTGACCATTTGCAGTTTCTAGACGAAACGGGAATTGCGATTTGAGGAGTGTAAGGCGCCAACCAGGTATGTAAAGCCTACCTCTCATTTTTTTGGCATGTCCTAGTCCTACTAGGTAAATTTCGGAATCTCGGGAATAACTCTGCTCTCGGAAATCGAGGTTCAAGTTCGAGCACTATTCATTCAGCGCGATTGAAACCTTTTGGTCCCATTTGGGTAAAAGAACGCTCGTACCTCCATAACTTGTGCTGTTGAGTCCGAAAACTCTTCGAAACTTTTGTAAATGACTCTATGGAGCCAAAAATCTGCGATTTGTGTCTGCCGCCTCAATTTGACCCGAGGTGGGACCGCGAGCCCCGAGGCTCCCCCTTATTCGGCTTGTTTGATTCGTTGGTGTTCGTTATGATCCGCAACCATCTGTTTGTGACTCATGGATGCGTTTGAAACTTCCTATGCCATTAATGCATGTTCTGTACTTTGGGATGATGTGAGAATTCCGGAAAAATGACTTATGAACAGTTTTCTTACGAATTTGACAGTTTGGAACTTCGTAACCTTTATATGCCTACTTTTATCAATTTGATTCCTACTCCGAGCCTTCTGGCGTCAGTATCTACCTATATGTAAACGATATGTTGAGTCCGACAAATTATTTTGATATGCATATGGTTTCTGCACTACTCTGTTCGTGCTGTCTGTTGTGACTTCGTTCGTCGGTACCCGGGCCGACTTTGTGATCGTGCGCACTATAATATATTCGGGAGTTATGATGTGTCACGGTTTCCGAGGCCTCGCCATAGGGCCGGTTACCGTTTATGGAGTTATGATGTGATATGGCATTTGAGATGTTCTGATGATATGATGTGTGTGTGATATGATGTGTCTGGAGACTGTACGGAGATTTGAAAACTTCTGGAGTTATGATGTGTTGTGGCACCAGCGTCAGGGGGTGACCACGTTCCTATACCCTATGCATGATTTGATTTGCATTTGTACGTTCGCCTCCCGCGCAGGTTTGCTTTGTTTACAATGTTGGTGTGTTTGTTCTTTCTGACTCTAGCTTTGTTTGTAATTTCTGTACCTTCTGCTTTACATACTCAGTACGTCTCCCGTACTGACCCCCGTTTCTTCGGGGGCTGTGTTTCATGCCCGCAGGTACAGAAGCTCGTTTGGGTGGTCCTCCAGTTTAGGCTACTCATTCTGCTGTGTTGAAGAGCTCCCCTTGATCCGGAGCCTACTTTCGGTACATATCTTTTGGTTGTGTCTGTATTCTGTATATTTGGATGAGTGGGTACGGCGGGGCCCTGTCCCGTCCTATGTTCTTATGTTCCGTTTTGTTTAGAGGCCTGTAGTCAAATTTGTGGGTCGTGGGTCCGGTGTGTTTGCATGTGAGTCCGTTTTACGATCTTGAGCGGCCCGTACGCTACTATGGCCAAGTCGGCCTCTGAGTTTGTATGTGTGCGTATGCATTTGGGGGCGATGTACATTCCGCCACCCCTCTGATGTGTGTGTGTGAAATTTGGCGATGTATATTCCGCCTCCTTTCTGATTTGTAATCTGTCTGATCTGTACGGGCGTCTGCTTAGAATAAGTGTTCGGTAGATGTCTGATTGCGATGTTGAGTTCGAATAGCGTATGCTGAGTTCGGTTGAGTTTGAATTGTGATGGTCTGGGTGTGAGTTCGTTTGGGGTGTCCCTGTAGGGCACCAGTCGCGGCCCACGGGGCTGGGTCGTGACACACTATTCAGAACATGGAGTATTTATGACTTTACTTCTCTGTCTCGGTTCAGTTATCAACATGTTCAGTTTCAGTTCCAACACTTATTACATGTTTATTGATTTGGGTTGCTCTTTCCCCGAGCACCCCATTTACAGTTCTTTCTTTCAGTTGTTTTACATAGCAGTGCAATTTGAATGTACTGACGTCCCCTTTTATTGTCCGGGAGCCTGCATTTCACGATGCAGATATAGGTTTACAGGATGACGGATCTACTTGCTAGGATTTTCAGTATCAGCTGATTAGTGAGCCCCAGTCTTTCGGGGCATTATCACTACTTTACAGTCTTTCAGTATTTACAGACATTTAGTTTTTGCAGTACTCCATAGAGGCTTTATAGACTATAGTTGCAGACAGTCAGAGTTTAGCAGACTTTTGTGTTAGCCGTGTTGGCTATGTATTTATACTCTCAGACTCAATCAGTATTTTCGCTTTTATGATATTTCAGACAGACTCTTAGTAGATCAGCATGTGTTAGTATTATTTCTATTTAGTATGTTTTGATGTCACATGTTGATTCAGCTAGCCAGTTGGTTCGCTCGGTCATATGCAGTCAGGCACCGAGTGTCGTGTTACGCCCAGGCCTTAGTTCGAGGCGTGACAAACAAGATGCTTATGCAGATATGGAATCCGGACAAGATTTTACACAAGGAGAATGGATCAGCAAATACTATGGCTTATAAAAGCTTCATTGGACAGAACTTTTCCTTCAAAAGATGGACTTACCATGGTACAATTGAGTGAAAAAGTTGAGAAAATGAGGCACAAGACAACCATCAAGATTGTAACTTGGAATTTTCATGGGAGCAATTGGATAAAGATCAACACTGATGACTATTACTTGAAAGAAAATGGAAAAGCAGACATTGGGGGCATAGCCAGGGACAACAATGGGAATTTCTTGTTTGCCTTTGCATCACCTGTTAATTATAGAGATCATAACATAGCAGAAGCTTTAGCCGCAAAGTATGCTGTTGGTTGGTGCAGAGACAATGGATATCAACACACAATCATTGAGATGGACTCCCTTCTTGTTGTAGATATGATGAAGAACAAGACTACTCAAAATCTTAATTTGAAGACCATTATAGAGGATACATCTGAAATGACCAACAATAGGGATACCACCTTCCTTCATTGCTACAGAGAAACCAATAAGGTGGTTGATTATCTAGCTAAATTAGCTACTACATTGGGAGAACATACTTCATTAATCAACTATGATCAACTGCCTACTGGTGCTAAAAAATCTTTTGTACTAGATAGAAGGCAAATTCCTAATGTTTTGGATCAGTATGACAAAGCCAACTTTTTTGTGAGCTAAACAACTTGATGTAGAACAAAGAGAATGTGTAACTTATGTATAAACAATCTCTTTGTTGTGTTTTGAGATTGCACTGCAATTTGTGATGTATATATGGGGTATTGGTCTAGTCCCCCCATACCTTTTGTGTTTATTACATAAATAAATGCATCACCACCAGGATTTTAACCTAGGAAATTTAAAAATAAAAATAAAAATTAAGACCATATGTTTTAAAAGTCTTTCTATTATACTCAAACTCTATGCGCCTAATAAGATTAGGTCACGTAAATTCAAATGGAAGGAGTATATTTAAAGGGTGTGTTTGGTATGAAAATATTCCCGTGTAAAATATTTCCAATTTTTCAATATTTGGTTGGCTTAAATGTTTTGAAAAGTATTTTCCTTATTAACTCATTTTCTTCCAATTTTATGAAAACGACTTCCTTACCAAGAGGAGAACAATATTTTTCAAAGCTCTCTTTCAACACTCCCACCCCCTGTCATTGCACCCCTCTCACCGGCTCACGACCTACCCCCGTGGCCTGTGGTGCTCTTCCCCCGCACTGGCTCTCACCACCTTGACTTCTGACCCTTTGGCACCCACCACCTCGTTCACTACTAAAAATAAGAATCCGTGATGATCAAATTTTGTAGCTAAAAATCAAAATCCATCGCTAAGCCTATTTAACGATATATTCTTAGAGAAAGTGTTAATTACGAGCTAGTAAGTGATGGAGTTTGTAACTAATTTCAATTGTTTGTAGTAGTTGGGGTTGGGGTTGGGGTTGGGGTCGAAGGTTTTGAGAATCAGGGGGTTTGGCCTCATTAGGGTTAGGATTTTCTTCCTTTTTTGTTTGTGTAAATAACATGTGGTTGATCTTTAATAATAACATCACCAACCTTCTCCGCTGACTTCTCACCTTCTCCGTTGCCTTCTTGACGCGAGGACCAGTACAAAGAAGATGACACATCAACACTGTCATAGTCCTAATTAGGGTTCTGGGAGAAGTTTGTGCGGCAAGATGTTTTTTGAGAAATAGATTAGGGCTTTCCATTTAAATGATCCGAGAAAAGGACCAAAATAGTCTTGTGTGTGCAGCGAAATTTTTTCAGAGAAATGAATTAGGGCTTCGGGCTTAAATGATCTGGGAAAGGACCAACTTACTCCCTATTATTTAACCTAGAGCACTAATAGTCCTCTAACTATGCAAAATCAGTGCACTTTTATTACAATTAACGGATTCCATAAAAAAATAACGGAACTTGCTGAAAAAGACCCAACAATTCAACCCATCTAATCCTAATGACCCAGAAAGAGGTAACCAACTCATTATCTAATAGGCTGATATTTTTATTACTTCACTTTTAAACAAGAAATTCTACTAATTTTGTAGGTATAGTAGAATAAGGAAAAACATATTTGTTAAGAGGATAAACACTAAAATGTGGTACTAAAACGATAGCAAATCCTTCTTTTTTATTCATTCGTACCAAGTATTTATTGTGTTTTTTCATTGTTGAAAAGAAAATGCTAATCATCGATATATATTTTCTTCTATTGTCTACCTAGGACAGTGATGGCTACTTTCCAAAATAGTGGATTATGGATACGATGAGTATTATTTTGGAAAGGTAACAACAAACGTTTGAGATCATGTTTTGTTTTCATAGGATTATTAATTTTACCAAATGAGAGAATTAGAATGGAATGAGTACAATAATTTCAACAAACAATATTTTACATATATATTCGATATTACAAGTTGATAAGCCGCTACCTAGTTAATGTCCCGGTTTGAACTAATTCACAGCCTTGGAAGAATATTTCAAGAACTTCAATGATCGATAAGTGACAACCTCATGCTCACATTTCCATTCATTTGCTTCATCAATCACTTTATTGACTTGTTTGAATTTATTATTTCCAGAGTAGATAACACATTCTGGTTGAATAGAGAAACAATACTTTGGGACTCTTCTAAAAAGGCTGCCTTTTTTAACAAATGGATAAGGCTCTTGAGATCAATTCTCTTTCGGCCCGATAAGATTTAACCAACACCTACGAGTCTACAAGAGACTTTAGAACATCAGGTCCGTGGTTGTAGTAAGCCCGGTACAACAAAGCCGATAGATTGGTATACACGCCCTGTGGGATCAATCCGTTATGAGAACATCACGAGCCATTGTATGGGCTCGTTGGCCGGTCTAGCTTAACTAGTGATTTGATAGGCTAAGTGGATATATTAGAAGTTCATTTAAGAACGAGGCTTCTTAGCTTGGCCCAAGTAAGTTCGTTGGTCCGTGAGACTTGGCCGAGGTTGGGCTGAACCGATTTGAGGGCCAAATAAAAAAAATATTTATCTAGAAAATATAAAAACTTAGAGGAAGTATGAACTAAGAATATAAGGAAGAGGAGCCTATTTGATAGGCTAAGTGGATATATCATAATTCAGACTTTCTCATCTCAAATTCAAATATGCCTTGTCCTTCTATACATATATTTCTACACTATAATTTTTGGTATATTTACTTTTTCTTTTCTTGTTCCATCTTTATTTGTTTGCATTTTTAAGTACTTTATCATACGATTGTTCAGTAGTACCCACGCGATGCGCGGTCGATATAAAAAAATGAATCATTAAAGAAGTATATATAGATATCTTATTTATTTGAGCATATTAAATTATTATTGTTACTACATGAGTAGCTATGATCATCTCCGATATTAGCTTTATTTAGAATATTATCTATCTATCTATATTTTAAATAAAAAAATTTCCAATCCACTACCACAATTATGATATTCAGCTTTTTAAGTAAGTTTACCCAACTTCTGTTAGTTGCTACTCCAAGCTTCTATTAACTTTGCTTTAGCCTATGCATACATCTCAGTAATGCACCGAGTTGATTTTTGTACCCCTTCTCCATCTTTCCAACGAAAGGTGAAAGGTGATTATTGCTCTACATAATTGAAGCCATAATAAATAGACTCAAAAGGTAAAGCAGAATAGAGATCGCATCCCAGAATTATCGTACCAGAGAAAATTCATGTAAGATTGGAATTGAAATTGAAAAGAATTATGAAATCTCACATTGAAGAAACCTATTTGTATATCTCAAGCTGTAACGCAAAAACAAATGAACATAGCGCACCTGTAACAAAAAACTCTCCCAAATACAAATTAATGAATAATGACATATCTCCTCTCCTACCATAAATGACCTGCAAAAAAGTCAGAAATTAATAGGATTAGTTTCATAGAAGCATTTATGTAATCAAACTAAAAAAGAAGCAAATAATTCTATTTTTTAATTCAAACTCAATTTAATCTATATGTGTACATGATTTGAAAGAAAAATGTTGAAGAAGTAGAAAGTGGTGGGAAATTAAACTATGAATAATAATTTGTTTGTGCTAAGAGAAGCAATCGAAATGGTCGACATTTGTATTATTTTAAAAAGGAATTGTCTCAATACTCCAAAGATGAATAATCTCTAAAAGAAATAGAATCAAACATTTACATGGTGCAAAAAGTCATTATTGATTATATGTTTGGGAAAAAGCAGATTCAAAAAGTTGGAAGTAACTTTTGAATCTTAATTTTTGTGACTAAATACCTTGTGTGATCCCCAATTATAACATTACATGATATCAAGTTCAAATTGGAAAGAAAAAAAAAATTGTCTGTGAATCAATAGCTTACAAATATTAAATGTTCTTGTAGCACCGCATCTGCAATCTTTCTTTCCACTTTTCAGAACCTCTTATTAATATTTGATCTTTCAATGGTTTGTATTTTCAATATTTGAACGTTGGCCATGGGCTTTAAGATATGGTAAATCGACAGGTAGATGAAAACGAAAAGTTGGAATAATGGAATTTTTCTATATTGGTGTAGACTATACGTTCTCATCTTCGTTGACTTTTGGCAACAAATTAATGGAGATAAAGACATGGTTAACAATAAACTGTCCGCAAATCAAACAAAGAAACTGATCGTGAGGAGGGGGAATGGGGAAGTGGGAGTAGTTTTAAAAACTGATTGTGGATTGACAGTTTTTTTTTTTTTTTTTTGCAATTTTTATGAATTTGCAATTTTTATTGTTTTTTAAAATTGAAATTTTCTGGTGATGACACTTGTCATCCTACCATGTTTTTGTTTCTCCTATTATATATAGATAGAAGATAGATATTGTTGTTACGTGGGCTTTAAAACCCTCATACTTGGGATTTACTGCAATTTGTACGTGGCCTGGATTCTTGCAAAGGCATATTTAACGTATGAGGCATTTGTTAATCCAATTATTTAGTAATTAAATTATGTAGAGAAATAAAGAAAAAACTACCAAAAAGGGAGAAAAGAGAAAAATGCCTTTGCTAGCCATAGAGATGTGTCACATCACCTTGTGTATGTCTAGCTTTATAATATATATAGATTAAAAAGGAACAAAGAACATATGCAAAATACAACCTAAAGATCATACAATACAGGCACACACAATAATTGCAAGATTTATTGGTGTCTTTGCAGAATTTTAACGTTACCAGATATTCACAGGTATTGAATTAATTACTTTAACACAATATTACTTTTGATTAACTTTCACTTTATAATATTATAGTTAAAGTCTGCTAGTTGGGAGAGAGGGGAAGATAAAATTATTATATGCATTAACTATCATGCACGTTGAAATCTGAGGATTAAAAAGAGTTTTAGTCTCCTCAAATGGTTAGTTGACATAATTAAGAGACTTAACGGAGTAACTCTTTAGTTATAAAATAGCAAATAAATGGAAAAAAATGAAAGAAAAGGCAAAAAGGGAGAAAAAAGATAAACAAGTATGGTGGCCATAGAGAGGTGCCACATCACCTTATCTATGCCTAGCTTTATATATATATATATATATATATATAGGACATGAGGCCGGTGATGTGGTGTAACACCTCGTATCTTAGAACTCATGTTAGACTCGTAACGTTAGAGTTTTAGCGAAAAATTTGAAAGTTTTTACGTATTACGAAAGTGGTTGACCAGCCTACTTCGGGCACCCGTAACTCCTTGATTAGTTGATAATTTGAGAAAACTTAAAACATGAAAGTTGTATCCCTTTGGAATATCTTTCCAACGGTATCTTGTGTAGCTCAAACAGAGCTCTGTGCTAAGGGTTATGCCTATTTTACTAACACTGGTTAAAGCAAAATTTTTAGATTTTGGGTTACGTTTTTTAGCTTTTTCCTACTCGAATTGGGACTCCCTATTTTATTATTTTATGAAGCAAAAACGTCCATAACACTATTATAAACCCTAAGAGACTATTCTTTTTCTCTCTACCTCCATCCTTAAAGAACCTAGACACTTCCATCTTTCAAGAAACTCATTTTTGCAATCAAGAAAAATCAAGAAACCTTCAAGAATTTGGTTTGGCAATCTAGTTTCCTAAGGTTTCCTCCAAGGTAAATATTTTAATCAAGAACCTTTGTATTCTATAAGATGTATCATTTATAAAGACTAGAATAAATCCATCCATCCCGTTACCCTATAAAAATCAAGAGTTGCAAAAAGTTGGAGAAAACTCTAGTATTTTTCTGTTGAGTTTCATTCCAACCAGCCATATTAATTTGGTGTTTTCCAATAATCTAACCGTTGGATCGATCCCAAATTTTAAAGAAGTGTTTAATAACACATAAGTATAAAATATGAACGGTGGAGATTGGATTTGGAGGTCCGGAGAAGTACCCTTTGAGCTACGAACTGTAGCTACGAAAATCAGTGAAAATCCTCTCAAGGTTTCCAAATTCAAACCTTTTGGAATTCTTCTTCAAAGATTCAGACTTTTCTTCAAGTTTTGGAGCGATTAAGGTATGTAGACGCTATCCACATGTGGAAACATCCTTGTTCTTCCCCGTGTTTCAGTATTCCATGATTACACCCCAAGTTTTAGGATTCTAGGTATATTCATGATAAACCCTAGACACTTGAACCATGATTTAAATATTATATTGTCAGTTGCAATCCCGTTTAATTAGTCTTAATTTACTATTTTGGTGATTGAGACTCAGTCCATAATCTATGAAAACCCATGACTTGTATCCCATGGGTTCTATAACACAAGATATGAGATATTGTGCTTATTTCCATGAAAAGCTTGTATATATATTTATTATATATGTATTTATTTTCATGTCTTCATGTATCCATGTTCATGTTAAGAATCAGAAAATCATGTCTTCAGTTGTCTTTCATGTTTGCGAGTTGTATTAATACTGAGAAGGCTCAAATAGCCTGAAATTACGTATGCCAATGTAGGATAAGGATCGCTCCACCCAGTTAGGACGATTCCTTCATGTTTTCCCCATTGAGGAATTTTGGATCCATTCATGTCATGTTCATGTCTTGTACCCTGGTAAGGTACAAGATGGCTTAGCTGATCGGGCCAAGATCAGACTCCACATTTCTCCCCGTGGTGGTTCATGTCGGTATTACAATTATTATCATGTTTTCACCTCAGTTACAGATTATTTCATGCTTACAGTACTCATGTTCATGTTCAGTTTCAGTATTCAGTTTCAACATTCATGTTCAGTTTCAGTTTCATGTCTATATATTATGTGCCTGCTCATTTCTCTCATGTGTTTACTTACCAATACGTTCAAAGACTGACGTCCCCTTTTATTTCCTTGGGGGCCTGCATGTCACGATGTAGGTACTGATTTATAGAACGACGCCTCTGCTCATTAGGATCTACACGTATCAGCTTATTGGTGAGCCCCATCTTATCTGGGGTTTAGACATTGTCTTTCCTTATTTAGTTTTGCATTTAAAGGTATGCTGGGGGCCTTGTCCCAGCAAGTATGTTTTCATGTTCAGACTCATATTAGAGGTTTCATAGACTAGACAAGTGTCATGTTAGACTTTCAGAGTCGGTTAGCCGTTTTGGCTCATGCATGTTATTTCCGCATTCATGATTAAACAAGTATTTTTCTATTAAGTAACATGACTCGTTAAGTTTTATAAAGGTTCATCATGCATTCACGTTTTACTCCCTCATGTATGCCTCATGATTATTCAGCAAGCCATGTGGTTCGCTCGGTCACATGCAGTCAGACACCGAGTGCCGTGTTACGCCCAGACCATGGTTTGGGGCGTGACACGTGGCATGCCTAACTGAGCAAGAATGCTTTTTATCTATTTCCCTTTTTTTTTTTGCCCCTTTTCCCCTTCTTTTATTCATTTATTATTCAAAAAATCGCCTAATCGCGTCTTTTTGCCTTATCTTTATTCCACACGTCGCTACTTCTTCTTTCACTTTTGTACTTTTGCTCACTACATATACCAGTAAGGTTTTTCCACTAAAATTTACCAGTAAGGTTTTTTCACCAAAATTTAAATTGTTGCAATTATGATGTGTGATTTTCTTTATCTCAATGTAATAGCTTTTTATAGTAAGTCCACATATTTTCGTTATGTTGTCGTCCCCTAATATAATTACTCTTAAATAGATTTACATACTAAATGTTCATCTAACCATTTCTGCATAGATAATGGTATGGAGACAAGATGGATGTTTGTCGTTTGTTGTATTTATTTGTTAAAACTTCTTCACTACTGCTTTATTTCAGGTTGGACTTTTGGCATCAGTAAATATTCCTCTCTACAAAAGAATTATGTTCGAACTAATTTGCTGGCCAGGAACCAGCTGTCAATAATGTCTGAGGTGTACCGAATCCAATGCTTAATGCATCTGCACCACTATAACTGTTGACACCCAATTTTGTCCCGCCTTTCTTCCAAAATATCTATTTGCGCTTCTAATATTTTCGACAACTTAAGAAATAGTTATTTGTACTTTACTACAATTATTAGCTTTTATTAATATCATCCTACTATAGTCATTAGCTATTATCATTTTTATTACTGTTATTATTATTATTATTATTATTATTATTATTATTTGTTATTATTGTTATTATTATGATTACTATTGCAATCGCCATGATCGCTTTTAACATCTTGCGTATCGCATTCATTTCATACAATTAGGCGACAACATTCACTTACTTTTAAAGCTTATAAATATCATCGCACAACGATTACGATGTCATATAGTTTTTATTATTAACACGCGTTAATATATAATTAACTAAAGAGTGTCTTTCATCTTAATTTAGGAGCTCAAATAAATATAAGGAAGAACGCATCTTAAATCCGAGATAGGAGATTTCATGTAGCCCAATTCATACAAAAATACCAATCAATCCACAAATGTTTTTCAGACCAGCCCATCGTCACCCAAAATAATAAGCAGCCCAAAATGTTAATTCAGTACGTAATTAGTCCTAAAACTACTTGGGCTAAGGCCTATATCGCGTGAAACCAACCCATTACCCATTTCAACGATCCGGCCTAACGAAGCAATACAAACCTAATCTACAATCTTCAGCCACCTGCTCCAACGTCCCTCCTCTCTCATTCCATTTTTGTGACTGTGTCAGCCGCGATTCATCCATGGACAGGTCTTGCCTGTTCCATTTCCACGCAAACGTTGTCTTTACATCTGCTCACTCCTGTGCTCCGTTGAGAAGACTTTCCCGTTCTTGCTTCGAGACGCAGCATAATCTTCAAAGACTTGGAGTGGTCGAACCATTTCCGTGTAATACCCAAGTCAAATCATGTGAAGATCTGCTCGAAAACACCTTCAATACTTAGATTTAAACGGTTCCATTTTGACTGGTTTTCAAAAACAACCCTAGGTAATTCGAATCCCGCCTAAAACTTCGAATCTGAGAAAACCCTATCTTGTATCCTATAAATATTAGCATTTGAGAGTCCATTTGGGACCAAGATTGAAGCCGCCACCCTTGCTCTTAAAAAATAAAAATTCCTTGTTTTATTCTCTTTTCTTATCTTCCAAGATTTCGCTGTTCGCTGTCATTTTTTGCATACAAAATATACTCAAGTTCGAGCGTAGATCTAAAACCTTCGCACACCACTTCGCTGCACCCGAAGAAGGTCCGTAATTTTCTTGTCCCTTTTTAGTCTCTGTAGTAGTTAGATGCTAATTGTGTGCTTAGATTAGATTTGATTATGTGGTTAATGTGTTTATTATCCTGCTTTAGTTAGACATGTGATATGTAGTTATGTTAATACTGTTAGTTTTAGGTTGACTGTATAATGTAGTCACATTTAGTCTATGATTTTATTGAGTAGCATACTGTTTTAAGCCTGATTGTATGCCTAGTTTGCTATTAATTATGTGATTAGCATATTTGTTAGTTTAATCTTAGTTTAAACATGTACTCAGTTATATGTTAGCTTAGCATTATGTATTGTAATTAGTATATTAGCCTTAAATTCCTGCTGTATGACCTAAGCATGATTAGTGTACAGTCCATAGAAATATGTATGATTTATGGTCCATTTCACTTAAATTTCCTAGGTTTAGCTATATGTTTGATCGATATAGTTATATTCAGCATGTAATGTTAGATGTGTAACCCTGTTTGGATCTTTATGTTTATAAGTTTAGGAATGTATGAAAAGCATGTTATCCCTATTTCTTTATGTGGTATTGTCAATGTGAGATTCTTTGTTTAAACACATGAGTTGTTGGTTTGATAGATTCCACATCAATTCTAGCATGCTATTCAGTCAAGATTGCCACCAAAATGCCTATGCTTGGATTATTTGCTGGTTTAGTTGGCTTATATATATATGATTGAAGCATATAGATGCTGCTGTATGTTGATGCTATTGAACCCTGATGTTAAATTATGTGCAAGCTTGTTTGAGTCTGCCTAGACCTAAGGCTATGTCCATTGAGGCTAAATGACATATGACTTGGCTTATTAAATGACCAAGACCCTTTTATGCTCCCCTTAGTGACCCTGCCTAAGTTATAGGGTCTATGCAGTCGAGTTTGTTGTTAATCTAGTGTTGTGGATCTCTGAATATGTCTCAAAAGGATTGAAAAGCATGTTGAACTCAGTTCAGTACCTTTGAACCGGCATTGCTGCTCAATTGAATTCTGTAATAGTATTTAAGGCTCACTAATGGAATAAAATGATAATTATGTTGTTGTGTGATCCCCTCTTTAAACCAATGTTAGTACAGGATGCTTAATTTGGTTTGTGTAACTATTTGAGATGTTCTATCATGTCTTATGTTCTCATAGGGGTAATCTGAGTCAAAATTTTGAATTTCGACTTTCTAAAATTCTCAACCAAACTCGATCCATTCTAGGTTCAATTTGATTCGTTTTTTATTATTTCGGTTCGGTTACACAAATCGATTTGTTCGGTTTATTCGAAATTTAAACAAGCAACTATTTCATTTCAGTTTTAGAGTAAACATAACAAAAAATAATGAGATCCTAAACTTGCAGCCTTATAACCAAGACATTAACCAAGAAAAAACCATAAACTTGCAAGCATAATAGCATATAAATAGCAAAATAAGAGCTTGACAACTTGTGCAAGGATACAAATCCGCCAACACCACATTACATATACCAAATTAGTCATATTAGTCACTAGTGGCATATAAATTCGGTTTGTTCGGATCGGTTCGGTTGATAATTGAAGCAAACCGTAACCGAACCGTTAAACCGTAATATTTTACAATTGCATTTGTAAATCGAAATCGAATTGTATTATCAAAATTAAATTATCCGAATTGTTTCGAATCGGTTCGGAAATTCGGATTGAACCGATTTGTGCACAGGCCTAGTTGCGTCAGCAAACTCACAAGAGATCTATGGTAATTAAAGATATGTTCTCTCTTTTCAATTTATGTGACACTATATGGGGAGTTCGGTACATAAAACTTCCCGCATTAGCAAGGTCGGAGAAAGGGCCGCACTCCAAGGATATGATGTAGATAATTTAACCTAAGGCAAGTATTATGTAACACTATTTACTAAAAGTATTCTCTTCTTTTCGGTTTATGTGACACTACTTATAAAAGATACTTCACTCTTTTCAATTTATGTGACATTATTTACTTTTTAATTCATCCTAATCGAATGACACGTGTATATAATTGAAAACAATTTAACTTCAAAATTCCATTTTACCCTTATGTAGAAACTTTAGAACCACACAAATGTAATGATAAGATTAAGACCATATGTATGTCTCCTGGGTGTTGCAAATAATATTTCTCTCTCTAAAAAAACTCTCTCCATACAAATTAAAATACTGTTAACCACAACGGTCATCTTCTACCCAATTGAACCTCACGCGCTGTCCCCATGGGGATAGAAATTCCCCCGGAGCAGGCGCGTCTGGGGGGAAATACTCAACAGCTTGATAAGACGAACCCTATAAATGGAAGAAAACTCTTCTAAACAAACCTCTGTAACTCAGAATCCCAAAAAATCCAAACATGGTAATCCTAATTTGAAAGCTCGACACACGACTCACAATGGAGTTCCAGCAATACTCTTTAAAGCTAATGATTTCTATGGAGAGGTGGCTGATGAGTGCAAGTTCACTTTGGTGGGCAAATTCATTCGAACCCGTCCTCAAATCGATATGATTAGATCGAAGTTTACTGAGAAAATCACAGTAAAAAGTAAAGTGCAAATTGGTGTTTTTGATTTCCGTACAGTTTTCTTAGACTTCAATAGTGAAGAAACTTGTAAGAATGTTTGGTATAGAAGATCTATTGAAATTGATGGTCAAATCATGTGGCTAGAAAAATGGACACCGGATTTCAAACTAGATGAAGACTCTCCTATAGTCCCAGTCTGGGTTTTGTTACCGGAATTACCATTTCATTGTCATTCGTGGCATTACTTAAAACAAATTGTCGGCTCTATTGGTGTGCCTCTTACGATGGATTTGGCTACTGAGAACATAACTCGACCTAGCATGGCTAAAATAAGAGTGGAAGTTGACTTAACAAAGCCAAAACTTACCTCTATATTTGTTGGATCAGAGGCTGACTCAAGTCCAGTTAGGGGATTTTATCAAAAAATTGAATATGAGAGTATGCCAAAGTATTGTAGATTTTGCAAAATTTTAGGACACTCTATAATTTAGTGTAGAAAAGTTGAACAAAAAAAAAGGCTAAGGAGAAAGCTAACATGGAGAAGCAGGCTAACTTTGAAACTGCTGAAACTAGTAAAAACTAAGAGAACATCAAAGAACCTGGAATGATGGAAAGGAAAAACAAAAGAACAAAAAGGACGAAAGAAAAGAGACAAGGGTGCAGATGATGGAAGTGGAAGAGGAGGATAATAACAAAGGGGAGAAGGAGATGTTTGCATATTAATGATGTTTTGAAATTTCTCGAATAGTAAGAATAAAATACGCTTCTCTTAACTCGAAATATAAAATCATGCCATTTTTGCAAATCAAAGAAATGAAATCAGAAAAGAGGAGAATAATCTTATCTTATGTGATTAAATGTTAGTCTTCCTTAAACTAACTACCCATTACTAGAACTAAACCTACTGATTAATTATGATTTATCGAAACTAACAAAAACAAAACAAACAAAGAGTTAGTTACATAATACAAATTAAATGCAAAAAATAAATAGAGTAGATAATTTAAATGGGCTCAGCCCATTTTAAAGAGAGCTACTGCAATCGGACTGTTGTTGCTGTTGCTATTGGGCTTAGCCCAGAAATTCCCTTTTTATTTTTTGCTATGAATGGATTGACGCGGGAGAGAGATTACGTTGGGATTTTAGTCCAACACCGAATATGGAAGAAGAACGAGTCCCTCGGATTCGTATGCGGTGTTCATGCATAAAACGGAAGAAAGGAGTTAGTGCATAATCGATAAATAAGGCTAAATACATGAAATGTAAATAAATGAACTAGTAAAAAAATGTATATAATAGGTATATTTGAGCATATCTCATGTGTATACTTCTTATATAAGAAACAACTACTGCATATAACAAACATACTGATTATACTCCTATTTCCTATCTAAACCTGAAGGAACAGACCACTCAACCAGACCTATACGTCCTCAACCCATTGAACTTTGTTTGACTCAGGGGTGAAGAGAATGAAGAAAATAAATAACAAGGATAAAAGGATCATACGCGGGAGAAGAAATAACCTTGCAACAGAACTAATCCATATGAATTCGGAGATGAACATAATTAAATTGAAATGAAACTGAACTGAGGAAGGGAAGCAGTTGTCACATTTTCGAATATCAAGACTGAATGAATCTTCCTGATTCATTAACACATCCGAGTATGCAAAAAAATGAAAATGAATACAAGGTTGGGTTAATTTACACTACTAGTAGTGATTTTCAACTATTGTACATTCACAATGTCTAGTTTCATGCATGGCTTATCAACAGTAATAACAACCTTTGAATGGAGAAGATGCATCCACCAATTCTGCTTCTTTATTTTACTAAAACTCAAACAAAAAAATGAAAACAACATTTCTCCCACAGAAGTTCAAATACAGAGGACCAGCTCATTTTACTATATTTAGGATAACTCATACACATACACCAAATTCTCACATTAGCAGACTCCACATCCAAGCTGGAAAAGATTTATTTTTTACGTCCTTCAGTCCATTTATTCAAATAAGCAGCGAAATAAAGGCAGGCTGATTACGCTATTATGCATAGCCAACCTGAATCCAATCATGCTTAGGCCCTATTAGGTAACAATCGACTAACTACTTCTACCCTGGCTTAACACAGGACACGCATTAAACTAGACAAATCATATTCATATAATTCCCAAAGACATACTTGAAATGGACCAGGCTAACAACTAGTCATGCTAAACAGACTAAATGTCTTAAATCTGCTGAACAACAAAATGCAACCAAAACAAAGATATTAAACTGAACCAAATCATGAAAGTAACTACTAAAAAAGAAATTGAACCAAACAGGGGACATATTTGTTAAAGTTTTAAGGCAGAGATTACTGTATGTTAATTAAGGATTATCAATCATACTATTTGATTAAACAAGCCAATATACAGATGTAGATTTTTACTAAGGTAATCTTCAGATAATATGAACATGAACAAATATCAAGATTAAGGCTAACTGAAACATAGTCATATATTTTGTTCCATTTTACCAAACAGCATTAAGCCAATATCGAAAGTATAGATTGCATTTTTGAACCTCCTTCAACATTTTCGAATACCAAGAATATCTTCAGCTAGTCACAACAAACACAACAGGGACTGGATTACCAGTAAAAGTAACTAAGCGGGATTTCAGGATCAGTAATTAACCCATACAAACTGGGCATGATTTAAAATAGGCATCTACTTATCTAACTCTTGCATACTGATCCCTGAACCTAACTAATCGGGACCAAATTAAGAACTAACTCATATGAACATGTTTAGACAGGAATCGAACTCATGTAAACGTGCTTAACTAACAAATGGCGTAACTAAGCCACGAATATCAATTATAAAAAAAAAACAATCTTAACTTAATGATTAACATGACTATACTAACAATTTAATGTATAGGCAGAAAATAAGCAAGCAATACTAAAAATAACTTAAAGAGAATAGGATTACCTTCTTCGGGTGCAGCGAAGTGGGTGCGGGTCTTCGATTCACACTCGAAACACTTCAAATTCGAGGTTGCGAAACTCGGATTCGCAACAAACACAGAACAGACGAAAAATCGTTTGAGTATTTTGATTCGATATTTTTGCGATATTGTGACAACTAAACAAAATATTTCGCAGGGGATTTCTTGAACTGAAATAAAATCGGCTATTTGGGAATTTGCTGAATCCAAAAAAAATCCCCCCTTTACTGGATGATAAAAATGAATACTTATAGACTGATTTAGGGTTTGAGTTTGAGAGGAGAGGGGACAAAGGCGTGGGGAACAGGGCACGGTGGATGGTAGTGAGCAACGTGGAGGGTGTCAGACGCGTGGGGGGAACAGAGTCGAGTGGGGGTGTGATGAAGGTAGTGGAGGTGTCAGACGCGTGGGGGGAACAGAGTCGAGTGGGGGTGTGATAGAGGTAGTGGAGGCGTGCGGTGTAACGTGGTGGGGAAAATCAGTGGAGGGTGTGTGCGGCGGCTAGGGTTTAGGGTAAAGGGGAGGAAGGGAACGATGATGAAGAGAGAGAGGGAAGAGAGGTGCAGCGGAAGAGGGGTGGCGATGAGAGGAGGGAAAAAGGCGGAAATTAGGAGAGAAAGGATGGGGTGGTGTGCGGCGGAGAAGGAGGAAGAAAAATGAGGGGAAACCCTAAAAAGGGTTTCCCTTATTTTGAATGAAATGGGTCAGACCCGGTCCATTTGTGGACTGGGTCAATTTTTAGACCGGGTATTAAAAGAATGGGCTAGCGAATTAAAACACGGACTGGTCTAAAAATTAGGGTAAAAAATATAGGCTGGTCAAAAAATATTTATGAGCTGATTGGACTTTGATTTGGAATCCGATAAATCAAAAATACGGACTGAGTGCAAGAAATAGTTTTGGCTTTTTTTTTTTTTTTTTTTTTTTAATTTGAATAAAAGACCCATTTTAATTAACGATATACCGAGGGTGACAAAATATTGTTTAATACAAAATGTGTGATTATTAGGACTCGGGTAATAAAATTATATGGTGTTATAATATCCGTGCAATAATATTTTTTGAAAATCCACAGTAAAATAAATACTATTATTTAATTATGCAAAGATAAATGCGATGCGTGTGCGTAAGTTGGTAAAATGCCGAAATGATAAAAATTGTGAATAATAATAATAAATAATAATAATAATAATAATAACAATAATAATAGTAACTGTAATAGAATAATGAAGTGTCGGTATTGATAAGAGGCTAATAATTTAGTAAAAAATAACTATATATATTTTTTTAATTTTTTCCAAAAAAATATTAGAAGCGTAAATAGGTATTTTGGAAGAGAGGCGGGACAAAATTGGGTGTCAACACATTAGATATTTGATAACTTAAGCATGCTTGACTAAAGCTAGAGAAAATTGGGCAGCACTTCCTTTGTTTATACAACTTTCTCCATATTACACCACAACTCCCAGTCATCAACAATAACATTCGTAATATCATAATCAATAACTTTTGTCAAGTTCATTATTATCCAACTCCCACAATTTCCTCTCAAGGTCATCCATAATCATGATCATAATACAACATTACATTCATTATTATCTAATTTTTCTCCCATGTTCTTAATATCATTAGAGTATAATCATAATCACAACATATCAAGAATCATAATTCATTCTAAGCTACCGCTCAAAGATGTCACTATTCTCATATTTATGACCCATCTTCCACCTCCTTTCATAATCTAAGTCTTTCAACCCCTCAACACCCTAAGCAAAATGAAATGATCATAAAACTTACCTTTGATAGAGTGGGAATGAGCTTTGGGTGGAAACACTTCACTTGAGCAAAACCTTAGTTTCACTTCTAATGAGATTTCTTGTCTTGGATGAACCCTAATGAGTTTCTTGCACTTAATTCTCTTGGTTTGATGAAGTTGATCATTAGTTTCTCTTGAATTCTTGTAGGAGAAGTGTGTGGAACTCTCTAGAAGCCTTGAGAGAGATAGAGAAGTGTGGGGAATGAAATTAGTGAAGTGGGATCACATTTAAATACTTGAACTTAACTCAGCCCGTCGGGTGTTCTACAGTGACTTATACGGTCCGTACAAAATTATACAGTCTGTATAAGTGACCGTACTTCACCATCAGAGAAACAACATTTCTATTGGGTGTTATATGGACCGTATAAGTGGTCGTATAACCCCATTTTCCTGAAATAATGTCCGTCGTTTCGTTTGATCTCCAATCCTTATGGAACCTTCCTGACACTTGTTTAACACTTCATTACCAACCTAAGGAGCGTTATAACTCTTCTTTAAGATATCATCGAGTCAACCGTAACTCGATATATACTTTACACATCCTTCTTCAAAATACAACTTGTGCTCAACATTCTTTAACGAACTTTCTTCTTTTGCTTCAAATGTCTTTAGAAATCTTAATTAGATCGTTAAATAACCTTTCTTACTTAAAGGAACATCGTCTACTTCTCGCACTACGTTGTTATATTTACTACGCAACGACATGAAATTTTTTGCCGAGGTGTAAGATTCTTCCCCCCTTTAAAAACATTCGTCCTCGAATGTTAAGTTCTCGGGAATTCTACGAAAATTTCGCCAGAGCTTCCCCTGTAATAGGGCACTGTCATCTTGTCACAACAGCCTACAATAACAATGCCTCACAGGGACACAACATAATAGCAATATAGTTTGGCCACACTCGACCCAAATGCATAAAAGAGAACATACATACCTCATAATCTTGATGATTCATCTTGGATATCTTCTGGAGGTGGAAACAGGTGTGGGTACTTAGACTTCATATTTTCTTCCGCTTCCCAAGTCATTTCTTCTCGGTTATTATTTCGCCATAAGACTTTGACTGAAGCTACTTCTTTGTTTCTAAGTCTCCATACTTGCCTGTCTAGTACAGTAATGAGTACCTCTTCATAAGCTAGATTTTCCGTCACTTGGACATCATCTACTGGCACAATCCTAGTAGGATCTCCGACACATTTTTGGAGCATTGAGACATGAAAAACCGAATGGAATAATTCATGTTCTGGGGGTAAGTACAATTCATAAGCCACTTGACCCACCTTGCGGATGATATTGTAGGGTCCAATGTATCGGAGACTCAATTTCCCTTTCTTACCAAATCTCATCACGCCTTTCATTGGTGATCCCTTCAGAAATACCTAATCATCAACTTGAATTTCTAAGTCTCGCCGACGGTTGTCCGCATAGGATGATTGGCGACTTTGGGCTATCATTAATCGATCTCGGATAATCTTGACCTTTTCTACTGCTTGTTGAATCAATTCTGGACCTATTAATTGTGTCTCCCCGACTTTAAACCACCCAATTGGGGATCTACATTCTTCCATATATAACTTCATATGGGGCCATTTGAATACTGGAATGATGGCTATTGTTGTATGCAAACTCAATAAGAGGTAAGTGGTCATCCCATCTACCACCGAAATCTAGCACACATGCCCGTAACATATATTCCAAGGTCTGAATAGTGCGTTCGGCTTGCCCGTCTGTTTGTGGATGAAATGCTGTGCTAAGCGTTCTTGAGTACCCAAACATTCTTGGAAAGACTTCCAGAATTTAGTTGTGAATTGTGCTCCTCGATCTGTGATAATGGATATCGGGACACCATGAAGTCGCACTATCTCCTTAAGATATAACCTTACCTTAAGATATAACCTTACATAGTCCTCTGCTGAATAGGTGGTTTTGACTGGAAGAAAATGGGCCGATTTTATCAATCTATCCACAATCACCCATATAGAATCATACTTGCTTCGGGAATGAGGTAACCCTACAATGAAATCCATGTTTATCGCTTCCCATTTCTAGGCTGGAATTTATACTGCTTGCAATAATCCTCCTGGCTTTTGATGTTCAATTTTCACTTGTTGGCAATTTGGACATTAAGGTACAAATTCTGCTGTCCTTTTTCATTCCATCCCACTAATACATTAGCCTAAGATCGTGATACATCTTTGTCGCTCCTGGATGAATAGAATACCGAGAGAAATGAGCCTCTTCTAGAATCCGACGATGTAATTCCGTAACATCCAGAAGACATAGCATGTCTCGGTATCTAAGAACTCCATCTATAGAAATTTCAAATGGCGACTTTTCTCTCTCATGACGTGTATCTCTATAGTGGCTTAATTGGGGATCTTTATATTGGCACTCTCTCACTTCCATATCAAAGAATGAAACAGTTGGGTTGTGAACACTTATCCCTGCATTGCCTGAATCAATTAGGCGAATTCCGAGGCTGACTAGCTGGTGGAGCTCACAAATTAATTATTTCTTCTCCGGAGGAACCATATATAGACTCCCCATTGATTTGCAGCTAAGTGCATCAGCCACTACATTCGCCTTTCCGGGGTGGTATAAAATGCTCACATCATAATCTTTCAGTAGCTCTAACCACCGCCTCTGTCGTAGGTTTAACTCTTTCTATTTAAAGATATATTAGAGACTCCTGTGATCTGTATAGATATCGACACGTACACCATACAAGTAGTGTCTCCACATCTTTAGTGCATGGATAACCGCAGCCAACTCAAGGTCACATGTCGGATAATTCTTCTCGTGTTTCCGCAACTGCCTTGAAGCATAGGCAATGACTTTACCGTGCTGCATCAATACAAATCTTAACCCAACACCAGAGGCATCACAATATACAACATAATCATCTAGCCCTTCTGGAAGTGTCAAGACTGGGGCCGAAGTCAGTCTGTCCTTTAATTCTTGGAAACTGTATTCACAAGCATCAGTCCATTGAAATTTCGCTAATTTCTGGGTTAACTTCATCAATGGTACTGAGATGGAGGAAAACCTTTCCACAAATCATCTATAATAACCTGCCAATCCCAGAAAACTACGGACTTCTGTAGGGGCTGTAGGTCTCGGCCAAGTCTTCAAAGCTTCAATTTTCTGAGTATCAACTCGAATGCCATCAGCTGAAATAATACGGCTCAGAAAAGTCACATAATTTAACCAAAACTCGCATTTTGAAAATTTTGTATACAATTCACTAGTATGAAGAATCCCAAGGACAATGCGTAGATAGTCTGCATACTCAGATTCTGTCCGAGAATATACCAGAATATCGTCAATGAACACGATCACGAACAGATCTAAGATTGTCCTGGATACATTATTCGTCAAATTCATAAACACCGCTGGAGCATTTGTCAACCCAAATGACATTACCCGAAATTTATAATGGCCATATCTTGTACTGAAAGCTATTTTGGGAATATCTTCTTCTCTAACTCTCACTTGGTGATAACCTGACCTCAGGTCTATTTTGGAAAACCACTTGGCACCCTGTAATTGGTCAAACAAATCATCGATCCTCGGGAGAGGATATTTGTTCTTAATCTTCACCTTATTCAATTGTCTATAATCAATACACATCCGTAGGGAACCATCTTTCTTCTTCACAAATAGGACTGGTGCTCCCCACGGTGTTGAACTGGGCCTAATAAACCTCTTCTCAAGCAAAGCACTTTCAATTCTGCAGGAGTCATTCGGTACGGAGGAATAGAAATAGGCTTAGTGTCTGGCAATACATCAATAGCAAAGTCGATCTCTCTTTCCAGAGGAAGACCTGGGAGCATATCTGGGAATACATTCGGAAATAAGTGATAAATATATCCCTTAGATATCATCTTCCTTGCTTTAAGGTAGGAAATAAACCTACCACTCGGGGACGCGATATTACCCTTCCATTCAAGCACGGGTTCTCCCGGAAATTGGAATCGAATAACTTTCATCCGGCAATCAACATTGGCATAACATGAGGCTAACCAATCCATACCCATAATCACATCAAAATCTAACATTTCCAGCTCAACTAGGTCGACTTCAGTCTAACGGCCACATACCACAATTATACAATTCTTAGATACTTGTCTAGCTATCACGGGATCACCAATCGGAGTAGATAACTCAAAAATTTTAATTGGCTCGGGTTTCACCCCAATACGACCAGTAATATATGGAGAAATATAAGACAATTTAGATCCCAGATCTATCAATGCATAAACATCATGAGAGAATATAGTCAATATACCTGTAACCATATCCGGAGAGGACTTGAGATCCCGTCGTCTGGCTAAAGCATAGATACGGGGCTGGGTACCACCTGAACTGGACACTCCCTCTCTGCCTCTACCTCGACCTGCTGAAATCTGGCGAGTCTGCTCTATCGGGCGCACAGAAAAAGAACTAGCCGCTGATCCTGTGGGCTGAACCCCAACTCTACCACTCATCGATAGACAATCTCGCATCATATGTCCAATCTGGCCACAGACATAGCAAGCATCTGAACCTCGGTGGCACTGACTAGAATGTAACTTGTCGCACTGACTACATCGCGGTACTGGTGGTCTCCTCTGGCTATAATCACCCCCAAACTGAGAACCTGAGGCTCTCGAACTCTGACCCTGTCCTGAATGAATGGAGCAATCAAATCTCCTTCCTGCAAACTGAGGAGGTGCACTAGTCACTGACCAGCCTGAATATCTAGAATGTGACTGCCTCGAACCCCCTCTATATTTGCTACTAGTACCCATTGATCTGGCCTTTTTACTCTGTCCTCTATCGACATCGCGCTCACCCCTTTGCGGGTGTTGCTGCTCTTCTAGGTTCTGGGCATGAGCCTGAATACGAGAAATATCCACCCCCTTTTGCAATGAAGCCGTCAAGCAATCTTTAAACAAATGCGGCCTTAGGAGTCTCACGAACCTATACACTCTATCTCCCATGTGGGCCACCATAGTCGGAGCATATCTAGCCAATGAATTAAAGTGAAGGATATACTCTCGGGAACTCATGTTTCCTTGCTTCAAACTTAAGAATTTATCCACTCTGGCCCAACGAACCTCGGGTGGCAAATAGTGAAGTATGAAGGCATCTACAAATTCTTGCCAAATCGGGGGAGGTGCATTTTTCTTTCTTGAAGATACCCAATTATTATACCATAGGACCGCTACATCCCGGAGTCTATAAGATGCCAACTCGACAGATTCGGTTTCGGCGGCATGCATAATTTTCAATGTCCTCAACATCTCATCAATAAAACCCTACGGGTCTTCATCCGGCTTTAACCCGAAAAACTCTAGAGGATTTAAACTCATAAAATCACGGGCCCTAGTACTAACTGCCTGTCACTTGTACCTGAACTCTGCCGCTATGCCTGGGCGGCAACTAACTGTGTCAGTAGCTGAATAGCTTCGGTCATTTGTTGACCCGAAGCCGCCGGTGGAGGAACGGTAGGCATAGGAACTGGAGTTGAAGCCCCCTCTTGTTCTTCTAAGTTAGGCGGAGTGGGAGAGGTATTAGATGGAGCCTCATTATGTGATTCACCTTCTTCTACATTGGTTGGTGGCTCCCTTTCTATCCGCCTTTCTATCATACCCTTGTCCTCCGGGGAGGCTGTAGCTTTTCTCTTTGGCGGCATCACTGAAATCATAACGCACAATTAGGGAGGAAAAAATCTTATAACATAGCTCTACTGCACGATCTCATAAGATGAATAATGGTCATTTTTCCTAAATGCCCTGTAGCCTCCTGTTTATACATGTGGCGCGCAACACACCATAAACAAGACTCTACTAGACACAGCTCGTAGATACTTCCTAGGACTGAACTGCTCTGATGCCACTTTTTTCACAACCCGACTAGGGGCCATGACGGGTATCCGGAGCTGATACCGAACCCCACTCATTCTGCTAACCATCATACTTATGCTGCATTTATCTATTACTCTCACACTTCTAGTCATGAGAAAAACCATTTTTAATTTCCAACATATCTGCATTTATATACATAAGTCCTTCGGCTATCAAAATAATATATAATGAGGGAAATAACGAGACCATATCACCCCACACATACATATCTACCAGCCTCAACTAGAGTACTAGACATAAGGACAGGACAGGATCCCGCCATGCCCAAATATGTACACCAAAATAATAGATCAAATAGCACCTCCAGAATAATGGAGCGCTCTCGTAAATCTGCTGGTCAGCTTCGATGAATTTGGGTTGCCTCTCTATCTACCTGTGGGCATGAACACAACGTCCAAAGAAAATGACGTCAGTACGAACGTTGTACTGAGTATGTAAGGCATAAACAATAACGATACATCAATGAAAACAGGAGACATCAAGTAAGGAACAACCTGTAACTGACTGACATTTAAGAATGAAATAGTGCATGCTAACTTACTTCATAAACATCATCATATCATGTATGCATATGTATATAAGTTGCCTGACCCTATAGGTACGGTGTGATAATCATTAGCCCGCATCCAGGCCTCCCGCGTCTGGGGTAACCATCTCATGCCGCCCACTAGTGGTTTCTGCCCATGCCATTTAGACATGGTGTATACGCTGCCCGCCTTGGCGGTGTCTGCCCGGCCATATAGGCGTGGTGTAACATCATCATCATGTACTCATCATAATGCATGCTTAGGAACTCAAAGACAACTATACTCTATCGGGGTGACATAAGGTCATGAATCCCCGATTCCATTATGGAGTTTCATAAACATTTTGCCTCATCTTGAAGGAATTATCATATAAGGTGAGTGTAGCACAAGAACAACATCAATTAATCATACTTAGGATCATTAGCTTTGTAGAAGCATTATATCATGAGCTTTAGAATCTTTATACTTAAGCTCATCATCATCATTGTCATACTCATAACGTGTCTCTTATCTTTATCTCATATGAGACTCTTCATGAACATAGACTCATAATTTTCGGAATGTAAGAAGGTCATGGAGAATAGGGGAAGTCATGTCATGGGATTCATGCCTTGAGAAAGAAAGGACTAGCCTTACATACCTTTTCGTTTTGCTATTCAATAATTTGAACGTTCTCCTCCGATGTTCACGTTTTTGCCTTCAAGAGAGTTTTTGTACTAAAATTAGATAGTCGATAACTTAAGCATGCTTGACTAAAGCTAGAAAAAATTGGGCAGCACTTCCTTTGTTTATACAACTTTCTCCATATCACACAACAACTCCTAGTTATCAACAATAACATTCGTAATATCATAATCAGTAACTTTTGTCAAGTTCATCATTATCCAACTCCCACAATTTCCTCTCAAGGTCATTCATAATCATGATCATAATACAACATTACATTCATTATTATCTAATGTTTCTCCCATGTTCTTAATATCATTATAGTATAATCATAATCACAACATATCGAGAATCATAATTCATTCTAAGCTACCGCTCAAAGATGTCACTATTCTCATATTTATGACCCATCTTCCACCTCCTTTCATAATCTAAGTCTTTCAACCCCTCAACACCTAAGCAACATGAAATGATCATAAAACTTACCATTGATAGAGTGGGAATGAGTTTGGGTGGAAACACTTCACTTGAGCAAAACCCTAGTTTCACTTCCAATGAGACTTCTTGTCTTGGATGAACCCTAATGAGTTTCTTGCATTTAATTCTCTTGGTTTTATGAAGTTCATCATTATTTTCTCTTGAATTCTTGTAGGAGAAGTTTGTGTAACTCTCTAGAATCCTTGAGAGAGATGGAGAAGTGGGAAATGAAATTAGTGTAAGTGACCGTACTTCACCATTAGAGAAGCAATATTTCTGTTGGGTGTTATACGGACCCTTATATGGACCGTATAATGTTATACAGACCGTATAAGCGGTCGTATAACCCCATTTTGCTGAAATGATTTCCGTCGTTTCGTTTGATCTCCAATCCTTATTGAACCTTCCTGAAACTTGTTTAACACTTCATTACCAACCTAAGGAGTGTTATAACTCTTCTTTAAGACTTCAATGAGTCAACCTTAACTCGATACTTTACACATCCTTCTCCAAAATACAACTTGTGCTCAACGTTATTTAATGAACTTTCTTATTTTGCTTCAAATGTCTTTAGAAATCTTAATTAGATCGTTAAATAACCTTTCTTACTTGTAGGAACATCGTCTAGTTCTCGCACTACGTTGGTCTATTTACTATGCAACGACATGAATTTTTTTTCCGAGGTGTAACATTATCCACCATTATGAGTCTTTTATAAGTAGAATATGAGTTTGTTGATGAATCAATTCTACAAATCCATCTTAGAATGCAACTTACGATTCTGACCATAGGAACAATTCAAAAGTCTAAGTATTTGTAGTATACGATTCTGACCATAGGAACAATTTAAAAGTCTAAGTATTTGTAGTAGATCCATGAGGTTAATGAAGATTCGTTGTATATATCAGAGTCAATAACTATTTTCTTCCATTATAAAAGTTGGTTGTATCTCTTTACACGAGTTTGTCACTTCATTTTCTTTGTCTTTCTCGTATAAGAATATTGGGATAAAAAACTGAAAATTATTATACATGAGAAGAATCATAATTGAATCTTGACATGCTTTTCCTTATTTGTTGGGGGTAGTCGGGAGATGGAACCGAAGAAGCCAAAATGCCACTATGAGGAGACATTAACCCAAACAAAAAAAAAATCACTAGGCGGAGAAATTATTGTCTTGTAATGGGACGTGATTAATTTTAACTGTTCTTGTATCTTGGCCCAACTTAAATGGTAAACAGAAGCTACTACGCATATGTGGTTGTATTCTCTATCAGAACCACATTATTGGCTTAGTTAGCTCTTTTTACCACGATGCAATTTTGGAGTTGTATTCTCTTTCCAATCATTTCATTCTTATTTCTTAAATTTCCATTGTTAAAATTTATGTCCAACTATTTGATTCTTATTTTTTAAACTTCTACTGTGGAAGTCACTAGCTGTTTCTATATGTTTGTAAATGTTAATTTGCATCTTTGCAGGAGATATTTTCCATCAACTCTGTTTTGTCACTGCCAAACCCGACTCTTGAACAATCTAGTAGAGTCTGTGATGCACTAGCACTTCTTCAGGTATAGAAATTTGTTTTGTATGTGGACTTCTTTCCAAATGATTCTTGTTATTATTTCTATTGTTATTCTTTACTGTTGGTGATCTTTAAAGCAATAAGTTATTGTCATTATATGATTCCTTTATAATGATTAAATGTATTAACAATAGGATCTGGAGAATTGAATATGTTTAGGGTTGTGTTATATGAATCAAGAGAGGTGGAGGGGGGATGCAACAGTATGGAAGGTGCTCAAATTTTCATTTTAGTGGAATCCTATAAATGGTAATTGGAAATACCTGTAAATAGTGATGTAATTTTATGTTTTATTCTCACTTGGAGCATGTCAAAGATCACTTCTAAATATCTATTGTTTCCATAGTATAGTCCTAGACTACATGAAAATTAGATTTTTGCACCTCTTGTAAATATTTTTGTGTCTACCTAAATGTTAGACTAAACTTAGTTGTAGATAATTATCAAAACTATATTTGCTGGCATTATTCATCAGAACATAATTTTAAAGATACAATTTGCTGGTTTATGTGCATCTCTTCATTTGTTCATTCTTCACTTCTAGATTAGATGGTTAGCATTTGGATGTTACGATTTATCCCACTAACAGAAAATAGGGGCAAAGTATCTTAGATAAAGTTCTCTGAAAAACACAACTCGAGATTAGTACTTTTCCTTAATCAATTGGACCTCAACCAAATTGAATTTTTTCTTTTTTTTGCTTTGCTTGATATCTGGAACTAATTACCGTTAGTACAACCATTCAGGTTCGCTAAATGGACTACTAAATGCTGAATTATCATATAAGAAGTTAGAGATTATGAGAATATACATTAGAAGATTTCTACCTTTCAAGAAACATTATATCTATTTGTATTCTAAATGATACTGAAATTTGTTTAAAGCATATCAATTGGTGCATGCTGATTGGTACAGAGGACATGTTGGTTTTGCAAGCTGAATTATGAGGCTCTGTTGAGAAGTTGAGATGTTTGGTTATTGTTGATTGAAGCCAAACAAGCAACACAATTGAAATGGTGAAGGAGAAGGAAACAACGCTTGAAGCAGAATTCCTCAAAGCTTTAATTAGTGTAGTACCTAATTTAAACTCTTTATTTTGTCTAAGCTGTAATAGTAGTAGTAGAATATCGATAGTACTTTAATTTCAACACTTATTCTCTTTAGTATAAAGTGTATAATTAAGAGTTTCTTCAAAAACTTAATTTTGAAGAGATAGATACTTCAATTAATTTTTAGTTGTTAAAGTCAATGTCCAATGTGGACTTACCTTTTTGATAGTAAGGTGGAGGAGTTATTTCATGTAGATGAAGTTAGAGGTGTAATGTTTCAAGTTTTTATTTCCAAGTGCTTAAAACATTTAATAAGAACCAAGAGCGAATACATTTTTTTTTTTTAAAAAAGACATTGAAACTTTTGACCAACAGGGCTGATGGAAATTAGTAACAATTGGTAAGAACCAATTTCATATACCTACTATATGCCCTAAATTTATGAGCAAAATTAAATCTAATTGAATTACTCCTGTCTGTGATGCACGACACTTTATCTAAGGGAAGGGGGACTCAACATGCCTACTTTATGCCCCATCAATGAGTTGGTTACTGTACTTCAAGGGAATGAAGAGTGTGTTTCTAGAGTTTGAGTTTGAGATCGAGTACACTAATGATGACGACAATGGTAATTCTAGCATTTCTCTTTTTTGGTATTCACTAGGGGGTGAACCCGCAACAGTACAAATATATATAAATCAATCGTTCTTAACTTATTTTCTGGTATATTTCTTTTCAGTTCCACGATTTGTGACAGCACAAGGGCAAACTTATAGCGATTTGGAGGTTTTCAGTGCAGAAAATATTTCATTGGACCCAAAGAGAAGTAATGAACAAGATCCTCGCATTGTTTGTCAACTACAATTGTTTCCTTAGATTACTTTGATTTGTACGGGATTTGATGGTATGTTGATTGGGTTTGTTGGTTAACGTCCTTGTAGGGACTACCATTGTAAGAGAGACTATGGTACTAACAAGAAGCTATTTTTTTACTGAATTATAAAGAATGAGTTTTCGAGACTTTTGTTCAGTTGTTTGTTTAGCTTTCCCCGAGATCCAACTTAGATCTGTGATGTGCCATAAGCATTTGTAGTTTGTTAGTGTTGGACGGGAAAGAAATGAAAAAATGCCTTATCATATACTAATTACCTAATAATAATCATAACTTTTGTTGTTCATACATGTATCTATCTATATATACTCTAAAGTTAAACATAGTTTTGCCTTTTATCTATTCAATATTGTTATTCATAAATTTTTAAGTATGTAGTTTTTATTGAGATTGATATATATATAATATATATATATATATATATATATATATATATATATATATATGTCAATTGCCAAAGGAAGGCTAGCCACCCATTCCCTTGGTGATCTTGTTCAGGCCGGGTTCTTTTGTTGTTGTTTTTTGTCTTCTTTCTTTTCAGGAAGAGTCAATAAATTGTGTAACTTCTCCTCTTCTTTTTTTTTCTCCATATCTATTCAAATTAAGGAAATTTTGAAAAGAAGAAGTAAATTGAGGAAATAATTAGAGAGATATGACAAATAGAGAAGAGAAAAATAAGGGTAAGGTATAAAATTAAGTCAATATTTAAAGAATGATTTCCTCTATCGTTTGGAACTGCTTTCTGTTAACATTGGTAGTTTCAAAATATTCGACACTTCTGCAGTACAACTTGGGACAAACTTCTCAACCAACTAGCATTTCATCTTAAACCTACTCATTTTTTGTATGAATTTGACATTTTCCCTTCAAAGGCTGTTTACGTAGTTGGACTAATAGCGGAAAAAAAATTATGACATACATCCTTATCTAGTAATAGTAAAAGGATCACAAACTATTGCAATGCCCTTTTCTGTCTTACTTGAATGACATTTCTGCTAGTTTAAATAGACATTTGTTTCTCTTTCTCTTGCAAGTGAAAGCTAGTACCTGATGCTAATTTAGTTGTAAGGCTCCCTCCCTGTTGTAGTGTAATGTCTATACAGGCTCCTGGATGTATCTTTTATTATAAATCTGGAGCTAAAGTTAAAGGTGCAGTTAACCTTTGGGACTGTGAGGTGAGATTTAAGGATTCAATTGAATTTAAGACGGCTAGCATACTAGTGTTCTCCACGTTTGAGAAGCTCAAGAGCAATATGATATGTTGTGTGCCATCAACTCAACATGCGTCCCCAAAACACAAGGTCTTAAAAAAGCTGCAAATGGGAGAGGGTTTGTTTTCGTGGAAAGGATATCTTCATTAATCATTTCATTTAAAATGATAAAAGTTTTTGAAATTTGAAAGTTAATAGAATATGAAGTTTTCCTTTTCCTTTTATTCTTTTATTTATATCTTTGTTAAGTGTATATTTTTATTTAATTTCACTATATATAGTATAACATATCACAACATATAAAATATAGAAAAAATATCTCTTAAGTGATGACCCAGTCAATTTGTTTCCTGTTAAAGGGGTCAAGTGTTAGGGGGCCGGATCGGTCCAAATGTTTCAAAAATGGATCGAACTTAGACCACACGCATTTACATTGTAAATTAGACTGGTCCGATGATGCCTCACAAGTCAACCCCTTAGGTGGATGGAATGGGTCCATATAGGCCCGATTGACAGGTTTACCACACATCATTAAATCAGTAAAAATTGAAATATAATTTTCATTTATTAATGTCTCTTAACTTTCACGTCAACCAATAATCTGGGTCCTTTTTCTCTATTGAGTAATGACTCAGATTTTATCATTTACCGATCTCATATATTGAGTTGAAAAATTAAATAAATTCATTTAGTACGGTTCAGTTTGTTAGAAGTAATTAGAGCACTTCTCACTAAGGCATGCCGAAGATTTTTCATCTTTGGCTTTACGGTTCTTTTAGAACTGATTGTCTAACTTCGTCATTTTGTCTTTTATTTAACTTAAATATTTTTATCATTTGTTTGTTTTCCTACCCTCTTTCGCTTGAAGCAGAGAAACAATTCAAAGAAACATTGCAGGAAATCACTGGAAAGGGGAAAAAGGTGAATCTTGAACAAAAAGTATATTACAATGCTGATACTCTCAGCTTCTTACAAGTTACAATCATAATTTCATTTCGTTTCTAATATTGCTTGCTCCAGATTGATCCAGGCATTCTTGGCAGGCTTGTGGTTGAATTTGACCAGAAATTTTTCGACACATCAATAAGGAGTAGGGATCGCCAGATGGTGCCAATTCTTGAAGGATCTAATCAACTTTTGATCATTTGTAACTTGTTAGTCTGTTACTTGTTATTACCCCTACTGAGGCTTGCTCTTTTGGAGAACGTTCAAATCCTCTTTACTTGGGGTTGCAAATAAAAGCATATTAGGTTACTACATGTTTGAGGTTGCGAACTTACATTCTTGAAATAATGACTAGGTACTTGTGGACATTTGTAGTCTTGTTTAAGACTCTTACCATCATTTACAAGTTTCAAGTAAATATTACTAAATAAGTAAAAGGTGATATAATTTTACGTACTTCAAAATAAAAGTTACAAAGAGTTTTCTTGAATTCTCTTAGTCATCACCGACTAACAAGATTCTATTCTTTGAAGGATTGTCATTTGCCTCAATTTATTAATGAAGTACAAAATGTTTTTTTTTTTAATTTATATTAGAAGCTGCTGAACTATCGATGGGTGTGCATACACTCTTCCATCAATTTTTTAAAAAAAATTTGTGTGTAAGTTACTACATGTTTGGAAGAATTTGTTTCAAGCAAAATAGGGAAGTGGTAAAAACTGAAAATAGGAGATCGCAATGGTATTTGACAACCTTAAAATCTTTACTAGTGCAAGGGACAATGGGGAAAGATAAACTTATACCTTTAAGTGATAAAACTAATTACATTATGGTGAAAACATTTTTGGAAGTATCGCAATGTAAATAGTTTTGTCTGTATGTATGTGTGTCTATATATACTTGATATATTGTTGAGTTCCCAAACAACTGTCTCCTTATATATTGATTTTGGATAATTCTTACCTCATGAGCTAGTTTTTTAAGTTGAACTAGGGTCAAAGTTCTCACCTCATGAACTAATTTTTGGAATTGAATTAGACTCAAAATCTATTTTCTTATCATAGCATCTGAGTCAGTCCGTTCCCAGTTCATGACTTGCCTGAAGTTGAGCCTCCATATATTATGTTGTAAACGCTCCCTATCCTATCCTACGGCTATGAGGATTCAGTGTCTACATCAGTATGAGATAGGTTAGTTGGTCTTCTTATATGGTCTTGATATCCTTATTTCATCAGCTAGTTTCAGGATGTGTCGGGCGCAAAGTCCACAATTTTTTTTAACAAGCTCATTTAAATGGAGGCCCAACTTCAGGCAAATGGCAATCCTTCAAAAAATAGAATCTTGTTAGTCGGTGATGACTAAGAGAATTCAAGGAAACTCTTTGTAACTTTTATCTTTGAAGTAGGTAAAATTACATCAACTTTCATTTATTTAGTAAATATTTACTTGAAACTTATAAATGGTGGAAAGAGTCTTAAACAAGACGACAAATGTCCACAAGAAGTACCTAGTCATTATTTCAAGAATGTAAGTTTGCAACCCCATACAACAAAGCCAAATAAATGGTATACATACCCATATGGAATAGTCGTATTGATTAGGAATTTTTCCGTACACTGTTCTCCTGATGTCGACCCGTTCACTTACGTTGAGTATGATTTTCCTGAAGCTTTGGCTATCGTTTACTATGAATTGGCAGTAGGACCTTATAAGAATCAGGTCTTGGTGTGTGGGGACAATGTAGTACCAATGAAGAAGTAAGAACTTTCTTTTATTTTATTTTAATGTATGACTAATAAAAATGTTCTTATGTTTTTATTTTTATTTTTTTATTTAGGGCCATTGAATATATCTTTGAAATATCTTGGTTTTGTTTAGTAAGTAATTTTATGCATTAGTTTTAGTTTTCCATACTCGGTTTTAGAATTTTAACTAAGTTCTAAAAAAAATTCCATATTTGAATGCAGGTGGAGTTTAATTAGTTGCGGAAGCAATATTACTGGGAAAAATCTTATATCACGGGCATGCAACGTGCACTAGTTTATGTTAAGTGCTTGATTTGTGTTCAATTGCATTCTATGATATTAGCTTGTAGAGTAAATCAGAGAAATGGAGCCAATTTTTCTCCCATTTTTTATTTATTATGTTTTTACCATTCTTGTTTATTTCCTTCCCTTATTATGCATTATGTTTTATCTGTAATGAAAATATTAAAGTATTAACTTAAAGGTGAGTCATATCATGTTTGTGTGGTGTGAGTTATTATAGTAAATACCCAAAAACATAACAACTTTTGAGCCGAACTATGATACGATAAAGGATTCTTAGAATTTTGCGGTGTCGCGGAAAGTTTATGGGGATGATGTGTGTAGGGCTACGTATCAAACGACGATTAAGAATTTGGGACTTGAATGGTCGAGGTTTTAAGGTACAATTATTTTGTTCTTTGAGTTATATCATTGTTATGGACATGAATAGAGCAGAATAGATTAAGATGATTTAAATAACTAGTACAACGTAATTGATCAGTACATTCTCAAAAAATAAATAAATGATAATCTACTTGGTTGCCTTATTAAGTGAATAATAAAGGTAGCTGTGATAAGATGCTCGCATTGTTTGTCAACTACAATTGTTTCCTTAGATTACTTTGATTTGTACGGGATTTGATGATATGTTGATTGGGTTTGTTGGTTAACGTCCTTGTAGGGACTAGCATTGTAAGAGAGACGATGATACTAACAAGAAGCTATTTTTTACTGAAATATAAAGAATGAGTTTTTGAGACTTCTGTTCAGTTGTTTGTTTAGCTTTCCCCGAGATCCAACTTAGATCTGTGATGTGCCATAAGCATTTGTAGTTTGTTAGTGTTGGACAGGAAAGAAATGAAAAAACGCCTTATCAGATACTAATTACCGAATAATAATCATAACTTTTGTTGTTCATACATGTATCTATTTATATATACTCTAAAGTTAAACATAGTTTCGCCTTTTATCCATTCAATATTGTTATTCATAAATTTTTAAGGATGTAGTTTTTATTGAGATTGATATATATATATATATATATATATATATATATATATATATATATATATATATATATATCTGTCAATTGCCAAAGGAAGGCTAGCCACCCATTCCCTTGGTGATCTTGTTCAAGCGGGGTTCTTTTGTTGTTGTTTTTTGTCTTCTTTCTTTTCAGGAAGAGTCAATAAATTGTGTAACTTCTCCTCTTCTTTTTTTCTCCATATCTATTCAAATTAAGGAAATTTTGAAAAGAAGAAGTAAATTGAGGAAATAATTAGAGAGATATGACAAATAGAGAAGAGAAAAATAAGGGTAAGGTATAAAATTAAGTCAATATTTAAAGAATGATTTCCTCTATCGTTTGGAACTGCTTTCTGTTAACATTGGTAGTTTCAAAATACTCGACACTTCTGCAGTACAACTTGGGACAGACTTCTCAACCAACTAGCATTTCATCTTAAACCTACTCATTTTTTGTATGAATTTGACATTTTCCCTGCAAAGGCTGTTTACGTAGTTGGACTAATAGCGGAAAAAAATGATGACATACATCCTTATCTAGTAATAGTAAAAGGATCACAAACTATTGCAATGCCCTTTTCTGTCTTACTTGAATGACATTTCTGCTAGTTTAAATAGACATTTGTTTCTCTTTCTCTTGCAAGTGAAAGCTAGTACCTGATGCTAATTTAGTTGTAAGGATCCCTCCCTGTTGTAGTGTAATGTCTATACAGGCTCCTGGATGTATCTTTTATTATAAATCTGGAGCTAAAGTTAAAGGTGTAGTTAACCTTTGGGACTGTGAGGTGAGATTTAAGGATTCAATTGAATTTAAGAAGGCTAGCATGCTAGTGTTCTCCACGTTTGAAGAAGCTCAAGAGCAATATGATATGTTGTGTGCCATCAACTCAACATGCGTCCCCAAAACACATGGTCTTAAAAAAGCTGCAAATGGGAGAGGGTTTGTTTTCGTGGAAAGGATATCTCCATTTGGCACTTGGTTGAATAACAAGGACAAAAAGAATGTGTGGAATATTATGGATGGTTTATGTATTGGAGTTGGTACTGAGTTCAAGAATATTTTTAAGTAAGTTTATGATGTTTTTCCTTTATACGTGTTTCATCACTTTACATGATTGTTCATTTTTCTGTTTCTAAATTCTACAGTCAAATAATTTTGGGGTTGGAGGCAATCCACAAATATGGATCATGCCATGGAAAATTGTTGGAGGGAGTTTATCTAGGAGTGGATGAGAATGTACGTTTAAGCAACTTTTTCCACCCGCATGGTATGTACTGAATAACAAGCAACAGACTAACAGGTTACATATGATCAAAAGTTGATTAGATCCTTCAAGAATTGGCACCATCTGGTGAGCCCTACTCCTTATTGATGTGTCGAATGCCTGGATCAATTTGGAGCAAGAAATTTCGGAAACGCAATGAAATTATGGTTGTAACTTGTAAGAAGTTGAGAGTATCAACATTGTAATATACCTTTTGTTCAAGATTCAACTTTTTCCCCTTTCCAGTGATTTCTTGCAGTGTTTCTTTCAATTGTTTCTCCTCTTCAAGAGGAAGAGGGTAGGAAAACAAAACAAATGATAAAAATATTGAAGTTAAATAAAAGAGAAAATGACAAAGCTGACAATTAGACATATATAGATGATCAATTCAGCACCAAAAACTTGGCCTACTAGTTAGGAAGTTCTTTACACACCTTGAGACAGAAAAAGAGGAAAAGAAATTATCCAATGTAAACTACAAGCACAAAGTTACTGCAAATAATGGATGCCTCTGAAGATATGTAGTCAATATAGTAGTCCTCTTGATCTAACAAAGACAAGAAAATCATCCTAACTCACAAACTTCTTCATATTCTTAAGCCATTTCAAGTATTCTTTCCTGTTCTTGTTGATCATGTACTCGTACAAGAACTTGATTATACTAGGTTTGATCCCCCCTAATCTCTAAGAACCTTTAACAATCCTTTTGGATGTCCACACCTAAATCCCCAATGGAGAAAGCACATCTTATATTAGTATAAAGAAAACAGAAAAAAACAAAGATATGGATGTAAGCAACATCAAAAGTCGTTAATTAAATTTCAAGACTAGCGCGAAATTAGGTCCTTCATAAGCAACCTGATCCGGATCAGCATGAGGATCTTTAAGGAATAAAGTGTCGATCACAATCTCACAAGGAAAGACTGTGAGACCAAACTCCAAAGTATGTCCCTTTTTCCAAAGACTTGGAGGGCCTTGATCGGCACTCGACGACAAGCCTGATGCTCATTGAGCTAGTCCATTACCCTATTGTATCCTACTAAGCATAAAACATACAATAGTGTACCAGACGACTCCATTACAAATGTCCACAAGAAGTACTGTAAATATGTATTTAAAGAATGTAAGTTTTTCATTAATCATTTCATTTAAAATAATAAAAGTTTTCAGATTTGAAAATTAATAGAATATGAAGTTTTGCTTTCCTTTTATTCTTTTATTTATATCTTTGTTAAGTGTATATTTTTATTTAATTTCACTATATATAGTATAACTTATCACAACATATAAAATATAGAAAAAATATCTCTTAAGTGATGACCCAGTCTATTTGTGTCCTGTTAAAGTGTTACACCTCGAAAAAAAATTCGTTCATGCACAGTGAATTGACTGACGAAGGGCATGATGCATACGATGTTTTGATAAGTAAGAAATAATATTTAATGATTCTAAATGAGATTTCAAAGACATTTGAGGTAGGAGACGAAAGTTGTTAAGGAAAGCGAGGTATATGTGGTGTGTCGGGCAAGAATTTCGAGTATCGAATTAATGATGGCTTAATGACATTTTGGAGAAGAGTTATAATGTCCCTTATGTTGGTAATGAAGTGTTGAGTAAGTTTCGAGAAGGATCCATAAGCCAAATATGGGCATAAGCCATCCCAAAAGGGTGATTTAAGGAAACATTTTTGGATGATCTGATTTGGAGGGGCCAAAACGCCATTATAAGTTTGGAATTTGGAAAAAGACCAAGAAAGAAAGTTGTAGATAATTGAAAGAGCTTTACAACCATAGGTTGTGGGCCCTCATAGCATAGCGGGATCAAAAGTTATGGCCATTCTACGACAGGCTGTCTGGGCAAAATATCACCTTCTGTCGCACTTTGCGGCGCATGATGCGGCCCGCAAACACGACATGCGGCCACGCAGTTGTGCAGCAAAGTGTGCCAGTGAAATTTTGAGATCTGGCATGCTTTGCGACACAACATGCGGCTCGCAGAGCATGCTTTGCTTCTAGCAAAGTGTGCCGCATGTTGTGTCGATCCAGAATCTTCTAGACCATTATATATAGACCCAATTTCGTTTCTAACTCATTATTTCACCATTTTTGGTCCTAAAACCTCTAGAACCCTCTATAACATTTCATCCACAAGAAAAATCAAAGGAAACCAAGATTAACAACATCCAATCCATGAACCCAAGTGTATGAAACCTAGCCAAAGTTCATCTAATCAAGAAAAGCCTAAGGAAGGTGAAGTAGGGTTTTGGTGCTAGAAGGAAAACTCCACTCAAGGCTTGTTCAACCATCATCCAAGGTAAGTTTCATGACCTTCTCATGTTGTTTAAGGTATTGGAAGGTTAAAATACCCGAATTGTAGAAAAACATAGCAAATAGGTCATTCAAGAGTGAATAGTGTCATGATTAAATGGTAGTTGGAAGGAAACATGAATGTTAGTGTGTGGTGAGTATGAATATGTTATAAACGACATGTAGACCATGAGATAAGTGTGATACATGAGAAAATACGATAGCGAACCCAAAACCATAAATGTGGGAAAAATGAAGAGAAATGGTGGATCATGGTCATTGTATATGAATGATGATTGTTAATTGCTATATTGTAATTGTTGTGTGAGTGTTGGGAGTTGATATAGAATAAGGAAAAAGTAGTATAAACAAAGGAAGTGCTGCCCAATTTTCTCTAGAAATAGTGGTGCGTTCTTATAGTTGATTAACTAATGTTAGTACGACCTCTCTTGAAGGTAGAAACGTGGGCATCAAAGGAAAACAAGCAAGTGACACATTAGTAAACAATAAAGGTATGTTAAGGCTCGCCCCTTTCTTTCAAAGGCATGATTCCTATGTTAGGACTTCATAAATGCTTCCATGACTTCCTTGTTTTCAAAAGTTAGAAGTTTATGATTCCAAGGCATGACTCCTCTCTTGCTAACCCGTAAATGTTTTCCAAATGTCTGTATCTTTCCAAAGCAAAGGTTTACGATTTTGTAAGCTCTTATGACGACAAGGACGAACATGTTTTTATTATGATGGTAATGATGCCAAAGATGCGAATATTTTTCTATGGTAATTATTATGAGAACGATTTCATGCTTAAAGGTTCCAAGTTTACGATTTCAATGACGGTATAAGAATGTTGAGCTATTCCTTAACCTCTCAATTTTATTCATGAATGATAACTATTTTTTTTAAAGATTCCAAAGTATATGAATTGATGCTTTATGAGATTTACGATCTTATTCTATGTTCTCCCTTGATGCTATTCTTCATTGATGGTCTCACCTTATAATAATTGTTCCTTCAAGGTGAGACAAAGCGATGATGATTATTCCATAATGTAATCGGAGGTTACCGACCTTACGTCACTCCGATAAAGTACACCTTTTGTTTGGGTCCTAATGCACGCTACGTATATTATATGTGTATATGATATGTATATGTATATAGGGGACATGGGGAAAGGTGAGGCGCTATAGACGCATAGCCACCTGATCAGCTGGTATCTTATGATATCATCCCAGACGCGGGATATATGGGTGATGGATCGGGTCGTTCGTTCCGCGGCAATATATTAATATATTATGATATATGGATCGGACCGTTCGTTCCGCAGAAATATATTTATATATGATGATATATGGACCGGGCTGCACGTTCCACAACAAGATATGATATGATGATGGATATGAAGTAAGTCAGCATGTGCTATTTCTTTTATAAGTGACAGTCATATACAGTTTCTCCTTATTGATGTTTCCTTTATCTCATTGACGTATTTTCATTGTTATGCCTTACATACTCAGTACAATATTCGTACTGACGTCCATTTTCTTTGGACGCTGTGTTCATGCCCACCGGTAGACAGAGAGACGGCGCAGACCTATAGGAGCTATCAGCAGATTTTCAGGACCACTCCATTATTCCGGAGGTGCTAATCGGGTTTATAATTTTGTGTATATATATGTATATGTATTTTGGGCATGACAGGGTCTTGTCCCGTCCTTATGTCTAGCACTCCAGTAGAGGCTCGTAGATACACAGTGTGGGTTATGTGGTCTCCCGAGGTTGCCATTATGTAGATATATATATACATATGCATATTATTTTGATAGCCTAAAGGCTTATGTCTATAAAAGTAATTATATTTCAAATGAGGGATGATTTTCTTATAAGTTGAGCTTGAATTTGATAAAAGAGCATTAAATTAGTAGGATAAGTCATAGAACGAGCGGTGCTCGGTGGTTAGCCCCGGGTACCCGTCGCGGCCCCTAGCTGGGTCATGACATAAAGGGGTCAAGTGTTAGGAGGCTGGATCGGTCCAAATGTTTCAAAAATGGATCGAACTTAGACCACACGCATTTACGTTGTAAATTAGACTGGTCCGATGATGCCTCACAAGTCAACCCCTTAGGTGGATGGAATGGGTCCATATAGGCCCGATTGACAGGTTTACCACTCATCATTAAATCAGTAAAAATTGAAAAATAATTTTCATGTATTAATGTCTCTTAACTTTCACGTCGATCAATAATCCGGGTCCTCTTGCTCTATTGAGTAATGACTCAGATTTTATCATTTACCGATCTCATATATTGAGTTGAAAAAATTAAATAAATTCATTTAGTACGGTTCAGTTTGTTAGAAGTAATTAGAGCACTTATCAATAAGACATGCCGAAAAAAATTTCATCTTTGCCTTTACGGTTCTTTTAGAACTAAAGATATAGTTTCCTTCTCTGATCATATGTACTTACTTTTGCTAGGAGTGATTCGAAAAAGTTTCAGCTCTAATGATTTCAAAATATAAAGTATGATTAGTTGATGATTGTGTCTTGATCAGATTTCACTAAAAGTAGCTTTAGTATATTGGACAACATTTGATTCGTACATTAATTCATTTGCATATACTGATTATGTGATATATGAAGTTGTTCGATACATTATACAAGATAAGATCGTCGTCTTTTTCTACAACAATAAGTTATTAATCTTTTTGAATTTAGACTTGGTCTATAAATTCAAGTGTAACTATTTCGGCAATTATATAAAGACGATTCTGTTTCTTTACCATTACATGATATTGTGTTTTGACTTTGTATGCATATTATATGTTTAAGATAAAAAGCAATAAATAGAGCAAGCAACACCTCAGTGAATTAGAATATACCAAATTAAACTTTGATTATTCATCTTCATAGATTCAGACAATATTCCATTATCTTGACTGATGTTATCAGAAGAGAACAAAAATTAACATAAATTTTTGCAATAACTTATAGATTGACTTTGTTTATTTTCATTAAATTTTACAAAATATTAGTTTTTTCTTAAATTATTATAGTATAATATTTTTCAATGTAAATTCAGGAGAAACTACTTAATTATAACTTATTATTATCATATATTCATAAGTTGTAAAAATTCCTGAATACATTTTTTCTCATGCTAAAAAGTTTCAATATAAGTCTTCAACGTTTGTTGCGCAAGTGGATGTATTAAACTGGAAACCACCAAAGTTCTAGTTGAGTGATATGAATTATTTGTAGCCGAGTTGGAAGAAGTCAATGTATTATGCAAAAAGATCCAATTTTGTCTGTTGTACTTTGAGCATTCACAGAAACTTATACTTTAATCTTTCTTATTAATTATTTACTCTAAACTTTTGTTTTCATGATATCATTATTAATTTACAAATATATGTATACATAACTCTGGCATACACGTGCAATACACGTGCCGAATAAGGGTAGAATGGCTTGGGAGTCCCTTATACTTGTCCTGATTTGTCTTCCCGGTATATGTCACGAAGTTTCATCCATGACCCTTGAACACGTTCAAAACGTTAGGGTGTCTAAGAAAAAGGGACCTTCTTTGGATTTTGGTCTCACAGCTTTTCTTGATGAGATTGTAATTGACACTTTGTCGCTTAAATATCCTAATGTTTCTAAGGATCTGGTTGCTTATGAAGGGCCTAATTTCGCGTGAGTCTTGAAATTTAATTAAGGGTCTTTTATGTTGCTTACATCCATATCTTTGTTCTTTTCTGTTTTTTTATACTAATATAAGATGTGCTTCTCCATCAGGGATTTGACTGAGAACCTCAAAAAGAGTTCTTATAAGTGTCTGGAGATTAGGGGGATCAAACCCACATAATTAAATTCTTGTACGAGTACATGATCAACAAGGACAACAACGAATACTTGATGTGGTTTAAGAATGTGAAGAAATTCTTTGAGGCATGACGAGCACATTTCTGGCTTTGTCTTCTTTACTAGCAATTACTACCATTTGATCATGAAGTGTGAATTACTCCATTTAATAATTGGTTATGAATACTTATTTTACTTAAGTTTCTTATTGGACTCTAGCCCTTTAGCAGAGTAGTTGAGGCAATTTACTATGAGTTATAAAAGATTTGTCTTGTGAGGATGATTTTCTAGTGGTTCTTTGTTAGATTATATCCTACTAGCGTCTTGCTTTTTGGGGATTCTTTTTCACTTTCTATGCTTTGTTTTCCATTCTCTTATTGCACACCATTTCCCACAATGGAAGGAGATTAAACCATTGGAATCATTACCAAAAAGAAGAATGATGAGAATATTCAGCATTCCATTCCAATCATCGTTATCGAATCATGGTTTAATTTTCCTTTCTTCTTCTCTATCCAAACATGGTTAGTGAATGCTTTTTCCCCTCGCAATGACAACCTCAAAACAATTACTATATGAGATAATGTTCTTGCTTTTAGAATCCCCGATGAGTCAATGACTCGTGGGTAGATAGATGTTTATGCATATTTCTCAACTACTTTGTATTCCACATTTCCACTTTTGTTTGACCTGAAAAATCTGGATCATTAAAAGTTGAAGTACTAAATCCTAAATGTAAGATTAGGTATGTACAAATGTCTTAATCAGGATATTAACCTAAAATGGAATGTAAAATCTATGTGTCTACGTGATTTAAAACCGGCAATTATATTTTATTTGATGAGGTATAGCTCGTCTAATAAAGCAAACTATGAATGAATATCCAGTTTCTTTGGAGTAAGCTAATCTAATAAAGCAAACTATGAATAAACATCTAATTTCTTTGGAGTATCTTTGTCTACGGATGCAACTTGCTAGAGCTTCCCGATGCACCATGAATCTCTGATATTGCAGAAGTCATTAAAGTGAGGTTAAATATTACAAATGATGAGCAACTACAATAACATGTAAGTGAGTCCTTTTTTAGGAACCCTTCATCTCGGTGTTGGTTCAAGATAATTGTAACATTTAAACAAAAACGGTAATATTGTTGTGGTAAATAATTTCATGTTAAATTAATGAAAATGTCAAATAATAATACAAGAAAATAATAATGTTTTTGTTGTACTCCCTCCTTCCCAAAAAGATTGTCTTACTTTCCTTATTAGTTTGTCCCAAAAAGATTGACACATTTCTATATTTAGAAACAATTTAATTTTTTGAGATGATTTACAGTCACACAAACATCTAAGACTTGTTTTGGACCACACATTTCAATAGGCTTCCTTTATTTTTTAAACTTCGTGTCAAGTCAAACTAAGACAATCTTTTTGGGACAAGGAGTAAATATTAATATTAGTTAATTGTGGATGCCCATAATTCCTAGGTGTAATTCCACCATTATGTGTAGTAACACCCACACCTCCACTACATCCTCATTCATCTCCCACAATCCCATAATCTTCTCCACCTTCTCAAGGGTCAATGCCATGTTTATGACACCCTTTCATGTTGCTCAATATAGCCCTATAAATAGATGCATTGAGAATGATATTGTACACACTTGAAAATACACTTGAGACACACTTGGAAGAATAAGAAATGCTCTTCTCTCGTCTCTCTTTATCTTTTATTGTTCTTGCCTTTATCTTTTGGTATGTTGTACTAACTCTTTTAGAATTTTACAACACGTTATCAGCACGAATTGCTCATTCTTCGTCAAGAATCGGTGATAGTTATTTTCACGATTTGGCCTCCTCATACAGTCATACCCTTTCGGTTGCAGGGTAATTGTTTGTTGATCATTCTTCACATGTAATGGTAAGGGTCTATGCATTTTTACATATCCGCACTATCGGGTTTAGTATATCAAACTATGTGTTCAAATTTCCTACTAATCGATTCTAACAAGTTCCAGTAGTGATCTAATAATATTACTAGACTTAATATGATTGCAGAGTGCTAAAATTAATATATAAGTGCATTGTGATAATACAGCGTATTATGCATTATTTGCATAAGCCAGTAATATTTTTCTTTCCACACTTATCGTGTATTTTGTGTTGTGTTAATATCTATTAAAATTTAGATGTATCATAGATATGAGTACTGCTACCGATCATCAACTCCGAAAGCAAGATTTGGAGTTATAGAAGGTGAGGTATGTTCCTTTCAACAATTACTGGTACTATAGCTTTGTTTCTGTGCATAGGTATAGTCTACTTCATTTGGTTTTAATTACTGATATTTATGCCTTGTGTCACATTAAAAAGAAACGGATGAAATTATATGATTCATAAGTGCACACATGTTTGGGTGTTATATGCACACGTCTTGCACTGTCCATTCACTAACATACGTTTTCGAAAAGGAAATTAGTTTCAGGCCTCATTTGTTTGCACTTATTAGAGGTCTGAATCTGAATGGTTCAGACCTTAAGTCATTAAGTGCATTTGTTTGCATTAAGATCTAAGCACTTATTGAATCTGAATAGGTCTTAATCATTAAGATCTTGAATCAAGTCTTAATATCATTAAGAGGTATTTTTGTATGAATTTTTTTTATCACCAGCTCCAACCCCAACCCTCCACCTCAACCCTACCCCCACCCACTCTCCACTCCAACCCCCCACTCTCTACCACCCCCTCCTCGCCACCCCCAACCCACCACCAACCCCAATCCCACCCCACACCATCCACCCCCACTCCCCACCACCCACCCCCACTCCCCACTACCCCTCCCTCGCACCACCACCCCCACTCCCCACCAACCCCAACATCAACCCCTACCCCACACCACCCACCCCCACTCCCCACTCCCCCACCTCCCACCACTAACCCCACGCCCACTTCCCACAAACCCCACCCCCACTACCTTTTACCCCTCACCCCAACTACCCACTCACCCCTTCACCCCCACTCACCACCCACCACGACTACAAAACATCTCCACCATTACTAGTGAACATAAATGTTTCATTTTTTTTAATCAAATAATATATTTTTTTATTAAATTTGTATTTATTTTCTACTATTTAGTTACTTTTTAATTTGAATTGTATATTTATTATGTTTAAATAAATACATTATGCACATTCAGATGTTGAAAAACAAACAGTCTTAATCATTCAGTGTTCAGACCTAAAGACAACATCTTAATCATTCAGATGTGCATTCAAATTCAGATGTCTTAATCTTAATGAAAACAAACGAGGCCTTAGTTTTCTATTTAAGAAGAAAATTATGCTTCTGGTAATTTCTATTTTTATTGCATTAATTGTTACACTAACGTATGAGATTCATTCTTTAGAGTAGACTGTCATCTACATCTACACCATCATGGGAAAGGATCACAAGGAAGGTTATGAGACATAACTACTACTACTAGTTTCGTGGCGTTCTTACCAATTTCAAGCCACGTTCTTACCAATTTCAAGCCTCTGTTGGGCCTCTATATTGAATTTCTACTATGCTAATAATTTATTTATTTATATTTTCTCTCCTTTCATTTGCTTTTCAATTATCATTTTCGTAACTGCTCATATCCATATCTCAAATGCTTTAAATATTCATAACTCCCAAATATTTAATTTTAAAGTCTAAGGTACCTTATGGTATTCACCCCTATATAAATTCATACTTACTGTTCATGAGAACCCCGACCCAGTATTATCCTTTTTCATTTCATATTTGGAGCACTAATGTCGTTATATTCACTGCTGTGCAGTACCACATTCATGCTTTAGTTTTACCGGAGGAAGAAGACTCTTGAATGTTAGATAGGTTTGCAGGAGGGAATGTTGACAAGAGCTCAAAAAATTATGCAATGATTATGTATTTCTTTTTCCTTCTATATTCTTATGATTAAAGTTCTGGGGAATATGTGTGTGCTGTAATTTTTTTTCTTCTCTGTTTATTTCTCGTGCATTCTCCTTATGAAATTATGAACTTTTTTGTTATCGCAGCTTTGTAGTATTTCTTGGGCAGATTAATCTCTTTTTGGGTTTCGTCTTCTTAAAAATATGTTAAAGGTCAACATACATACAAATACTTATAGCGAATAGTTCTAAAATTGAGTTAGCATTGATAAACGTAAAATTTCGTAGTTGATTTCAAAAAAGAAAGTGACAAAAGCAAGAACAGTAAAAAAAATTCATGTAGGAATTCACAACTGCATGGTAATACATAAAATTGGAACTTCTTTTTAAAAATCTTCAGCAAAATCATCTTAAATTAACTGTGAAGGACTAGAGTTAAGTTAGTACTTATTAGTTACTCCTATAAGAAGAGGACCACAAGTAAATGCTAACAGTCTAAAATCTTCTTTTTCTATATGGAATGTTTGTATGTTTTCAAGATAGATACAAAGGCAAGTGGGTGCAGATTTCTTTGTGTTGTATTTTAATTTTATATTTTTTTACTATGTAAGGGAGAGACTTCGAAAAAAAAACTTAGATATATATTGTATTCAATAAATTTATATTATTTTATATAACTGTGCGAAGCGCGGACCGATTCACTAGTATATATTATAAAGCTAGGAATAAACAAAGTAATGTGACACCTCTCTATGACCAACAATGATATTTTTCTTTTATCTCCTTTTTTTTTGCATTTTTTTCCTTCAATCTAATAATATACAGAGGAGTTAAAAAATAAAAGAAAAAATCTGAACCCTTGGATTTGCCCTAATAAGTCCAAGCCATCAATAAAGGTTGATATCGTTTTTTTCCCACGTAGCTGTAGCAGTTACTACCATTTCTTCCTCTCCTTTATATTTTTTCCCTCTTCTTTATTTGCTTTAAAATTTTCACCTCCATAACTCACCTATGCAATTTCTACTCTTTATAACATTCATAACTCATGCTTTTCAAGTTTTCATATTCATAACACCCCAAATATTTAATTTAAAAATTTAAGATACCTTATGGTGTTCTTTCATTTTTCTCTATATAAATAAACTCATATTTTATGTTTCCTGAGACCTTAAGCCAAGGTTATCTTTTCCTTCAATGTTTAAAATAGTAATGTTGTTATATTAATTACTACATTGTTATATTCATGCTTTACTTTGACTTGAAGAAATTGGTGATTGGCTTGTAGGAATAAATATTGTCTTCTCTGTTTATTTTTTACCTATATATATATTCTCTCGATGATTCCTCTTTAGTTTGATTTTTATATGGATTTTTATTGTCGTAAGCCTGTAATTTTCTTTGGTTAGTTACTTATGGATTTGTTGGAAGCTAACTACTAACCAAGTTTCAAAATTTATAATTGACTGCTTAAAGGAATAAATATTAAATATTGAAACACACCTTCTGTTCGGTGTTTGTTATGTTTAAGTTTTTAGAAACAACAAAAAAAATATGCGGAGCAACATGAAAGGAGGGAGAATAAGGTCTTTTTAGAAAAAAAATGAAGCAGAAACATTTATGTTTTATTTAAAGATTTATTTATTTCTAGCTTTTTTCTTCTTTTACTTTGAGAATGGTATATATAAATGTAATTTATTTTAAAATCTGTGTACGATGCAAGAATAAATAGCGTGCTCTTTCACTTCTAAAGATGATCATCATACGTGAATTCTAAACGTTTTTTCTTTATGAAATTTAATTATACATCTGGACATTTATATAGAAACAGTCAAGTGGGTGTATTTCTCTTTTTTTTTTGTGTGTGTATTTTTCTATTTTACATTCCTTTTTATGTAAGGAGAAACTCTCGGAAAATAACCAAAAAGTAATCAATTAATGCATAACAGCTTTACAAATACAGTTCATTTAAATGGTGCCATTTGTACCCTTTTGTGGACAAATTTTAATATGTATTATTTCATGAAGTATGAAAATCGTCATCATATCATTGGAAGTGTTTTATATTGAAAGAGATTGTAAAATACCTCTTAATCCAGTAAAATTGTCATCATATCATGGTACACATCTTATAGTATACCAATAAAACAAGTTCCAAAGCTTTATCATATATAACATCTGTGAAATTCAGAAGTAAGAAGAAAAAATGAAAGGGATAACAACAAATAGCTACATGTGCTTTAAACTGAAATAATAAGTTTGTTTACTTTCGTACTAGCTTTTGATTTTCCCCTTGAAAACCTAATTTAAGAGGCCATACTATGAAATTCCTCAGTATCATTTTCCTTTTTGAACTGACCATCAAGTTCGATTAAAATAAACTCGTCTCTAATTGTTCCCTTTTCACAATTTCTTCCCTTGTACCTCCATGCAACAATTAAATATACCAATAAATTCACTCCATTTATCCCTGTTAATATCCAATAAAAATAATCAAGCTTACTTATATTAAGATTATTCCTAATCCACCCTTCCTCTACACCACCAGTTGCACTTTCCACAATTTTCACTATTGCAGAACTTAACCAACTCCCAATTCCTATTTCACTTAAAAACAATGCACTGCTTATACTCCTCGTACCGTCCGTTGCTTCGTCGTAAAAGAACTCCAATTGACCTACATATGAGAAAACTTCGGCCGTACCTACGAGGAAAAATTGCGGAAATAGCCAAAATATGCTCAAGCTTTTGGGGTCAGAGTGTGAACGTCTCATTCTCTCAACCAATGCGGCGGATGCTAGGGCGAAAACGGAAATGAATAAACCGACCCCGATACGTTGCAACGACGTGATGCCACGTTTGTGCCCCGTTTTGGAACGGAGGTAAGGGACAATAATTTTCTCGTATATCGGGACGAGGAGGAGCCCGTTGAGGGCCGCGAAGACGGGGACGGACCCGGCCGGGATAGTGAAATGTGGGCCGAGTTTTCGGTCCATGATGTTGGCTTGAGTGAGGAAAAATGTGGAGAGTTGAGCAAATGAAATTGAAAGTGCTATTGTAGAGGCCCAAATTGGAAGGATTCTGATGAAGGATTTGAACTCTTCAACTTGTGTTACTGTGCATAATCTCCATTTATTGTTGGTGACGATTTCAGGGTCTGTTACTACTGCTGCTTTATCCAAAAATCTGCAATGTACAACAATATTTGTGAGATAATATCGCGAATATTAAACTTACTAGTAGTAAAGTTTTACGATAGACATTAGTAATTGAAAAGTAAATTACACTGATTGTGTAAAAAAAAATTAGATGTCAGTGTGTATAAATTAATTTATATCGTGAAATGAGTCATCCTCAAAGACCCAACACCACTTCTATTTAGAGATATAAAATTGTTATCTAAGTTCGACCATTTGCTTCAAATCAGAGGTTCTTTTTCTTCCTTTTCAAAAATGAAGTTTCAATAGTTTTTGTTTAGTTTTTAGAACATGTACATGTAAAATGTATCCATGTAATACTGTCATTTCCTTTGACCTTGACTTTTCAATAACCAAAATTTGAAATTAATATTTGATCGATAGTACTTTTTTATGCTTAAAAAATTCATTTAGCGACGAATTAATGACAAATTATCAAATAAAAAATTGTCAGTTATGGACAGAAATAAAAAAAAAACAGTTTTTTTTTTTTTTCTTCTTCTTTGTCTAAAGGGGAAAATAAAAAATGAAATTAACACTAACCTGTATTGTTTAGTATGAGGAAGCTTTCGAGCACCAAAAATATCAGATTCTTTGGTCTTCATCTCATAGAGTTCACTTTCATTTCCCAGCACAACACCTCTAAAATGATTTCTAATAGAAACTACAATAACTTGAACAAATCTAGTAAAAGCACTTCCCATAGGTTTTTGATACCTATATTTAGTAAATCCAGCAATTAATATAACAATTGATGCAAACATAGTTACTGTAGGCACAGCAAAACCCCAAGTCCATCCTTTTTCTTGTTGCACGTAAACCAAAAGTGTTATTCCCAATAGTGCTCCCATGTTAATTGCAAAGAAGAACCAGTTAAAGAATGCATATTTTTTTTGTGATTCTTTTGAATCAGCGTCATCAAATTGATCAGCTCCAAATGTTGAGACACATGGTTTGATGCCACCTGTCCCAAGTGCTATGAGATAGAGTGCTCCATAGAGAAAGGCTGTTTGGGCATTTGTTGAAGGAGTGCATGGCGTCTTTGTGCATTGAGGTGGTCTTAAGCTGTCTATTGATGCTGATAGTGTTAATAATATCATTCCCTGATTAGAGACAGATTCAAGATTTTAAAATCAGCAAGTAAAAATAATAATAGAATGCATTTACGTACGACTACTTTTATGGGTTGTTTGATTTACTCCAGTAACAAAAGTAATCCTAGCATAAAGTTTCGCATATTTCGTGCTTCCTCATATTAAAATTAAGTAGCTCACTTTCCTTTTTAGTACGTGTGAAAAAGTACGTCACTTTGTATATTTGGTAATTACTTAATTCCAATATCTCATAACATGGCACGTTTACGATCACAAAAAAAGTGCATTTTGATAAATTATATATATACATATCTTTAGTTTAAAAAACCATATGATTCAAAGACTATATATTTTCTTTAGCTTAAAACCACGTGATTAAAAAATCTCATTTACTTTCCTAAACTCCATGTCCAATCAAATTAAGACATATAAAATGAAAAAGAGAGAGTAGTAGATTGTAATTTGGTTGGTCGCACAAAAAAAAATATTATCATGCGTAGCTTATGCAACGTACGTAATGACCTTGTTAAACTTTGAAAAATTGCTAATATTTGCATAAGATATACTGAAACATGTGTATTATTGGGTAGAATGTAGAATAAGAACAATAAGATGGTTTAACTTTTAAAATCAAAATTTCTCTTAAAGTATCTTTGAATAACAATTCCTTCATTATTAATCACTCAATTCTTGTGATTAGATCTTCGGATAAGAACTATTGGTCCAGTCAATTTCTAATTTTAACTGATTAATGGTGGTGCCTCTAGCTAGCTAGTACTCCGCCTCTGTTTCAATTTGTTTGGCTTAATCCGGAGTACGAGAGTCAAACTAACTAATGTTCGGTGTGAATTCAAACATAGAGTTTCAATCTTTTTGAAATAAAATTTAGATATTTAGAAACTACATAAAAGGTACTATAAGTCACAATAGTTAACAATCCAAAATATCTAGAAAGTATCTGAAAGAATTATGGTCAAAAAAAATATCATTTGGTTGTTCAAATAGTAATTAACTAAGACAAATAAATTGAAACGACTGGAATAATTAAATTAACCAGGTACATGAATAATGGGCTGTACTAGTTATATGTTCATTTATCTATTTATCAAGAGCATTGTGGAAACATGAACTGGAAATAAAACAAAAGGAGCCATTTCTTACCACAAAGTAGATACAAGAGAAAATAATGATGGTTAAGAAGCGACCAAAGTAAGCATCAGCCAGAAAAGCTCCAAGAAGTGTCAAGACATAGGCAGCTCCAATCCAATCATTGACATGAGTTGCAGCATCTGGCAGTGATTGATGCATCTCAAACACCAAATATGAGACCATACTTACTGCTACTGCAAAGAATGCCAGCCTCTCTGCCACTTCATTGACTACTCAAACCAAAAAAAAAGAAAAAACATAGTTAGAACGAAAAAAGCTAGAACTAAGTTCTTTGCGAGTTACATGTACTGAAGTGAGTTCAATTGAATTTGTTTAGAGAGTTCATTTCTCACTATAGAGTACCACAAGCAAGCATATGGATCTTGTAAATGCTCTGCTCCAGAGGCTACTCTTACCCTCTGTTTTCTGTACATTCCATTCTGAAGAAATCAAATGTCCACGCCACCTCAAAGGTGTAAATAAATAAAAAAAAAAATTGAATTTATTTCGTTGAAAAATTACATTGTGGTTACAAATAATATATATAAATTGTTGAATCCATCCTGTTAGCACATGGGAAATTTCTTGCTAGTGTAATGGTAAAAGCAGCTTAATATTGCTTTAATTTGGTTGGTAGATTAATTTGAATTCCAATAGTGGCACTCTTAACATTTTCTGAATCCTCTTGTTACAATTCTTGATTCCGTCACAGGATAAATGGGGGTCGTAATTTCAAAACTTAGAATAATAACACAGTTATGCTAAATGAATAAAATAAAATAAAAAAATACGAGCAATTACATGGAATCACAAGAAGTAAACGTTGGAAATGAGAAGAGAGGAAATGAAGGATGATTAATAATAAAAATATTTTAAAAATAAAAATAATTAAAAAGTAAAAATAGAAAAGAAATTAAAATAATTAAAATGAAAATAAATTTAAAAAGAAAAGAATTTAAAATAAAATAAAAAAGAAGGAAACTGAAAAGTAACCTGTTTGAGTCAAAATTCATATTTTACCCAAATAGTTGAATTTGTTCTAAGGCTAACCACAGTTGGTAGTAATTTGATACAGATGTAAGAATTAACACAAGCAAGTTATTAATTATCGATAAAGAGTAAGTAAATAAAAGGAAGAAGTAGATTGATGCCAATTGTGATGAACAATAGTAATGGACTTTCTCCTTTCCAAGAATGAGTAAGAACTTAATGACCAAAGAATAATGATGATGAGAATAAGCAAAACAATAATCGGTAGAAGTATATTTTTTAGTCAGTATTGGATGCCTAGGTATACAAGTGAAAATCCTATTTATAGGTGTATGATCCTATTTGGTGCCCTTCCCGTTGTATGCAAGTAACAATAATCATTAATTACTGAATTAATGATTGTCATTTAATTACTTGATTCTGGCCGACCGTTTTGTAGTTACTGCATTAATTCTATTTAAAGCGTAGTAAAGAGGGTCTTGTATGTTGTTTCCGTTGATGTTCTCTTCATTGACCAGGTCTTCAGTATCAGCTGTCTCTCCGTAATGTTATGGACCTACTGGACCAGAAGCTTCTCAAGCTCAAGCATTTACTTTTCTAGTTAGAGACCAACGTCTTGGGGCTAACGTGGGATCCGCTCAAGGACCTACTGGTTTAGGTAAATATCTAATGTGTTCCCCGACTGGAGAAGTCATTTTTGGAGGAGAAACTATGCGTTTTTGGGATATGCGTTGTAACACCCCGCATTTTGGGACTAAGTTTAAGCTCATATCATTAGAGTTCTAGTGGAAACATGGAAGGTTTGAACGTTTTGCGAAAATGGTTGATAGGCCTATTTCGGGCAGCGATAACTCCTTGCTCGGTTTGGAATTTTGGAAGGTACTATCAATGAAGTTGTAGTATGTAGAAATACCTTTCTAACGATATAAGGATCAAGCCAATCAGAGATCGGAGCAAGGAGATATGATCGTCTCAATATGGCTAATAGTAAGACACTCGAAATCCTATAGAATCGGCTAAGTTTTTGATACGTCTGCCTTCCAGTCAAATTTCATGAAAATCCGTTGGGAATTTGAGAACACTTCCTTAATTAAAGTTGTATCCCTTTGAAATAGCTTTCCAACGGTATCTTACGGGAGTCAAACGGACATCTGTGCAAAGAGTTATGCCCATTTTACTGAAGCCTGTTCGCTGGAAGTTCTGCCAGCGTAACGGTGACGTTACGGGCCGTATTTCGTGTTACGGTCCGTAACAGTGGACCGTAACGTCCTGAAAATTTCCAGAACCTCACTGGAAATTTTCACCAAGGTACGGTACCAAGTTACGGTCCGTACCTCGTGTTACGGGACCGTAACAGTGACCGTATCTTGGTCCGTATATACGTTTCGGGTCACCTGACTTCGGGAGGCCATAACCCTATCATAACTTGGGAATTTGGGAAAACTCAAAGAACGAAAGTTGTAGATAATGGAAAAACCTATCCAACCATAGGTTGTGCGTTCATAGGAGACGTCTGGATAAGGAGATATGGACGTTTTAAGACAGCAAGGTCTCAACCCGTTTTCAAGTTGGGTCAAACCCATTTTCCCTTAGTATAAAAGGGAAATATAACCCTAGCAGCCCATTTCTTTCTCCAAATTCAGATTTTAGAGAGAGGAAGTGAGAGAGAAGGGAAATTAGAGAGAGAAAGTAGAAAATCAACCAAGTTTAAGGCCCCGAATCCCAAAGCTCGTGAAGGAAAAAGTGTAGTACAAGTCGTTGTCGTCATTTTAAGCCCAAGATCGGACTTGGGGGTGTTGATTTCGTGATTACTACTCTTGAAAGGTAATATTTCTACTCCCTAATCCTTTATGGTTTTGAATTGATGAATTCTTGGGAGAATAATAATTGGGTTGTTGAAGAGAATTATATGAACTATGCTAGGATTGTTGGATTCATATGTGTGATGAAGAATGATGTTAATTACACCTAATTGAGATTGTAGATTTGGCTAGAAGTAAAAGAATGGGGATTTGGTGAAGAAAACACCATTAATGAGGGTCATAGAGCTTCATGCCCACTAAGTGTTTGATAAAATGCTTAGATGAACAAAACATGGATATTGTTGCTAATATAGAATCCCTATGACTTGTATTGCTATAGATTGAAGTTGAAGGGATTGAAGAACATTGTGATACGCTCAAAAGCGGGAAGTTAAGGTATGTAGAACTTCCATCCACATGTGGGAATCTCTACGTTCTTCCCCATGATCCGTTTCGTAAAAATCTATGAAGTTCAAATCCTAGGGCATTAAATCCAACATATTGGTAGCCCGTAATTATGTATGTATGTACACGAATTTCGTATCTATGTTCGTTATTGTATTCCTAATCTTCCATTATTGATATTAGGAATCCCAACTTAATCCATGAATCATGAATTCCTCCTCATGTGTTTTCATTATGTTCATATGAAACTTTATGATTTTATCTAGCAAGTTACAAGCATGTTTTCAAGTCAATTATATATATGATTTCGAAATATTCTTATTACTCATGAATCAAGAACATGTTTGCAAGATTATGACAAGTTATCTTATGAAACTATTTTACAAGATTATTTCATGAAACCATGTTTACAAAATTATTGCATGAAACCATGTTTACAAGTTATTTCGTGAAATCATGATTACAAGACAAGTACAAGTTAATTCACGAAACCATGTTACAAGTTATTTCGTGGAATCATGATTACAAGTTAATTCACGAAAATCATGGGCTTCTTAGCCAATTATATTATGTTCATGTTTTTGGGAGTTGCACGAATTACCGAGAAGGCTCAGATAGCCTGAAACTATGTAGCCACCATAGGACAAGGATCGCTCCGCCCAGTTAGGACGATACCTTAATTTCACACTGAATGGTTCCATCAGGTACGTTATTACCTTATACCCTGGCAAGGTATAGGGGCTCTGCTGGTCCGGCGAGGTACCAGACTCCACGTATCCACGTGGTGATATCATGTTGTCGGTTTATGAAATGCTCTCCCCACTTATCATGTTTTACTCATGTTATATATATATATATGTACTCATGCTCATGCTCATGCTCATGTTTATGTCCAAGTTTTCAGTTTCAGTTCTTATCATGTTATTCCATGTTCCATGTTGTTTCTTCCGGTTGCTTTACATACCAGTACATTCAATGTGCTGACGTCCCCTTTTTATTGCCCGGGGGCCTGTATTTCACGATGCAGGTACGGATTTACAGGACGACGCTTCTGATCATTAGGATTTGCTCGTATCAGCTTATTGGTGAGCCCCATCTCATTCGGGGTTTAGTCAACTTTTACTTTATGATTAATTATGCATCTAAAGGTATGCTGGGGGCCTTGTCCCAGTAAGTATGTTTTCCAGTCAGACTCATGATAGAGGTTTCATAGACTAGACAAGTCAGTTATGCTATGTCAGACATTCGGAGTCGTATAGCCATTTTTGGCTCATTCATGTTATTTCCGCACTCATGTTTAAACAAGTGTTTTTATTAAGTATTATGACTTACTACATTTTATAAAGGCTCATCATGCATTCACGTTATATTTCCGCTCATGTATGCCTCATGATAGTTCAGCAGGCCATGTGGTTCGCTCGGTCACATGCAGTCAGGCACCGAGTGCCGTGTTACGTCCAGGCCATGGTTCGGGGCGTGACAAAGCTTGGTATCAGAGCCTAGGTTCAAGTGTCTTAGGGAGTCTATGAAACCGTGTCCAGTGGGGTCACTTTTATATGTGTGTGCGCGCCACACATATAAACAGTTGACCACCGTGGTATGTCAGCATGTCATGTACGCATGTATGTATGAGAGGGCAACCCGTTGTATGTATAGGTAACACCTTCGGATCCTCGACAAAAAAGTCGCCTTTTTTGTAAGGACCCACAGCTGGGCGCTAACCATACTGTGAACCCTTGTGCCAGCTGGGCGCTAACCATACTGGACACCATGAACATGATCTGCATGACATGACATACTCAGGTATTGTAGCAGTGAAATCACACATAGTTCGCTACGCGTTGCAGCACTTCGAACCCGTGACCTCAGGCCTTTTGTTCTCCCGAAGGAAACGACTTTCACCAGTTGAGCTGGACCCACAGCTGGGCGCTAACCATACTGTGAACCCCTGGGTACAGCTGGGCGCTAACCATACTGACCCCATGAACATGCGTACATACATACATGACATGCATACTCAGGTATTGTATGGGCAGGTGCCAACAGACAATTCGATATACGCTGCAGCGGCTGGTATCGAACCCGTGACCTCCCCCCTTTTGTTCTCCCAAAGGAGACGACTCTCACCAATTGGCAGGAACGGCGTTCCGCGGAATATATGACTCATGCTCCTTTAGGTTCTTTAAATTCCGTGGGTGGTGTAGCTACCGAGATCAATGCAGTCAATTATGTCTCTCCTAGAAGTTGGTTAGCTACCTCTCATTTTGTTCTAGGATTCTTCTTATTCGTAGGTCATTTGTGGCACGCAGGAAGGGCTCGTGCAGCTGCAGCAGGATTTGAAAAAGGAATTGATCGTGACTTTGAACCTGTTCTTTCCATGACCCCTCTTAATTGAGATGGGACAGGAGATCCAATGCTTGAATGAAGTACAAATCACTTTAATTCAATCATACATCTTGGAATCAGCTTAAGTATTCCTCTCGACATTACCATCTGATATCACTACATCATTGTAAAAATTGACGTGTCGACTATATGTTGATCCACGTGTTAGATGCATTTTTAACCCATACATAACCCTGTAATTACAAGGTGTAATTACACCAAATTCTCAGCTCCCCTTTTGAGAATTGGAGAGTGTAATTACACCCTCTCAATTACACTCAATTCCCACCTAACCAAGTAATTACTTGGTCAAACAAATAAGTCAAATTGTGTAATTATACTCAATTTCAATTACCTGGGTGACTTTCCAAACAGGCCCTATAAAAACAATAATTGATAACCTTAAAAAGCAATCTTCTATAATAGGCCAAAGTACATTGATACCTTTATTATAAAAAAAAGTGTATATAACTTAAACACAAAAAAAAATTGAGAAAGGAGAAGAGATCGACCTATGATGAATGGTGAAGCCTTCCATCCTCCAGTAGTTCGTTTGTCCGCAATATTCCTTTTATAATCCACGCAACCATTGGTCACCAAAGTTTTTGTTACCTGCCAATTTTTTCCACAATGTTTAGAATAGAAATAATTAAGAGCAACATATAACAAAACATCAAGTAATTAGCTTAATTAATTATATTATTACCTTCTTGACGTCGTTCTTATTCATATCCATAGTTCCATCAAAAGATGGTTGAACATAAGATTTGTCATGCAAATCCTCAACGTGAATTCTTCTATCCATAATGAAATTACAAATCGTCGCTTTTAAATCTTTCCAAGAACTCGTAGTACTTAACTTATTGCTACTTTGATTCAAAAGATAATGAATGGTTCTAACTTTTTTGCTTTCCGCAACTGTAACCACTTGTTAATTGATTAAACAGTATAATTGATATCTGGATGAAGGAATACTAGCTAGCTGCTACTATCTCTCATTTTCTACAGAATGAAGGTCACAATCTGGTATGCTAACTATATATACAAAGTCAAATGGAATTTTATTATTCTTTATATCTGTTTTCATTTCAGGCCGGTAGATTATATTAAACAAACATATATATGATACGAATTTATCTTCTCAAAAGTCTTGATACTCCATACACTACAAGACATCAACAAATTATTAAACGTATTTTATTGCCAATTGTCCATACATTGAAAATTAGTTTGTAGCCATGAAGGAGGGACAAGCAAATGACAATAGTTCAAATTGCCGCCTAGGGATTTGGTCAGATAGTGCATGTATGATACAGAGGTATAAAAACGAAGATTTTGCTGGCTAACTTGGCTGGTTATTGAGGTTTTTTTTTCCTTTACCGTGTTAGACGGCTACATTAAGAAAAAACTGTGAGAAGTTTTCTTTTCAACTCTCTGATCAAAGTTTTCATATCCCTTTTTATTATGGGATAATAGCATTTTTGGTCCCTTCATTACTGATAAGTTCTGATTTTGTCCTCGTTATATATGTGTTTTTGGTCCTTATATGTAAGAAACATGTTATATTTTGACTATTTTTAGAAATATTACTCTCAAATATATGGAAGTTTAATATAATATATACATGAGTAATTAAATAGTTGGACGGTTAATAATTCTGGTACAATTGTGAAATTCACAAGCTAAGAGACTAAGGGCCTGTTTGGAAAGCCACCTGGTAATTGGAATTGGTGTAATTACTAGGGTAATAATTACACAGCAGTGTAATTATAACGACCTGTTTGTTTATCATAATGTAATTACAGTGTAATTACAAGCGTGTTGTTTGGTTGCACAAGTGTAATTACACAGTTAATTTAATTTAAAAAATAAAATTTAATTTAAAATATTTAAAATTAGTATTTAAAAATATTTGCCTTTATAAATGATATGAAATTAGTTATTTAATAAGACATTGCTTTTTGAAAATATATTAATTAATAATCATATATTTGTAACTAGTATTGTAAAAAATAATTGATATATATATATATATATATTTCAAATTAATAATATTTAATTTTAATTAATTATAAAACTTAAAAGAAGACTTTTTTTGTGAGAACGTCATGGATTGGACGTTTGACAAAAAATAATATTTATAAATATAATGCCATAACATTATTCAAACGTTTGACACAAAAAAATCCATCAAATGTAAGTGAAAAATAAACAACATGAATGTGAAAGCAAATAACTTAAAATTGAAAATATAACCTAAATTCAAAATCCAAAAGAAAAAGTTTAACATAATACTCTTATGTCAAATTCACAGTAACTTAAGTAAATATTTCAAAAGAAAGGGAAAATATAAGTGTATAACCTCATTCACAACAAAATTCTACTTTAATAACGTCACTCGTTATATGTCAAGTTTGTTAATGACTCATTCTTTCCAATATTAAGAGATGTAGTTTCAAAAATTAGAATAATAACACGGTTATGCTAAATGAATTAAAAAAATGAGCAATTACATGGAACCACAAGAAGTAAGGTTGGAATTGAGAAGAAAGGAAATGAAAAATAAATAATATAAAAATAAAAATAATTAAAAAATAACAATAAGAAAGAAATTAAAATAATAGAAATAAAAAAGAAATTAAAAATCAAAAGAAATTAAAATAAAAAAAATAAAAAAGAAACAAACAAATAAACTAAAAAGTAACTCTGTAATTACATGGTGTAATTACACCCAATTCTCAACCTATTGAAGGGAAAATTCTCAATCCTATTCCAAAATGGTTTGACAGTTCCAAGCATTGTGCATATCATTCTGGAATTCCTGGGCATGCCACTGAGGATTGCTATGGCCTCAAAAACAAAATCGAAACCTTGATTAAAGAAAGAGCAATCCAGCTCACTGGAGCTCAACCCGATATGGGTGACCATCCCTTTCCCTACTCACGGAAACGCCGATGTGAACATGATAATTATCGAAAAATTAAGAGTCTGAAGGAGGCCATTGCACCAATTGGAAAAGATGGAGAGGGGCATGTCATCAACGATCGTTGCGCCTGTAAGGATGATCCGAAAACAAGTGCCAGTGAAGATTGCTGCTACAACTACTGAGACACCAACCATCCAGGGTGCAGAACCAGGAGAGACTCTGAAGAACTGGACTTGTACTACGTCCCTGATTCGTCAGGAGTCTTGGTAGACTGAACATGTAGTGAACTTTTTTAAAAGGGCTGGAATCATGCTCAAAACTTTTGTTGCTTTGCTTCATCTTTTGGATTGCAAATTTATGAATGCATTTATGTTTTTCCTTAATCATCTAATATTGTTATTTTCTACTACGTCAACTCTACGATTGTGACATGAAATGAACAAATAAACAACATACATCCCGAGAGAGTAACAAAGAAACTAGGGGACAAGACAAGATTCCACTCAAAAGAATTGAAATAACCGATAGGTGATGACATAAGCCTGAAAGCTAGCAATCCAAGAAGAGATCAAAGGACGACATTCGGTAAGACAACCTAGTTTGCAACCTTTCCTTTAACAACCAGGTACGAACTACGTTCCGACCTGATTCCCGTGGTGGGATACGTAGGCAGCCCACATAGGGTTCAGTTGCATTTAGAACAAAAAGTCCAAAATACCTTATGCATACGAACTACGTTCTGACCTGATTCTCATGGTGAGATACATAGGCAACCCACATAGGGTTCGGTTGCGCTATAACAGAAAATTAAAAAAAAAAATCCTTACACAAAGACTATCAACATACAGACCCGTCACCCCTAGATAAAATCCAACAAACCCTTTACCCTAGATATAGCAGAACTACGCCAACCTGATTCCCTTGGTGGGATACGTAGGCAATCCACATCGGGTTCGGTCCCTTTATTAGAAAACTTCAGACCATTCTCCATTACGAACTACGTTCTGACCTGATTCCTCGGCGGATACGTAGGCAACCTATATAAGGTTCAGTCACACTGCAACATAAATTTAGTACACCCTTCAGAACCAAAACTGGGGCATATTTTTTTTTGAGAAAAAAATATAGATAAAAGAACGGGGACATTGACAAGATTAAGGCTACCAGACAAGAAATATTATAAACCAATTGCTTTAGAAATGTCACAGTCCGAAGTTGACAGAACATTTTACAACTTACATATATTTCCTTACATACATACATTTAAATATACATATTTCACAACTTATATATATATAGTTATATTTTCTTATACATATACTTACATACCTACCTTTCAAATGAAATACCTTCTTTCAGTCGTTTTCACTACTAATCATCTACCGAGATTTGAACGGAGATCACAAGATCCAAACAAACAAGACGAATGAAGTGTCAACAACGTCAAGCTTCGAGTCAACACGAATCAACTTCCCCCTCCCAAACTAAAAATTTTTCTTTGAGTGCAGGAATTAAAGGACCGCAAGATCAATAGTCAAGTCTATCAATCACGACGAAAAGCATCATCTGGCTCATTAGGGCCTCGTCTCCAAAAGCCAAACGGCTTTATTCCTAACCCTATCTTTAATTTTATTTTATCACAACAACTTTATGACTTCATACATCTTTTTGCAGGTTAAAGACGAATCAAATCAGGATTACGCGTCATTAATTCAGCCTGTCACAATACCGTCGACATCATCAGCCGAACGGCTATGCTATCACTTTACTACCTTCTTTACCTGCTTTAACCACTTTGCCCTTACCTTTACAGGAATCAACATTAAGTCTCCGAAGACAACCGGAGAGATTTATCATCAAATCTCTTAAGACAACCGGAGGCATCATTCGGCTATACAGCCTCGCATGCATAAGAATTATCATCAAGTCCCCGAAAACAACCGGAGACACAGCATCAAGTCCCCAAAAACAACCGGAGACACAACATCAAGTCCCCGAAGACAACCGGAGACACAGCATCAAGTCCCCGAAGACAACCGGAGACATCGCATGGCTATACAGCCTCATATGCATACGCCAGACGGCTACACTACGACTTTACCCTCTACTTTATCATTTACTTTACCAACTTTAACAACTTTACCCTGAACTTTACAGGAATTATCATCAAGTCTCCAAAGACAACCGGAGACATCATCCACTTTACAACTTTATCCCGGACTTTACGAGAGTCATCATCAAATCTCTGAAGACAACCGGAGACATATCATCAAGTCCCCGAAAACAACCGGAGACGTAGCATCAAGTCCCCGAAGACAACCGGAGACATAGCATCAAGTCCCCGAAAACAACCGGAGACGTAGCATCAAGTCCCCGAAAACAACCGGAGACATATCATTAAGCCTCCGAAGACAACCGGAGACATATCATCAAGTCCCCGAAAACAACCGGAGACATAGCATCAAGTCCCCGAAGACAACCGGAGACATATCATCAAGTCCCCGAAGACAATCGGAGACATAACATCAAGTCCCCGAAGACAACCGGAGACATATCATCAAGTCCCCGAAGACAACCGGAGACATCGCATGGCTACACGGCCTCATACGCATAAGCCAGACGGCTACACTTTGACTTTACTCTCTACTTTATCATTTACATTGCCAACTTTAACAACTTTACCCTGAACTTTACAGGAATTATCATTGAGCCTCCGAAGTCAGCCGGAGACATCGTTTGGCTATATCATTTATCACCAAGTCCCGGAAGACAGTCGGAGACCTAATCACTATCATCTTCAAATGCAACTAGAGACATTATCACATCCTCAGCATACGCATCACGCATTCATTCAAGTCCCTGAAGACAACCAGAGACAACATCAGCAACACAGCTTCATTCCCACACTCATATTGACTATCATTTTACACTTTTACACTTTCAACTTTATTACTGATTTTGACATGAATTCCAGTTTTGGCAGAAAATATGACCTGCAGGGACATAGCACACCGTGGAACTTTATCTTACGCAGTGAACTGGGGCAAATTTGCTGAAGAGGAATACCAAACTCACCAGCAAAGGTCACGGATCTACTCTCGAACTCAATTCCGCCTATGTCCACAAACACGTGATACATAGGTTAATATCCCTTTCACATCTCCCGCTAAAACTCTACTGAATCAACTATTTTCACAATCTCATATTCCTTTATATATCCCCAGCGTTTCCATAACTCAACACTGGGGCATCTTTGAAGAATTTACACCGTGTCTAGTAGAGTCCTACTTATGCGTGTGTTGTGCACCCCATTTATAATTAGGAGGCTATACGCATATGTTACATTCTTGAACGTTCGCGTCACCTGTCTACGATCCCCATAAGATTATGAATCCACAAAAAAACTTCCGAACTACACATGGCCTGATTCTCGTACAGCCCGAGATATGTAGGCGACTCAAAACTGAGGTTCGGCCATAATTTTCCATAATTCCTTCTGTCCTCATAATATTTTTCGCCAATTCTCCTAAACAGTACTTTCCTACAAATTCATATTTGTTGGTCGGAACAAAATTGGCTACTACGTCAACTTCTTCGCCCGAAGATTCTTACATCATCTCCGGTCGAAGAGTGGCATCTGTTGACACCCAATTTTGTCCCTCCTTTATTTAATTTAACCGGGTTTCTAAATTTACTGACAAGTTAAATACTTTATTTTTTTTACTATTTTTATTACTACTACTAGTATCACTAATTTTATTTTTTAACATTATGAGTATTACTTTATCACAAATTTTAAATGGTTCGCCATCGTTTCATTTTCGGGTTTGAAACCGTTAAATTAATTACAAGACAACACTTTATAAAATCTTTTTTTTTTTACCTATTAATTATTAATTGTCTTCACATAATATATATTGTACTAGTTGTCAAATTAGAAGCCCAAAAAATAATATTTTCGGACCAACATTTGAGCCCATTTCACTACCCAATCCCAACCAGCCTATTTTTAATCCATTAATTCGGACCAACTAAAACTACCCGGCCCATCAGTTGGCAGCCCAACTGAAACAGCCCACAAATGAGCAGCCCACCTTATTTTCGGTTAAGACCTAATATTTTGAGCAGCCACACCCCTGTTTTCTCCCTCATTTTCCTCTCTCAAGAAAGATTCACATTTTTTACAATAATGGCAGCTTCTAAGTTATCCATTTTTTCGTGCACTGCTCTTTATTTTTTTTTTAAACAAAAGCCAAGCCTCTTTCTCTCTCCTCACGCTCCTCTCCACTTCCCCTTGTTCCCCACGCCGCTCCTCTCTCTCATACGCTCCTCTTCATCCTCACTCTATAAATAAAAAAGAATGATTCAGTTGAAAGGGGGATTTATTTAGTATTTTGGAGGGACACATACCATCTTCCACACTCGATTTTTCCTTTTCCGGTGAACTTTAGCCGTGACCAACAATTACTCTATTTTCATTTTTTCGTTTTGAAACTTTAGTTACTTTAATCGGGTTCGAGTTCGTTCGAGTTCGAGCATAGATTCGACGACGTCGACGCCCCGTTCACTGCACCGCAAAAAGGTCGGTAAACCGTCCTTTCTTCTTCCATTCTAGTTTTTTGATACATTTATGATTCTCCGTATACTGTGAATCGTCGTTAGTTTCTTTCCAGCGTCGTTTATTTTTGTACTATGAAAAGAGATATCCGACATGTTTATTCTAAATCTTTGGTGTTTTGAGTATGAGTCTACGTTTGGTGTTTGCTGCTTCATTAGGAGTATTTTGTTAGTTGCTGTCCGTATGGAAATGATTTTATTAGGAGTCATATTTTTTTTTATTTTTTTAAGCATTTGACTCTTATAGAGAATGCCTTTATTTGAAGTTGATGTACGAACAAGTGCCAATCAATATACTTAATGTCTTTGATGGAATGTACAGTCCTCTGTTTCACCATAATGTTAAAATATTGAACGTCATATATTAGTTCCCATCTTAATGTATTAATATATTCATTGTTTTGTTAGAAGATTTTAGGATGATTCTTTTAGTTACAGTCCTTTTGGTGGAAGAGTTAGACCAAAGTGGAAAGTCAAGTCTATCAAAAGCTTAAACCTCTTTCATGTTTTTTTTTCCCTTTACTGTTAAATATGATATACTATTTGGAGTATGCATAACCAGGCTTGTTTTGTTAAATGTTTAGGAATCATGTTTAATAAGGTTTGCCTGGTTACATATTCTTTAGCTGCTATGGTTGTAAATCGTCTTCGTATTTGGCTTTGAGTGTTTTGTTCGAATAGCCCTTATGAGTCTGCCGCTAATCTTTATTTATTTTTTTCTCTTTGCATGTACACTTTGGGAGCGAATGGAGTCACAAATCACGACTCTCTCAAAATAGAGTTTCAAAAAAAAAGGAAACTTGGCATTAATACATTACCCGTGCATGGAGTCGACACATGTCCTTATTCCTTAATCTTATCCTACAACAAGAAAGCGATGAAATTCGCTTGAAGCCCGCCCATGGCGATTCCTTTTAAAATTTTCAACTTTTTCACTCTTTTTTTTATTTTGTTTGAATGTGTGTTGAATGATTTCTTTGGATGCGTGTTTGATATTTTGGATACCTGATATAATGACTTAAGCTTAGCATGCAACTACCCTTTAAATGTGGAATTGAATCAATCGAGTTTGCTAAAAAATTAAGCCCAACTTCAAAACCATCCACATAACATATTTTTTCTTCAAAACATAAAAAAATTTGCATAAATGTTAGTTTATTTTGAGAGATAAAAAAGGAAAACTAAATTAATGGATAACTCTTTCATTTTAGTTCCTTTCCAACGCTTGAAATACATATCTATTTAAAACAACTTTCGCACAATATACATTAAACTAATAGTCTTTCTATGAAATTTTTAAAATTTATTTAATGTTAATCTTACATTAACTCTTTTTAATTTGTGAGTCGGCATAACTCACTTTTTCCCAAATACATATAAACATCACATGTTCCGCATCTTTTAGTTTATTTCAATTAAACTCTTGTATGCAATTACTATTTTCTGTCAATTTTACTTTAAACAACTTTATCAATACTCACAAAAAAATCATTTTTTCTTTCGATAATATTACATTTACACCTAGCCTAATTAAATTTTAGTCTGGTCGGTTAACCATTGTTAATGGGTCTTAAAGGATGCCTAATACCTTCGCTTTAGACTAATTGAACCCTTACCTAGAATCTTAAGTTTTGCAGATCTTAACAGAGCTAACTTTAAAAATAACTTTAATAAACTTTAGGTGTCCTAATTCACCGTAAATAATTAGGTGGCGACTCCTTAAACAAAACAAAAAAAAAACAGGAATTTCTAATATGTCGTACTTCTATTTAACCTCCGCGGGTAAAAATGGGGTGTGACAGTACTGTAATTCTGATATCAAATGTTTGTAAGGGCATTTGATCTCAAATTTATGTGGCAAATACAGTAGGTACATTACCTTCATGATGACCGGAATATCAGCAGAAAGAACAACATAGCAGAGATATGGCCCTCCTATCATCCTAGCAATGCTAAAGATGACTGCAAATGAAACCTGCAAAAGATCAATCTTGTCTTAGAGATAGCTAATAGTAACTAAAGGAAGTCTTGTCGTACTTAGAAAAGGATGATTCTAAAATATCATCCTAGTAATGCTAAAGATGACTGCAAATAAAACCTGCAAAAGATCAATCTTGTCTTAGAGATAGCTAATAGTAACTAAAGGAAGTCTTGTCGTGCTTAGAAAAGGATGATTCTAAAATAGGTGCCAAGCTGAGAAAATCAGCAGAATTTTTTAATACAAGAAAATAAAGGCATTGTTCAATACATTTATTTTATAAAATAGGAATTCCAAACCGTAAAAGGCAATATGAATTCAAACAACTCCTCTCACTCTCAGGGACGGATTGATCACCACCTATTAGGGAAGGATCTCTATCATTAGTTCATCAGAAGCCATCAAGCGCGAAAGCAACAAAGTTTGTTAGTTGTGAGGACATTGGGGAATAAGAGGTTTATGGTTCACTCCATAGGCGAACCAAAGATTTAGAGTTAGTGGGTGAAAAATAAATGTGATATTCATATATATAGTTAGATGTACATTTTAATGAAACTTTGTTGTTTATATACAGTTGGAGTCAACTATATGCACTTTAATTGAAGTTCCGTTGCCATATATACTTGGAGCCGCAAGCAATGAGGTCAATTGAACCATCAGAATCTGTTCTAGATAATCCTCTGGTTCATTCTGCGCGAAATGAAATTTATTACTCTGCTTTTATTATTTCTTCAAAATTGAAATGCAGATGAATTAAACAATTTGAGAAACTAACATCAACAGCAAAGTTAAGGTCAGTGTCTCTGTATCCAAGTTCTTTGAGAAGCTCCCTCAGGTGGAGAAATGGACTGGAAATCTCTGTTATCCACAATCCAGCAACCATTTCTGAACCACTCTGCAACAATAGAGAGTAAACATTTGGTACTTCTAAGTTCTAATTAGCTAATTAAAAGATTAAAACTCATTAAGGATGTGCTTGGTATGAAGGAAAATATTTTTCACGGAAAATGTTCTCTATGAAAAATAAGTGGTTTCGTACTTATTTTCTAGTCTTTGATAAATAAGCAGAAAATGCATTTATACATAATCTAGAAAAACACATCGTCAAGTGATTGGGGGTGGGTGGTGCGTAGGGGCATTGGGGGTGGACAGGGGTTGAGGGTGAGAGTTGAAATAAGACAATCAACGTGGAATGTCACATATAGAACTAGTTTTCCTTACTTCCAATAGGAAAGTCATGTTTTAAAAAAAAAATTGTTTATCTAGAGAAAACGATTTTCCAGAATATTTTGACCAACCAAACATAAATTATTGAAACAAAAAATTCATTTTCCTCCCTATCAACACATCCTAAAAAGAAAAAGAAAAAAAGGACTTGTAATTAGGAGGAGATATAGTTACCAATTTATAAGCAAAGCCAGCTCCAATTCCAACAATACACACCAAATGGTGAATTAAGTTATCAATCTTCACTTGCTTGTCAAAGAGGCAACATATGAAATCATAAATAAGATAGGCCACTGTCACTGCAAGTGCCTTCCTCTGTTTGATTTTTTCAGTCATTGTTAGATCATAACTTGAACATAGGAAAAGAAGAATTAAGATAGGAAAATTATTTCAAGGGGTGTGATGCAGCAACCCTTTGGAAAGATGTCACTTACAAAACAAAATTTAGTTTAACACTTACAACGTTCAGAAGAAACTACTTTAAAACATATTCATAATGATTTAGCAGCGGAAATGGGTCCATCCGAAAAAAGTTTAAAAGTGCAATATATTTGCCACCAGAAAACTCACGAAATCCCTTTCTGAATAAAAAGTAGAACATGAAAGTATCAATTTAATGTGATAGCATCCTTTGTAAAATAATCAACCCATTATAGAAAGTACCTAACGTGATTATATTTTCATTCAATAACACTCCAGGTTCATAATATACAAGAATTTCAAACTTGCAAATATCAAAAGATAACTAGTATCCTCCTTTGTACATAATTACAAAACAAAATGCTAATTTAGTAAATTACATGTGGCCTAATGATTAATAAAGTAAAATGCAATGGTGGACGGATATAGAGATTATTGAATGCTCAAGCACCCATTGTTTTGACTATGTTGGACTATATGGATGTGGAATTCCATAGTCTAGGTTCAGTTTTTATTACAATGTATTATTTGTATCGGGCTGAGCCCATTCTTTATAATGTATTATTTGTATCGGGCTGAGCCCATTATTTATTATTGGACACTCTGGGTCGGGTCACTATAAAAGGACCAGCCCAGATATTTTGAAATTCAATTGATTTTACACAGAAATTTTTTTTTATCTCTCTACACTCTCTTATTCTCTCGTTCATCTGTTGCATAGTGGATGAATCTCACTCATAATTTTCACATTTTCTTTCTAGATTAGGCTTGTTATCATGGTATCAGAGCCTAGATCTAGGTGATTTTGATTTTTTTCCGATTGAAAACAATTGGATATTTCGATTTCAATATATTCTGTTCATTTCCGCTGCTTCTTTAAGAAACTGATGAAGTTCGAGCTGGGTTTTGATGGTTGATTTACAGTGTAGTGGTCCATTACGCTAAGTCTTTTACAGGAATCCAGTGTTTCGAACAAAATTTGAAAAAACAAATCACGAATCTAGGGTTCGCTGCAAATCTAGGGTTTGTTGTCGAGTTTTTCTTGATTGAAGGTTGTTGTTCCTTTCGGTTGCGAAGGAAAAGGGTATTTCTTCTCTATTCCCGATTATTTTGCTCGTTTACTTGCATTACATGTCATTGTTGTTGTTGCGATCGCGAAGGGAAAGGGTATTACCTGCAATCCTGTTGTTGTTGTTGTCAACTAGTGTAGCTGTTGTTGTTGTTGAGTTGTTGTTGTTGTTGAACCAGTGTAGTTCTATATTGTGGCCTGATTGTTGTTGTTGTTGTTGTTAAACTAGTGTAGTTCTAGATTGTGAAACATGCCTAATGACCCTGTGACCAATGCCTCTACTACACCTGCAACTGCTAACATCCCATCTCGAACTGCTTTTCACGAGGATGGTTACACACATCCATGTCAGCACCTTTATGTCCATCCATCAGATGTGCTTGGAGCTTCTTTAGTTCCTGTGCCATTTGATGGGACGGGATATGGAAGTTGGAGAAGAAACATCTTGGTTGCCTTATCAGTTAGGAACAAACTAGATTTAATTGATGGTACATCTCAACGACCTCCAGATGGTTCTCCTTTAACTAGACAATGGCAAAGGTGTAATGATCTTGTCATTTCGTGGTTGACAAATTCTCTCACCAAGGACATCGCACGTAGTGTTGAATATTCAGAATTGGCTAAGGACATTTGGGTTGAATTAAAGGATAGATATGGTAAGGAAGATGCTGCTAGGGTTTTTTTAGCTCAAAAAGGACTTGGCCCATATTTCTCAAGGCTCTCTAGATATTGCATCATATTTCAACAAGATTAAGCAACTCTGGGATGAGATTGCTGCCCTGTCCATTAGCAGGGTCACTTCTTGTACATGTAGTGCTAGGTCTGACTATCACAAAGATGAGGATGTGCAGAGAGTCTACCAGTTCCTCATGGGTCTTAATGACACATATGTTCAGACTAGAAGCAACATTCTCATGATCAAACCTTTTCCATCTGTGAGTATTGTTTACAGCATCCTTCTTTCTGATGAAAAATAGAGACAAGTCTCTTCATCCTCTCAATTTTCATCCACCTCTGCCTCTTTCAATATTGGTCCATCTAGACAGTCTTATCCCGCCAAGGTTGCCTTTGACACTCCAAAGAGTACTCTATTTTGCAAGTATTGTAAAAAGACCAACCACAACATAGACAAATGCTATAGATTACATGGTTACCCCAGTGATTACAAGTTTACAAAGAATAATACTGGCCAATCCAACAAGAATGGACCTAAGAAACCTGCTGCTGCTCATGCTCATGCAGCAGTTGAAACTTCTTTTGACTTGGGCCCACCTGCTGTTCAATCTGTAATCCCTGGCCTGAGCAAAGATCAACACTCTCAGTTGTTGATGTTACTGCAATATGCTCAACTTAACAATGATGGCACTACTACATCAGCATCTGCTCACTTTGCTGGTAAGATAACATCAGACAATTCATTGCTCAAATCTTGCATGCTTTCTCAAATAGATAGTTTTGTCTGGATTATAGACTCAGGAGCTTCTGACCACATGACTTCCCATAGAGACCTACTCTTTGACTTACATCCCTTACCTGTTCCTTGTCTTGTTTCCTTGCCAAATGGATACAAGGTTAAGGTCACCAGTGTGGGCTCATTACAATTACTACCCAACTTAATCCTTCATCATGTCCTTTATATACCTACTTTTCAACATAATCTCATTTATGTGCATAAATTACTGGACAATCTTGATGGCTTTGTCCTTTTTACCAAGAATTTATGTTTTATACAGGGTCCTTCTCTGAGGATGCCTCTGGTTCTTGGTAAGCTGGATAAGGGCCTATACAAGCCGTTGCAGCCTTCCACATCCCCAGTTTCCTCATGCAATTTTACTTCCCCTGCTGTTTCAATTTCTGGTTTTCCTTTTACAGATCTCTCCACACCTGTAAATACCTCTCATGCATGCAATTCTGCTATTAATAAAATGGATGTGGTTTGGCACTATAGACCTGGCCATATTCCCTTTACTAAGATGAAGTCTATTCCTACTTTAGTGCATCATTCTGATCTTTCTTCTGGGCAGTCTTTTATTTGCCCTGTTTGCCCTCTAGCAAGACAAACTAGGCTTTCTTTTGGTGATAGCTCTATTAAGAACACTGCACCCTTTGAATTAATCCACATAGACACATGGGGACCATATGGTTCCCCTACTTATGATGGTTCCAAGTATTTTTTTGACTATTGTTGATGATTTCTCTAGGGCTACTTGGACCCACCTCATGGGTGCAAAGAGCAATGTCTTTAACCTCCTTAAGTCCTTCATTGCCATGACAGAAACTCAGTTTGATCTTAAAGTCAAAGTTGTTAGGAGTGATAATGCTCTAGAACTAGGTTCTAGCACTGTTGGGTCTTTATTTTTTTTTCTGAAAAAGACATTGTCCATCAAACTTCTTGCCCTCATACCCCCACAACAAAATGGGGTGGTAGAAAGAAAACATAGATACCTTTTAGAAACTGCTAGGGCTCTTCTATTCCAATCTCATCTTCCTATTCAATTTTGGGGTGATTGCATTCTCACTGCCACCTATCTCATTAATCGATTTCTAACTCCCATTTTACACAATAAAAGCCCTTATGAGGTTCTTCATCAACAACCCCCTACCTATTCTCATCTTAGATCCTTTGGCTGTCTGTGTTACTCTACGGTTCCTAAAGTTCACAGAGATAAGTTCCAGCCCAAGGCTATCCCATGTATATTTTTGGGCTATCCTTTTGGAAAGAAAGGTTACAAGTTGTTCAATATGCTGTCTAAGTCATGTTTTGTATCTAGGGATGTCACATTCCATGAACATGTCTTCCCCTTTGCAAAGGGTTTTCCAACTGTCCCCTCCACTGCTCACTTCTCCCCTTCAACCTCTTCTGTTTCCCCACTCCCTCATGACTCCTCTGATTCTCATCTGCAGGATGCTTCCCCTGTGCAACCTGATTTCCCTATAATCCACTCACCTGCAGTCTCTCCACCTCTTGTTCCTTCCACTGACCTGCCTCCATCCATTCCTTTGAGAAAATCTTCTCGAACTCATAAACCACCTTCTTACCTTGCCCAATATGACTGTTTTTCTTCCTCAGTGAGCTCCAGCTCTATTGCTTCTGGCCTTGCTTCTACTTGCAGTCAGCTTCCTGCATTTGAGCCTCATACCTACTCTCAGGCAGCAGCTGTCCCTGAATGGCAAGTTGCTATGAGGGCTGAGTTTGCTGCTTTGGATGCTAATAAAACTTGGGAAATTGTTGAGTTACCTGTAGGCAAAAAACCCATTAGTTGTAAATGGGTCTATAAAGTTAAGTATAAGGCTAATGGTACTTTGGAAAGATACAAGGCTAGGTTAGTGGTTAGAGGTGATACTCAAGTAGAGGGTGTAGACTTTCATGAAACTTTTTCACCTGTTGTGAAGATGACCACTGTCAAAACTCTCATTGCTGTTGCCATTAAGCAGCAATGGCCACTTTTCCAACTAGATGTGAACAATGCCTTCCTCCATGGGGACTTGGATAAGGAAGTGTTTATGAAACTGCCCCCTGGCCGGTTTGTTCCTTCCCACTCTTCCACCTCTCCTTTGGTATGTAGGCTACAAAAGTCCTTATATGGGTTGAGGCAGGCATCTAGGAAATGGTATGCCAAGTTATATGAAGCTCTTTGCTCTAGGGGTTACACTCCCTCTCTCAATGACTATTCCTTGTTCTCCAAAGGTTCTGGTGATTCCCTTGTTCTTTTGGTGGTGTATGTTGATGATATCATCCTCACTGGCACTGACATTGATGAGATTTCTGAATTAAAGAGTTTCTTGCATGATCAGTTCAAAATCAAGGATTTAGGCTCCTTGCACTATTTTCTAGTAATTTAGGTTTTATACTCTGTCCACGGGGTTTTACTTCATCAGAAGAAGTTTGTTCATGACCTTTTAGTCCAATTCATGTCTGAGGACTGTTCCTCTGTTGTTTGTCCTCTTGAATTGCATGAGAAACTCCTTGCCAACTCTGGGGACCCTCTTCCCAATCCTGAGAATTATAGATGTCTGATTGGCAAGTTGAATTTCCTAACCCACACCAGACCTGATTTGTGCTTTGCCATGCAACATTTAAGTCAATTCATGCAACACCCCTGCATTCCTCACATGAAGGCAACCTTACATTTGTTGAGATACCTGAAAGGGACGTCTGATTTTGGTCTTTTTTTCAACAACACTCCTGATTTGTCCATCAAGGCCTATAGTGATAGTGATTGGGGTTCCTGTCCTAACAGTAAACGATCAGTTTCTGGGTTTTGCATTACTTTGGGTGGTAGCATGATTAGCTGGAAGTCCAAGAAACAGCCTGTGGTGTCTCTTTCATCAGCTGAGGCTGAGTACAGGTCCATGAGTAAGGTTGTTGCTGATCTTACTTGGCTCACTCGACTGCTGTCTGATTTTGGTGTTTCGATTTCCCTTCCAGTTCCCCTTTTGTGTGACAATCAGTCTGCCATCCATATAGCTCGCAACCCTGTCTGATTTTGGTGTTTCGATTTCCCTTCCAGTTCCCCTTTTGTGTGACAATCAGTCTGCCATCCATATAGCTCGCAACCCTGTTTTCCATGAGCACACTAAGCACATCGAGCTCGATTGTCATTTCGTGCGCACCAAGCTGCTGGATGGCTTAATCAGCCTTGCTCACACCTCCAGTGCTTCTCAGTTGGCCGACATGTTCACTAAGCCTCTAGTTGGTGCTGTTCATCATATTCATCTTCGCAAGTTGGGTGTTATATCACCCTCCAACTTGATGGGGGGTGTTGGACTATATGGATGTGGAATTACATAGTCTAGGTTCAGTTTTTCTTACAATGTATTATTTGTATAGGGCTTAGCCCATTCTTTATAATGTATTATTTGTATCGGGCTGAGCCCATTCTTTATTATTGGACACTCTGGGTCGGGTCACTATAAAAGGACCAGCCCAGATATTTTGGAATTCAATTGATTTTACACAGAAAAAAAAAGAAACAAAATTTTCTCTCTCTACACTCTCTTATTCTCTTGTTCATCTGTTGCATAGTGGATGAATCCCACTCATAATTTTCACATTTTCTTTCTAGATTAGGCTTGTTATCAGACTAGGGGTGTACATAGACCGGATTGGTTTGAATTTTTTTAAACACTAAACCAAACCAATTGTGTCGAGTTTTTAATTTTATACACCAAATCAAACCAATAAAATTCGGGTTTTTCAACCTCGGGTTTTCTCGGGTTTTTCGGGTTTTTTTTAGAAAAGCCTTGATACAAAACATATAACTTTTACTTCAAATATTTCTTTAGTCCTAGTAAGATACAACTATATAATTAAGGTGTTTCATAAGAAAATAACATAGAATGTGAAAAGAGTGATGACATTGTATTAAAATATTCAACAAAAGATAATAAAATTGGTTAAATTAAATATTGTTAATTAATAAGTCATAAATAAAATGACCATAATATAAAAATACTAAGTCATGCTAAAATAAGTACGGCTGAAAAGTATTAATTATATGACAAAAAAAAAAACTTAAGTTATGTATTTTCACTCTCTAAACCAATTATGCAGAACTAAAGAAAAGATATCCAACATTATTGTCATTCCTAGTGGTACATTAAATTTCTTTTATTAGTATTAGTGTTGAGTTGGTTTTAGTTTGGACTTTATATGAGTTACTAACATCCATAGAATATAAAACTTATTGACATTCAAAATTCTAAGTTCAAGCTTGAATAATATGATAATAGATAAAAAACTACGAAAAAATTTAAGAAATATTTATAAATTACATTACAAATAAATATTTTAAAAATTGAAGTTGGTTTGGTTCGGTTTGACTTTTTTTAGCTAAAACCAAATCAAACCAATTATGGTCGGGTTTTTTTTTTCAACACTAAATCAAGTCAAATCAAACCACTTATCGGGTTTTTTCTCGGTTTATCGATTTGGTGCGGTTTGTCGGTTTACTTTGTACACCCTTAGTTTTGACCCTAGCACTATATTGTGATTAGTACAACTTAGCAACTCTAGAATTAAGAAAGATAAACCCTGATATCAAAAATTGGGTCCGTCATTGGAAACTTACGGGAAACTAGAATGTAGATTTCAGTAGAGACAAAAAATTCTAGCTAAGTTTTTCTAGTCTACCTAAACTTTAGCGGATTAAAATCAGTACCTACGCTAGTAGCGAAGTAGGTATCTGGTAAAATTAATGTTTTTCGGGGCGAGCCTTGGGGGGCGTACCAAAAATGCCCCGGGGCGATGGGTCGGGGCGAAAGTCTCCAAAGGTGTACGCCCAGCAATTCGGGGCGTACGCCCAAGCATTTGGAGCGAGTTTTTTTTTGTTGGGGCTTGTTGAGGCGTAAGCCCAGAAAACTTCTTCGAACTAAAACGAAATTTGTTAAATAAGTCCTTAATATAATGCCCAAATTCTCAAATGTTTTAAAAAGGAATTGAAACATTAAATTTAAAAGTCAAGACCTTTTTTTATTGCTAGAATGCCTAATATATATTCTTTTCCAATTATTTATCTTGTCTTCTACTATCTCAAAAAAGTAACGAGCAGCCACTTGTACTTGTAAGTAGCGTATAATAGATTGTTCTATTTAGTTTTTTTGTGAGGGTGGAGCATATATATATATATATATCACTTATTTATAATTTTTCTTCAATATTTTACGTTATTTCACCTATTTAAAAGTATTTATTATAATTATATCATCTTATAAAATACTAAAACTTAAAACCCCATGGGGCTTACGCCCCGTGCCTCGAGACTTACGCCTCACTGAGGCAAACGTAAAACGTCCCGCCTTACGCCCTCGCCTTTTAAAACACTGGGTAAAATAATTAAAGTGCACGCAAATAGCATGTCTATCATCATTATAAAAAATAAATAAAAAACAACTAAGACCAGAAAATATTACCTGGTATAATGACTGTGGATCTAGGAAGAATTATGTGAAAATATAATTTCCTTTCCTATATTTTGTTCAAATTCTGTTTTAATAACATCTGGGTTCAAATGCCACGTGTCATCATTTTATTTGGTGGAACAAAACTTATGGGAGACTAGAGTACTTCAAAATCAGTAAATAAAAAATATTATTCTTATCATCTAACTAAACCTTGGCGGACTGACCAGTATCTATGCTACTAGAGATAGTATCTGGTAAATAATTAAAGTGCGTACGAAGTGACCTAAACATCATCATTATAAAAAGGCATAGTATATATCACACCCTCAAATATGGCCTTAGCTGTCAAGTATGTCCTTCAACTTTGGGTCGTAGGCACCTCAATTTGTCTCCGCTTTATCAATTGAACACTCTTAACTTACAAAATGATCATTTAGATGCCTCAACTTGTATACCTCGAAAAGTTATATGCTACGTCAGCATTTATATTTACGTGTTCAACTTCATACAAGTAGAGGTGTCTACTTGTGCGCACCCAAAATTGGAGAACATACTTGCCAGCCGAGGCCAACTTTGAGGGTCTGTTTATGTATTATGCCTTATAAAAATAAAGAAAGAATTAAATATACCTGCTTGGGAGAAGGATTTGAAGCCAAGGGACAAATTGGGCAGCTCCAATCTTGAACAGAGATAGAAGCCAAAGTCACTGCTAAAGATGCATGATTGTAGAAACCAAACGGTTGCAAAAATCAAAAGAACGTTTTGGCAAGGCCTTTCTTATTAATAGAAACAGTGTCGCCCACGATATAACTCCAAATAAAACAACACTTATTATTGAATCTTCTTCCATTTAGAGCTCTGTCTATTTTCTACTTAAAATAAGAAATCAAAAATACCAATTCTTTTTCAGGGGTTTTCTAGACTGATTATTATCATAAATGGATATGTGATTCTAGGAAGAACAGGAAGTTGAGGAGCAATAATTAAAGTTGCATTAATGGTTTTTTCAAGTGCCGGAAGTAGAGGTAGTTGGGGAATTTCACAAAGTAGTTGGAGTTCATTATAGAGGCCGAGTCCAGTAATTTTTGTCCAAATCCTATAATTGTATTTAGAAATCCATTAAATATGTATAAAATTTAAAAATTCACTTACTAACACTTGATTACACTATCATAGAATTTATAACCATAAAGTATAAATTCTGATTTCGCCATGTAACGCCATTTTATTTCTATATTTATCTTGAGCCTGTTTTTTCTGTGTCTACATTACGAAATGCACTAGTGTGGTTACTAGAGCAGGGGATTTGGGGTCCGGAACTAAAATGTCCCCCAAAAAAATATTTTGAACCAAAATACCTCAACAAAAAAAAAATTATCAAAGTACCCATAGCGCAGTAAAATACTGCACTATAGCAGTAACGGAGACGGAGCCGTTAAGTGCTATAGCGCAGTATTTTACTGCGTTATAGAAAAAAAATATTTTTTTTGGTACTTCTATAACGCAGTAAAATACTGCGTTATAGAAGTACCAAAAAAAAAAATTCTTTCTATAACGCAGTAAAATACTGCGTTATAGAAGTACCAATTTTTTTTTTGTATAACGCAGTATTTTACTGCATTATATAAACAGTACAAAAAAAAAATTGGCCAACTTTATTTTTTGCAACACTTAGTGTTATTTTTCATACTTTGACCAATAATTAGTCGTGTGTCAAGATCCCGAAACGTCAATATTTTATATAGAACCTAATATTTTTTTCTGCGTACAATAATGTAGCCCCAATACATCAAGGATACGTAGACGTTCGGATCGTCATTTTAGAGGTTGAAAAGGTGCCCAAAGTAAGTTTTGTTTGAAAAAACTTAGTGTTTTTTCCATACTTTGACCAATGATTAGTCGTGTGTCAAGACTCCGAAACGTCAATATTTTATATAGAACCTGATATTTTTTTCTGCGTACAATAATGTAGGCCCAATACATCAAGGATACGTAGACGTTCGGATCGTCATTTTAGGGGTTGAAAAGGTGTCCGAAGTAAGTTTTGTTTGAAAAAACTTAGTGTTTGACTGTAAGGTAAGTTTAGTCAACTTTATGTGTCGAGAAAATTAGTCAGCTTTATTTTCAAAAATTGAAACCGTAGAAGTGAAATTGACATTCACAGCTACATTACCCCGGGATTTTTACGTTGAACTTTATTGCGTATCACCATCTTATAAGTAAATAAACTGAAAATTTCATGCCAATTTGGGGGAAAATCGAAATTGAATGGGATAAAAGGTGTTTTTTTTAAATTCGGCTCGGCCAAACCGCCTTGCGGCATTTTGTCCGCATAGATCTCGAAAAAATACGCAAGTTAAAAAAAAAACGCGTAAAAAGGACGTCCGAGCGCAAAGTTATGACCATCTAAATTTTGACGACTTTACAACTAGTTTTTGTCCCTATATTTTTTAGAATTATATTTATATTCAAAATAAAGTTATGTCTTGATTAAAAAATAACACGCTTAAATCAAAATCTTAAAAAATAAAACACCCTAAAGTTTCCAAACAAAACTTACTTCGGGTACCTTTTCAACCCCTAAAATGACTATCCGAACGTCTACGTATCCTTGATGTATTGAGCCTACATTATTGTACGCAGAAAAAAATATCAGATTCTATATAAAATATTGACGTTTCGGAGTCTTGACACACGATTAATCATTGGTCAAAGTATGGAAAAAACACTAAGTTTTTTCAAACAAAACTTACTTCGGGAACTTTTTCAACCCCTAAAATGACGATCTGAACGTCTACGTATCCTTAATGTATTGAGCCTACATTATTGTACGCAGAAAAAAAATATCAGGTTCTATATAAAATATTGACGTTCGGAGTCTTGACACACGACTAATCATTGGTCAAAGTATGGAAAAAACACTAAGTTTATTCAAACAAAACTTATTTCAGGCACCTTTTCAACCCCTAAAATGACGATCTGAACGTCTACGTATCCTTGATGTATTGGGCCTACATTATTGTACGCAGAAAAAAAATATCAGGTTCTATATAAATTATTGACGTTTCGGAGTCTTGACACACGACTAATCATTGGTCAAAGTATGGAAAAAACACTAAGTTTTTTCAAACAAAATTTACTTCGGGCACATTTTCAACCCCTAAAATGACGATCCGATCGTCTACGTATCCTTGATGTATTGGGCCTACATTATTGTACGCAGAAAAAAATATCAGGTTCTATATAAAATATTGACGTTTCGGAATCTTGACACACGACTAATTATTGGTCAAAGTATGAAAAATAACACTAAGTGTTGCAAAAAATAAAGTTGGCCAATTTCTTTTTTTGTACTGTTTATATAACGCAGTATTTTACTGCGTTATACAAAAAAAAAATGGTACTTCTATAACGCAGTATTTTACTGCGTTATAGAAAGAAAAAAAAATTTTGGTACTTCTATAACGCAGCCAAAAAAAATATATTTTTTTCTATAACGCAGTAAAATACTGCGCTATAGCACTTAACGGCTCTGTCTCCGTTAGTGCTATAGCGCAGTATTTTACTGTGCTATGGGTACTTTGGTAACTTTTTTTTTGTTGGGGTATTTTGGTTCAAAATGTTTTTTTTTTGGGGCATTTTGGTTCCGGACTCGGGGATTTGAACCTTTCCGGAAATGGTTACTTCAAGGATAATTAAAGGTAAACATATAGTCAATGTAAACAATAAAAGACACAATTTGACAAGTAAATGTAACTGTTGGGTCCATCCCATAATTTGAGGAAGGAAACATCTCCCTCATTTTAAGGAAGAAAACATTTCCCTTGTTTTGAGGAAGAAAACATATTCCTTGTTTTAAGAAAGAAAACATCTTCCTTGTATTTGACAAATTGTCAAATGCTTGCTTGAGTCACAAATGACATCAATAGGTTCATTTCATCCCTATAAATAGGGAAGCCTTCTATCATTTGTAGCATCACCAAGAGCAAGAGAGAAAAACAGTAAGGAAAACACTTGAGTGAGATATAGGTATTAAGTTTAGGATTGGTTTTTTGTAATAGTTGAGTGTGAGAGTTGCTCCTCCTATTGTAATTCTGTTCCCGTTATGAATAGAAGACTTTTCCAATCCTAACAAGTGGCATCAAGAGCTTGGTTAATCTTCTAGGCCAATCTTTTAAAGTTTCGTAAAAAATTTAGTCAAAAATTTTTTGTCCCAAAATTGTGCTCTGAGTATACCATTAGAAAGATCTCGTTCCGAGGATTCCGAATATATTTTTTTCGAAATTTTTCGACCACCGGAAGGCCTCTAAAAGACCAGTCAAAGTTTCCTTGTCCATCATCGCCGCCGCTGCTCCGCCACCTTCCGGCCACCAGCTCGCCGGAGAAGACGACCGGAGAAACCCGATCCGACCAACCCGTTTGACCAGAACCAGATCTGGTCAAAGTCCAATTGCCACATCATTCTTTTGTTGACTCTTTCAACCAGCCAGTGATTAAACCGGCCCGGTTCGGTTTGAATTAGTGCAGCCCGGTTCACTCTGTTTTTGTTCGGTTTTCAGATTGGTCAGATCGGTTCCCTAGGTTTTTTACCATTCCGAATTCAACCGTGAGTCCCGTTTTGCCTAATTCTGCTTCCACAGTCCAGTACAAGCAGATTAGGTGCACTATATCATGGAGAAATCATCATCGGATACCATGATTCCGCTAACATCCTCAAATTATAACATGTGGAAACCTCGTATGGAGGACTTGTTAAATTTGAAGGATTTAGCCGAGCCGCTCGAAAATAAAGGTGCCAAACCCGACAAGAAGACAGACGAAGAATGGGCAAGAATGAATAGGAAAACGGTCGCACAAATTCGACAGTGGATTGACCATAGTGTATTCCATCATGTCGCACAGGAAACGAGTGCTTACAAACTTTGGGAAAAGCTTGGGAGCATGTACCAAGCAAAAACGGCTCGAAATAAAACATTGTTGATGAGGCGATTGGTAAATCACAAGCTACGTAGCGGTACCTCTGTCACAGAACACACAAGTCAGTTCCAAGATCTCGTGAACCAGCTAAGTGCAGCCGAATGGGTTCTCAAAGATGAGGAGCAAGCAATCTTCCTCCTAAGTTCTCTACCTGATAGCTGGGAGACTCTTGTCGCCACTCTCAGTAATTCCGCCCCCAATGGTAAGGTGACCATGCAGATGGTCACGGACGCCTTAATAAACGAGGAATCGCGAAGAAAAGAAGTCGGGGTAGATCAATCATATGCCCTTGTTTCTGAAAATAGTGGACGCAACGGTGGTAGAAGCGGAGGTAGAGGAAGAGGCCGAGGCAAAGGTAGAGGTCGAGGTCAAAGTAGAGGAAGATCTCAAGTTCGAGGGAGATCACGAGAGCGGGGAAAGTCCGTCAATACCAACACTTGGTTCGAGGGCTATTGTAACTATTGTGGCAACTATGGCCACAAGAAGGTGGAGTGTCGAAAGCTTAAACGAGAGCAGCCTCAAACTAACCAGAGTTCGAGCAAGGAAGATGGTGAGACCATGGTCACCATGTCACCAGACATTGCACTTGTTACATGCGGAGAGGAAGCATGCCTACACGTGGGCACAAATGATATTGAGTGGGTGATTGATACTGCTGCATCATTCCATGCCACTCCACACCGGGATTTGTTCAGTACTTATAAATCTGGAGACCACGGCGTTGTGAAGATGGGAAACACCAGTTTCTCGAGCATTGTTGGCATTGGTGATGTGCACATTAAAACCAGCAATGGAAGCTCACTTGTGTTGAAAGAGGTTCGTCATGTTCCGGATCTGAGATTAAATCTGATCTCAGGAGTAGCTCTGGATCGACAGGGGTATGGAAATCTGTTCAAGGATGGTACGTGGAAGCTATCCAAAGGCTCTATGGTTATTGCTAGAGGACATATTTATGGTACTCTTTACAAAACCAATGTAAAGTTGTATCGACCGAGTCTCAATGCAGTTGAAGAATAGACATCGCCAAACTTGTGGCATAGACGATTGGGCCACATGAGTCTGAAGGGATTGACGACTCTTGCAAAGAAAGAAGCCATCTCAATAGATAAAGACGTAACTTTGGATCCCTGTGATCACTGTTTATTCGGGAAACAACATAGAGTTTCTTTCAGTTCCACCAGAAAGAATCATTCCGAGTTGCTGAGCCTTGTCCACTCTGACGTGTGTGGACCCATTGAAGAAGAATCGCTTGGTGGTAGCAAATACTTCGAGACATTCATCGACGACGCATCACGGAAGGTTTGGGCTTATTGTCTCAAATCGAAGGATCAAGTATTCGGTCGTTTCAAGACATTCCATGCTATGGTAGAAAGGGAGACTGGAAAGAAGCTGAAATGCCTCCGATCCGACAATGGAGGCGAGTACACTTCCCGGGAGTTTTTTGCATATTGTGCTGAACATAGGATCAGACATGAGAAAACGGTGCCACGAACACCACAACATAACGGTGTAGCTGAAAGAATGAACCGCACTATTGTTGAGAAAGTCTGATGCATGCTCAGTATGGCTAAACTGCCAAAGCCATTCTGGGGCGAAGCTGTTCTGACAGCTTGTTATCTTATAAACAGGTCACCTTCAGTCCCATTGAACTTTGAAGTTCTAGAAAAGATATGGTCTGGGAAAGATATTTCATATTCTCACTTGAAAGTGTTCGGGTGCAAGGCATTTGTGCATGTATCCAAGGAGTTGAGGCAGAAGCTTGATCTCAAGAGTTCAAGAGTTCGGATACGGCTGTGGGATCCCGAAATGAAGAAAGTGATTCGAAGTAGAGATGTCGTGTTCCATGAAAACTAGTTTCATGAGTGTGCTTCAACAGTCAACAAGCAACAAGCAACGAAGTTATCATGCTCCAGATGATGTCCCTGAATCACCACACATTCCTCTCAACAACGAGGAACTTCATGATAATGTCCATGATGAACAAGAAAACATTGATCCGGCAGATGTTGATGATGATCAAAACGAAGAAATTCTTGAGCAGGGGGAGCCTTCACCCCAAGACGCAGCTGGAAATAATCAAGTTCGACGTTCTGCACGAGGGTTAATCCCTCAAAGGTCATACTCGCCAACATAATGGATCCTTCTTACCAGCGAGGGAGAGCCAGAGAGCTTTCAAGAAGCTCAATCTCATCGTGAAAAATCCAATTGGCGACAGGCCATGGAGGAAGAAATGAATTCTTTACAAAAGAATCAAACATATGAGTTGGTGAAACTTCCTCCGGGAAATAAGGCCTTGAAAAACAAATGGGTTTTCAAGCTCAAGAAAGATGCTAGCGGAAATATCGTGAAGTACAAGGCGAGGCTCGTAGTCAAAGGTTTCCAACAGAAGGAAGGAATCGACTTTGATTAGATTTTTTCGCCGGTTGTGAAGATGATGTCTATCTGAGTGGTTCTCGGATTGGTGGCAAGTATGGATCTTGAACTTGAGCAGATGGACATGAAAACAACTTTTCTGCATGGTGATTTGGAGGAAGAAATATACATGGAGCAGCCCGATGGTTTCCGAATCCCAAAGAAAGAGCATCTCGTTTGCAAGTTAAGGAAGAGTCTCTACGGTCTCAAACAAGCCCCAAGGCAATGGTACAAAAAGTTCGACTCATTCATGCTGAAACATCAATACAAAAGAACAACTGCAGATCATTGTGTGTACTTGAAGAAGTTCCCCGATGGAAAATTTATCATCCTTCTGCTCTATGTGGATGATATGCTGATAGTAGGCCAGGATGCAACTATGATTAACAACTTGAAGAAAGATTTGTCTAAGTTCTTTGATATGAAAGACTTAGGCCCTGCACAACATATCTTAGGCATGAAAATCATTCGTGATCGAAAGGCAAAGAAGTTGTTCTTGTCACAAGAGGAATACGTTGAACGCGTGATCAAAAGGTTCAACATGAAAAATACCAAGCCTGTTGGTACTCCACTAGCAAATCACTTCAAGTTGAGCAAGGAAAGTTGTCCTTCTTCCGAAGAAGAAAAGAAGAAGATGAAAGCAGTGCCCTACTCTTCAGCAGTTGGAAGTTTGATGTATGCAATGGTGTGCACAAGGCCAGACATTGCTCATGCTGTCGGTGTTATGAGCAGATACTTATCAAATCCAGGAAGAAAACATTGGGAAGCTGTCAAGTGGATACTACGGTACCTGAAGGGTACATCCAGACTATGTTTGTGCTATGGGGGAGCTAAGCCGATTTTGGAAGGTTACACTGATGCTGACATGGCAGGAGAATATGATAGCAGGAAATCAACTTCGAGTTATATATTCACATTTGCAGGGGGAGCTGTGTCATGGAAATCCAAGTTACAAAAGTGTGTAGCACTATCAACCACAGAAGCCGAATACATTGCCGCAGTTGAAGCTGGGAAGGAGCTTATGTGGCTGAAACGTTTCCTTCAAGAAATGGGTTTTCGACAAGAAGAATACACAGTTCATTGTGATAGTCAAAGCGCTATGGATCTCAGCAAAAACTCGAGGTACCACTCACGCATAAAACATATTGACGTTCGATATCACTGGCTCAGAGAAGCAGTCGAGCAACATGAACTGAAGCTCTCCAAGATCAACACAAACGACAATCCTGCAGACATGCTGACCAAGGTGGTACCGAGAGACAAGTTCGAATTGTGCAAAGAACTTGTCGGCATACACTCAAACTAAAAGCCAGTGTACCCTCCTTCAGGTGTATGGGACTGGAGGGGGAGATTTTTTGGGTCGATCCCATAATTTGAGGAAGGAAACATCTCCCTCATTTTAAGGAAGAAAACAAGGAAGAAAACATTTCCCTTGTTTTGAGGAAGAAAACATATTCCTTGTTTTAAGGAAGAAAACATCTTCCTTGTATTTGGCAAATTGTCAAGTGCTTGCTTGAGTCACAAATGACATCAATAGGTTCATTTCATCCCTATAAATAGGGAAGCCTTCTATCATTTGTAGCATCACCAAGAGCAAGAGAGAAAAAACAGTAAGGAAAACACTTGAGTGAGATATAAATATTCAGTTTAGGATTGGTTTTTTGTGATAGTTGAGTGTGAGAGTTGCTCCTCCTATTGTAATTTTGTTCCGGTTATGAATAGAAGACTTTTCCAATCCTAACAGTAACAGCGGATCAAAATTGCATTGATTGTGAAAAACTCTTGACACTGTATGTGGATATAAGATAATCCTTTCAACAATGATTTTATTATGAATTGACCTACGCCTTTTGTGCAAATGGCCTTTGTTGAGGCAACTATTTGGATTCTGTCATTTGTTAGCCTAGTGGGATAAATTTGCCAAAAAGTTTACCAGGTATCGAAGGGGCGGGGGGGGGGGGGGGGGGGTTGTTGTTTAACACGTTGCTTTTTTTTTTTTTTTTTTTTTAAGATCATGAATTGTTATCCCTAAAAAGTATCTTTCCAGTCCTTTTCTAAACAATTATACAATTCCTTATAGTATAGAAGATGAAATGCAGGTAGATATTATCAAATGTATTATGCTTTTATATATATACTAGCTACTGAATTTGTCCGCGCGGTTATATAAAGGGTAAAATACCAATAATTTTATTAAATATAATATACATAGAAGAGGTTCATACATGAAATCTGTATTGATTTCATACAGGAGAACGTTTGGTTAATAGTTACTACACTTCCAACAAAGTCATAAGTTACTATTTTAGACCAAAAAAGATATTATAGACTTACAATAAAAAATTCATATAAAATACAAACTAAAGTGGAATCATGGAGATAACATAGGAAAAAATAAATAAAGAAGAAAATAATAAAACATTATTCTTACGACCTTAACCATTAAAACAAGATGGGAAAAAAATATGAAATCAATGCACAATCTTTCGAGCTCTTGTCGACATTCACCCCCACAAACCGATTACCATTCAATAGCCTTCATCTTCTTCTTCAAGGCAAACTAAAACATGAATATAGTAATGCAGTAATTAAGTATAACATCACTATTTCAAATATGAAATTAAAGGATAACTTTGATAGGTTTCACAAAATATAAAATATAATGTTACACTATTTTATGATCAAGAAGGGTTGCCTCTTTTTTTTTGAAGGGCTAAAGATTGTAGCGGTTGATCAATTGATATTGCTTTCAAAATATGTATGTGTATATGTACAGATCGAGAGTTTCATTGCAGCACCAATCAAAATAGGACTCCCCATTACCAAAAGTTTTAAACTGATACAACTATAGAGAAGAAAATAGAGGTAACAAAAGCAATCGTAATCGAGAAAACACTAAAGAGCCATACTGACAGCGACCATAACCACCGGAAACATAACAACTTAAAAGTCTTAATGTGATTATTTCTACAAAGTCTTACGATGCCTCTATTTATAGGACTATTATATGAAATAACAAATAATGTCATGAACATGGCTATTAATTATTTAGGGGTTATGATAATAAAAAGTTGTGAAAGTGATGAACATAAGGACCATTAATTGACATATTTATTCTTGTACAATAAGAAATAAAGAAATAGGGAAAATTGTCAACAAAAAAAAAATAATAAGAACAAAGATAAATAAAATTCTTAGCCAAATAATAATAAAGATAGGAAACCCAAGAGACTCAAGACATTATTGTGTAGAATTTAGTATTATTTAAAGCTTATAATGAAGGATTTGTATTGAAAATTCATGAAAAATTTATATATAAACATTTCTAAAGAAGAAAAAGGCTAAAAAGGGAGAAAAAGATAATTATGTTTTTTGCCATAGAGGTGTCACATCACTTTGTCTATGTCTAGCTTTAATGTGTGTGTATATATATACACACACATTTGGCTTGCAAATAAAGTGTGTAGTTAATTATTATTAGTTGTACATTGAGAAGATGAAACCTATACAAATGAAATACAATTTTTTTTTTTTATCAGTAACAAAATTCTTAGGAATATCACCTCCTCTAGCCTTTACATCACAAATTTTAAGATCACCCTTTTTTTTAATTAGAGGATACGTACCTAGTATTTGGAATAAGCAAAATTGGTATAAAATAAGCAACAAAAAATTGATTAAAAGATTATTTAAATTTTAAAACAGATAATGTAATTATAGATGAATTTGAACGACATAATTGAAGTTTACCTTGATGGACGTAAATGCTTTCGTTGATAATTCTAGCCAATTGAACATACAAATTTACATATGATTTGCGAACAATAAACAATTAGCATGAAATTATAAAGTCAACTTCCACAAGACTTTACGACTTGACCCTATTATCAATTAAATTTCTTTAAGGTAAGTTGTTATTTATTGTTAAGACTTAAAAGAATAATTATTTAGCCACGTACCCACGTTCTCTAGTCTATCATAGATTTTTCAAAGTGATTTTATTTTATACTTTTTACCAGATATGGAGACTTGACCCTACTTTTCAAGATGCAGGGTTTGAAGACTTTGTGGAAGTTGACTAGTTGGTCATTATTTTATGACTATTAGGAAAATAATTTCATAAAAGTTCCATAAACGACTATTAGGAAAATAATTTTATTTTACGACTTGACCCAAATTTACGACTATTAGGAAAATAATTATTTCACGACTATTAGGAAAATGACGTCACTAAAGTCAACTTCCATAAAGTCTTCAAATCCTGCATCTTGAAAAGTAGGGTCAAGTCTTCATAACTGGTAAAAAGTATAAAATAAAATCACTTTGAAAAATCTATGATAGACTAGAGAACGTGGGTACGTGGCTAAATAATTATTCTTTTAAGTCTTAACAATAAATAACAACTTACCTTAAACAAATTTAATTCTTTCAAGTATAAGGACCAGATTTCAATAATTTTAGGGACCAGATTTAGTCCCTTCACCTAATTAAATCGGTGAAACCGAGAAGTAGGGCCAGAAATCGATATCGTCCCTATAAGGACTTTTAGAACGAGATTTTTTGCCCATTTAAATGTTGCCTTGAGTAAGTTAATTGTCATTTATAAAAAGGTCAATCCGGTGCATTAAGCTCCCACTATGTGCGGGGTCTGAAGAAGGGTTCGGACGACAAAATAAAAAAAAATCTATTTATATAAAGGCTTGTAAAACGGGGACAATTCTTAAATAGCAGATGCTCAAAGATAACCTGCACAAATTTCTGCTCCTCGATTGGTTCCTTTCACATGCCCACAGTAGCTCGCACCCTTCACATAATTTTTAGAAATTATGTTTTCTATATTAAGTGAAAGAATGACTAAGTGAAAAAATGACTTACTATCACTTTTGAGTTTAAAAATATCACAAAACATTATCTATCATGATATCCTATACTACTCTTTGTACGAGTATATCACTGTACGTATCTAATCAAATATTGAAAAATAACATGAAAAGCAGAGGCGGATCCAAGATTTTAAGGTTGCGGGTGTCATTATTTTATATAGGCAATACCTACCACTAACCACAAAAGTTCGAGTAGGAAGAATAGGCCGCTTAAGTTAATTTTGGGTTAATTCGATTAGGTCTTTTATTCGTAAATTAGTTCGGTTTAGTTCAATTTTTTCCACACTTAATTTTAAATTTTAGTCTAGAAGAAACTAACAAAAACAAATAAATCTTGAAGGAGCACACCCAGTTTGATGATATGCTAAATATGTAGCATAAGTTTTACATATTCTTTGTTTGACTACATTAATTTACCTTCAATATTTTTGAGTTAGTTTTTTCCGTCTCAATTATCAAGTTTTATGGCAATTGTTTGCATAACAAAAGATTCCATTTTTCAATATATAAGAATCAACCCAAAATGTCTGGTAAACTAACTCTTTTAATCCTTTAAAAGCCAATAAAATACTACTCAAATTATATTCTAATATAGATCAAATTGCGTCATCAAAAGTAGAAAAATAAATGTTAAATATACAAAATCCATTCAATTACTTATCAAAAATTTCTTATGAAGTAAGCTTTAATTATAGAAACAAAACAATGGTTATTGTAAATAAATTGAAAAAAAAAATGCTGACGAAGAAGGAGGAGGATGAGAGAGAATTTCTTTTTTAGCAACAATGAAGAGTAGAAAGAAGCAAAAAAAGCAAAAGAAAAGGAAGGGATAGGAAAGAGAGGTGAGCCACTTTAAGTGGCCCACCCAACCATTGGCACCAGTCTCTGTTTACTACTAGTGCCATTCAATGTATTTATACGCTTCTTCACAGATATTGGTAGACATACTTGGAGTTTTTGCCGAAGTGTACGGATGGTGTGGCACTCTTACCTTTAGGTAAATCCGCCGCTGATGAAAAGTGTAATATTCCAAGGTAAGCCCTATTCTGCGGAAAATATCTTTTTCCATACCAAATTCCCTCTTGTATCTTTTCCTCTAACTCACTATCAAAACCTAGAAAAGTACCAAAATGCTTGATCTTTTATGGCATGGATAGAGAGATCGAGTCACCCATAATTGATATTTGGACATATACAATTAAAATTAAACTGTTTTCATTTGTCACACTTCCACTTGTTAAGATTTTGGTCGTCAAGTTTTAGTGGATGGACCATACTTTGAGTCTACAAGTTGGCTACTAAACTGAACCATACAAATTAAAACATCAACATCTAAATAATCAGACAACAAAAGTTGATGTAACTGTTGGGTATATACTATTAACTATGTGTTTGGATATAGTATTTATTATAGAACAATTATTTATTCATTGTTTAATAAAGAATTAAATAGATCATGTACTAGTATGTGTATCCTTTACTTATATAGTAGATAATTTAGTATATAGAGTTTAGCTTATACACGGAAGATTAAATCGTCGGTTCTTATAAATATAAAATTTATGTTCACAATCTAAGATGGAAATTAGATAAAGCCATCGGTATGATTGTAGCCCAAGATTAATATAATATATCTTCATTATGGGAACGGTATAGTTCCGTCTTCTTGTGCTAGTACATTTTGTATGTATTGAACGGACCAAGTAGAGATAAGTGTTTTTGTACTGAATATATAAAACAAATTCTCTAGTTCATTAAATGTACTTATACTCTTAATCTTGATATAATTATTATGATCAATGTGATTTATTCATTATTTTGATTTATTAAAAGGTACGACTCAATTGCAGGTCTATGTATTCCTGGTAAATTGGATAATGGCAAATTACATTTGTGAAATAATAATTAGTTGATAGAATCCATGTCTTGACTTTGAGATTGATGATACCCCTTTATGGATGCTTATAAGTCTCATGTGAAAACCCTGCAGGTGGATTTTGTATCCGTCACATGATGTAAGTTAAGCAGAAATATAAAGGATTTAATTAGTCAATGAATTAAATTGTCAGTAATTTAATTTAATTAATTGGTATCTGTAATCTTAACATGGGGAGTCAAATAAGATTTAATGAAAGATTTCGAAATTGAACTGAGGAGTGAAATTACGATTTTTTAGTGGAATAATTCGTAATTTATTATGGTAGGATTAATTCAGATATTTTGAATTAATTCCATAATAGGAAGCCTCGTTAATTAAATTCTGTGGTCCCTGCTGTGCCCGAATAATAAAGAATTAAATGAAATATTATTTCTCAGTGGAAAATAAAAACCCAACAGGTTTTGGAAAAGGGTGAAAACCCTAAAAACCTGTAGTTATAATATAGGGGTCTTATTCCATAAGGAGGGAGGGGTTTACAAGTTTCTTTAACTTTTTCCATAGAAATTCACCCACACGAATTTCATAGATTCTGGTATTATTTGGGTTACACAGTAGAAGACCGTGGAACTGAAGGATGACGATCTCGTGGATGGTGTGTGTTCGTGGTTGAAGATTCGATTCTTGGTCGCGGTCACGCTTCAAGAGATAAGTATCAATTTTATGTTTGATTAATATCTTGATTATGTGTTGTCTATATTACATGCAAGTTCAATCCTGACTATTTGCTTCCGCTGCGTATGTCTGATTTCCATCAGTAACTACTCTTCTATTTTTAATGAGGGGTTTCTGCCTGAGTCATAGGAACGGAACCGCATTTGATAGGGAGCATTTTATTTCTAAAGGTAGATTTTTTGATACGAATCTAAAAATAGAAACCGAGTGGAGAAAAAAGAGTCTGATCCAACAGGTATTGGTAATTAAGTTGTTTCATTAACGTGTTCCTTTCTGTTACAGAATGGTAAAAAGTAAAAACATTGCAAATGTATAAATGTTACCATTGTAGAAACAAAAACTTCTTAAGTAATTTAGCCCGTGTCCTTGCTACTAGTTGTTTTACCAAGAGGAGGAGCTATTACCGTCGGTGGAGGCAGAGGAGTGCCGGGGGTTCAATTGAATTTTCTTCATCAAAAAATTAATTATGTAAGTAGGATAAAAAATTGTTTCATATACATATAATCAAGTTGTTGAACTCTTTGACATAAATTGCTATTTATCGAATCCCCCTACTTGAACTTTTGGCTCACTGGCTATTACAAAGAAGCAAAGGCAATAAGATATGTTTTATAGAACGATGAGTAAACGTTCTCTTCTTCTTCTTCCTATTTTTTTTTTTTTTTTTTGGTAGTTGGTATTTTATTGATTACGGTTCATATAACAGTATTTTTATTAAGGACGTTCTAAGATATTTGACATGATTATATAAATGTTCATATTATAATCGGTTAAGAGTTAAAATGATGTTTTGACTTACATATCATATTAGTGACAATTAAAGAAAGTATTAAATAGCCGAAAAATTAGATTAAACTAACATCATATTACCTAAATTTCAGTTGACCTTAAATTCTCAAAGAACAGTAAAATTCTATTCAATATATACTTTAAATGAGATTATGTTAAGCTTTTTAAAACTTTAAAATTGTCATACAAATTTAAAATGCATAGTAGCACCGCAATTATATTATAAGGTATAGTATGTTGCAGTCTCTTAACAAAATAAATAAGGATTTGCTGGGTACTTGCTAAAATATCAATAGCTATAAACGACTACAATTAGCAATTTGTTTCCATAGGACGCAAGCAGTCATGTATCTATCAGTTAGCTTGATACTGTCGTTATCCGAAGCTACAATTAATTATGTTATTTCCCCAAATATCAAGAATTCCTTCCATGCTATTGTTTTTTTAAGACGACCGTCGTGTTCCATTCAACTTGCACATATGACGTAATTTGATTATTTTATTGAGTAGATGTTACTTTTCACTATCAAAATTATTTGGTAATTTTGCCTGACCGTCCATCAAAACTTCGGCTAATAAAAAATATCACCTAATTTTTTTCTTCGCTGAGATTTGCATTTAAAACCTCATGATTATTCATCCATTTCATTGACCACTAGGCCAATCACGAAATCACCTTGTCCAAGAGGTGTCAATTGACACTCCTGTGTTGAAAAATTACATAGTTTAGGTAGGTAATTTTTCTAAATGTACATAGTATATTTTATGTTGAATCCTCTTAAATTCTTTGTATGTTATTTCTTTATATTTTAGTTTTTCTTATTAAAACTTCTAGCTCCACCGCTTTGTTAGGCTACATTCTCGGGGCCCCTTCCATGCTCTTGATATTTTTTGAGATTACAAGATGATGGAAACCTCCAATATGAATAAGCTAACAAATTATCAATTATGTAGAATATGACTTATTAACGTTTGGTGTTAGATTGTCAACGATTCAGCTTCACTTAACTGTTTTATTGTTATTAAATCTAAAGCAAACAAGTGAAAGTGAACTTGTTAGGGAGATACTCCAAAAAGCACAATATATTTTTATTCAGTTCTAAATTTTTCTTCATCCATATATAGTCTTTCTTTCATGTTTATGACGTTTTCGCTTTGTAATTCAATTCTGTTTCTCTGAATTAAGTACTAATTTCTTTTTGTCCTAATTTCTTTTTGTCAATTTAATTGATCCATATAGCAGAAAACAAATTATTTTGTGTCTCTTCTTTTTTAACTAAGAAATCTCCGAGATAAGTGTCGCAAGATTTGAAACTCGATGGTTAATATACTCTACTATACTCCTTTCCACTTAAAGATGTTTTTGTATGGGGTAGTTAGATATGAGACATGAACCTAAGCTACATATAATATGTAGCGCTTTCACCAAAGTCATGTGAGTTGCTTTTGTGCCTCATTATCATATGAAATTTGTTTAAAAAAACTTAGAGAGTAATAGGTTAAAATAGACCTAAACTATCATACTTTCGCTAATTACATACCCTAATTATCCGGTGTTTCCATTAAATATCTAAGCTATCACTGAATACTTAAGGTATATAACGCACAAAAGTGTGATAGTTTAGATATATTTTAATCTATTCACTCAAAAAACTAAAAACTTTTTTATATATTTAAGTTTGAGATAATTTTAGAGATCTTCCCTCAAGTTTAGTTTTGTAACACTCACTTCCCTTGTGGTCTCGGATATTACACTCACCTTCCTTGTTTTGAATGTTTTGTAACCAAACTAGTTTTAATGATAAAACTTATTTAATATTTCAAAATTGCCCTTTCATGCCATTTATATTGAGTACTCTAACTCTACTATAAGACAAAAATATTCAAAGCATATCATCAAAGAATGTGGTGTACCGGATGGGCTGCTCCTCCCTTAACCAGATGTCTCGAGTTAGAGTCCTCGGTATGAAAAAAATCCTTGATAGGGAGCGCTTCCCCCTCAAATGGGACCCTGTGCTGCGTGAATCCAGATATAGTCAGGCTTTAATGTGGGTATTGGACATCGGGTGAGAAACAAAAATAAATAAATTGGAAGCATGTATCTTGTATTGCCTGTAGGCTATAAGTAGTCAGACACTGTCCTCAATTGAGTTAAATATCTCTCTTTTCCAATAATTTTTTCTCTATTCCCACCATTTCTTTTCTCCTTTATGCATTCACACTTTTGTCAGCCTGAAGTTATCAAATTCTTCATCTGTCTCTGTATCAATTTAGTTTTGTGAACCTACTTTTATTATCCTTAGTTTTGGAAGTACACTGTGACTATTTAATACTGTTATACTCAGGAAAAATTCAAGTTTTGCTTGTGGTTAAAACTATGAATTGGTGATCGGAAACTGTTGATTATTGCAGTTGATTAAGAGCTTTTTCTGGAAAACTTTGTAAATCAGGTGTGAAATATGTACACCCTGAACTTATTCCGTGTTGATTAACTGATCCTCTTTTGAAGTTATATGAAGAAATGGTTTGATCACGGAAGCATCTAATTTTAATTTGTGTTCAATTTTTATTCATTGTGGAAATAGTAACTGTTGCAAGTTTTGAATTTAAACAGTATAAAGTTCAAAACTTTTATGAGGTCTAAGGTTCAAATTTTGGCCGAGGCGAAAATACTACTCCCCACTCTGGCTCTGGTCAAACTTTTTTAATTTTAATTGTGAATTCGGATATGAATATTCAAGTGTTTTAAAATGAAATTTACATATTTGGAAATTACTTAAAAAATATCAGTATAAGTCAAACTAATTGATAATTCAAAATATCTAAAAAGCATATGAAAAAAACCGCGGTTAAAGAAAAATGTGTGACTCTCGAAATTCGAACACAGCTACATAAATTGAGATGGAGGGAGTAGATGATCTTCTTTTTGTCCGTCCAAGTCTTGGTACATAGAGTTACCCGATACCTATGTTAGTTGGAGGCAGGGGCGGAGCTAGCTCTTCGGGTGTGGGTTCAGTCTAATCCAGTAGCTTTCGTCCGAACAATATATTTGTATTAAACTTTTTGTCAAATATGTACAAATTATTAATTTAGAACCCAATAACTTTAAAGAATTAAAATCCCGAATCCACAAGCTTCGAATTCTGGCTCCGCCTCTGGTAGCAGCTAACTGGACTATATTAGTGAATGTGCCTGCATGCTGAACCGGAAATCACGGTTATAAATATCAAAATTTTAATTTTTCCTCACACACACTCTGCTACGAGAGTCAATTTTATATTTTTGGAGGTAAATCAGACTTGATTAATTCATTCTTTGAAGATCAACATAAGTATTCAGAAATACTCAACAAAATTGAGTGTTCAGAAATTACATAATAGTTCTATAAATGAAAAATTACTTATCCCCACCTGGTGCATGACCAATAAATACATGACATTTCGTATTTTGTATATTGTTTAGGAATTAGGAGTATCACTTAACTATGGTTAATGAATTTATATTCTTGTGTGATCTCTTCCAGTGTGATCTCTGTGTGTAAGTACCAACTGTATGAAGGAAATTACTAAGTGTTTGGTCAAAGTATAAGAGCAGTTACTCTTTTATAAGACCAATCTACTGGATTATAATCTAATCACTGTGTTATAGATTTAAATAGGCAAAATGAGCTCTCTGCAAGGGCCTGTTGTTTGTCCTCTGGTTTGTGGAAAGCGAACAGGTATGGTCAATTCATCTATAGTGAAGGCTACTATGCTGAGGAGTGAGCTCTGTGGGTTTAATGGGATATCTAGCCGGCCGGTTAATGTGGCTCGTCTACCACGATCACGTGTAAGCAAGTTGATCGGATGCAGTTTCAGTTCATCATCAAATGACAATGGTAGCATGGCCGAGAATTTTAACGAAAGCGATGCTGATTATGTGAATTCTAGCGTGGTTGAAGCTGGTATGTTGATTCTATTGTTCAGTGCAATACTTCTGTTTTTGTATTTTGACACATAGGTTGATCCAAGATTTGAAGTTTATGAGTTTCTACAGCGACCTCAAATTAATACTACGATAATAACTGGATGCACAGTCAAATATTTATAGATATTTAGTAACTTTCTCAATATATATATAGTTATATACATGGTCTAGGTAAAAGCTATTGGAGTCACGTAAACTTGTAACATTTCCTATTATCTTGTGTAGTTGAAGTGCGAAGCGGGAAAGATGGTTTCATGATCAAGATGAGAGATGGCAGACATGTGAAATGCGTCCATAACAATCCACAGGGAGTTCATCTACCTGATTATGCATCAAACCCAGCTATTGTGCTAAAGACGGAAGACGGAACTGGGCTGCTTCTTCCTATAATTGTTTGTATGTAAATAATTCATATTTGTTTTACTGAGGGTACAGTCGCTTGGGAGTGTTTTCCAAATAAGGCTGTCTAATGTTGTGTTTCTATTTTATGCAACAGTGGAGATGTCAAGTGTGTTGCTCATGGCAGCTATACGCAATGTCCAACTTGTATGTATTCTGTTTCATATTGATTCTGATAAGGCCATTCAGCCAAAGTTACAGTAAGCATTGTTTTTATGCTGTTACTAAAAGGTACAAATATTTACTCCATTTCAGGCCAGACCAACAATGTATCAAGTTTTGAAGGAAATAGTCGAGAAGATGGGTTATGCAGTAAGTTTGTTGTTTGTACATTTACCAGTAAATGCCATTTTATTTCAAGCTTAATCTGACCTTTATAGTTTGAAGGTTAAACTTGTTCGAGTTACCAAGCGAGTTGACGAGGCATATATTGCCCAGTTATACCTAACCAAGGTATGTGTAAAAAATGTACTAATTGCAGAATGCCGACCCAAATGCGTGTACATTTTTGGTAGTATGCAATTTTTTTTACCAACCTTCATGTGGTTGTGTTTAACAGTTAGATAATGATGCTGAGAGAATTAGTTTCGATCTTCGTCCTTCTGATGCAATCAACATTGCTGTGAAATGCAAGGTAAGGTGGTTGGAGCTTATTACTTCTTCGAAATTGTTGACGGTGATGACACGCTATTGTTCTCGAGTTCTACATGTTGCAGGCAGTTTCTATGTATATGCCATCTTCTTTTGCTAGAAACAAGATGCTAACGGAATTGAAAATATTCTTTCCACTTTCCCCTGCGTTTTCCACGCTAACAATCCCCTTTAAGCCACAAACTGAAATTTTAGTTACCATTTTATATTTGTGAACCTAACAACATTGAAATATCAGTACTTGTGTTGTTTTTAATTTCCCTAGGTGCCAATACAAGTCAATAAAAACTTGGTGTACAGTGATGGCATGAGGATTGTTGAGTTTGCAAATCCTGCACCGCGCACCGCCACTTCAAATGGCCTATTGTTCCATGGGCTTGACAAGTATGTTAATGTTTTATAGATATCCTTTTCACCATGAGTTACATTTGGAAAAGTGAGAGAAAATTGTTTTATGTTCATTATCTGTATTTGAATGACAAGTTGTCTGTTAAATTGCAGAATGCGTGCTGAAGTATTTATAGTTCTTTTTTTTCGAAATTAAAGTGATGAATGTACATATGAAATTTGATAACAGCTACATAAAAGAGAAATAAATACCCTGCTTTTGGGGAAAATAGAATTTGGCGATCTTGGTACCTCAGTAAGCATCTATTGATGCTCCTGAATTTTCTGTACCACATATAATTAGATTTAATGTGGTGCATGTATTTTGTTTCTGTTATATAAGTGAATAACAGTATTTTGAAAATTCAAAACTAGCTGAAGTTCTAAAGTGACCTAATATCTCTGCACTAGACGTGAGAACAATGCCTTAGTATACCTTTTCGGAACAAATTATAGGTCTGATTATCATTATGGATTCAGACCGACTGGGCAGCCATCCATTGACGAAAAGGAGTTTATTCTTGTGCGGAACATGCTGGTTGCTGCAGTAGAAGAACGATACAGAGATGCAGGTAGACTTTATTAACATGTCTACATATTATATCGAACATTAACATATGCGGTCAAAATCTTTTGTTTAGTTTTTACGGTAAAAATGGAGAGTTTGTACATGTGTGGAAACCTGCAGGGACAACATGTTTGTCGCCAACCAGATTGGATTTAGACATTGAGTTTGATGGCTGCAAAAATATTTGATGGGGTACAAATGCATCAAAAAAACAAAATAAGTGATCATGGCTATTATCAGTGCTTCCAAGGATTTGGTCTTCTTTTTTCTTTTTTTCTATCTGCTCTAAATGCTAAGTAATTGGACTAATGGCATGTAGTATTTAATAATCAAATTAGTCTATGTGCTGATGCCAAAGGACCTTAGACAAAGGCATCAACCTGGACTTCTATCAAGTTCCTCTCTGGAAGTGTTAATTTTCATCAACTTCAACAATGCTCTTATGAAGCTGTGCTTCCTGAAAGGAGGGTCTTTTATTATGGATTTTTAACATTTCCTCTGGACACAAGATAATTGGCGAAGGTGGTGCTTTGAACATTTTCATTGCAAGTCGAAAAGATAAACATCGACTTTGCATACCAGCAATCCTCTTTTACTATCGATCTTTCCCCGGGTTTTCTTAATCCCTTTGAGTCGGGGTAACGAGGAGGAGCTAGGAGGTACATGAAATATCTTCAGATGAGCACAAAAAGGTGAAATTGAGGGTCTATGTCTGCCTGGTTTGTATCAGTCAGCTTGTTCACTCCTCTTCTATTGTTTTCGATGTAGTTGAAAAATTCTTGATTAATATAAGATGTTTTTGCTGTTTGTTACCTGGCCAAAGCTTTTAATTTGCACTTGTCTCTATTGGGTATTGTAGCTCTTTGGAGGGACAAGCTTACTCAACTTCGATCCAACAAGAATTGGACATAGCAGGTGTGTTATTCCAATCTTTTTTTCTCAGTGACACAAGTTTATTTTGCAAATCCAATAGTGTCTTTTTCTTTCCTTTATGCATTTCTTCCTATTTAAACAAGTGCTGGGTTAGGAGCTCGTTTGGCTAAGCTTATAGGAAGCCAAAAGTTGTTTTTCTTATTTCAAAAAAGTGTTTGTTTGGCTAAGCTTATAGGAAGCCAACTTTTTCTTATTTCAAAAAAGTGTTTGTTTGGCTAAGCTTATAGGAAGCCAAAAGTTGTTTTTCTTATTTAAAAAAAAGTGTTTGTTTTGTAGAATTGGAGTGTCTGGTCAAGCTTTTTAGGAACAAAATAAGTGGTTTTGAGCAGTAACAGAAACCGTTTTTTCAGAAGTTGAAAAAAGTAAAATCTTCTCATGAACACTTTTGGAACCTTGGTGAAGCACAAGTTGCTAATCTAATATTATGAAGTATTTTTCAAATTAATTAGTTAAACATAAACTGCTACTCTTAAGAGGTACTTTTTTCTAAAAATACTTTTTAAAATAAGTGGATTTTGAAATTTTGGCAATCAGGCGATGCATTTCTATAAGAACTCTCTTAATTTCTTTGACAGGATTGTTGCAGTTTGTTGAAGCAAGAACTCGATATGTATATAGAAGCCATTTGTCAGGGTCGATGCGGTCAGCATCTTTGAAGATCAATTATAGCTTGCTCAAATATGTTGGAAAAAAAAAAACTTGTGAATATATTGTATATTTGTATAGACTCTAATGCTAATGTTAGAAAAAGAAAAACTGCAACTGGTAAAACTTGGTTCTTCTTGGCTATGTGTAGCTAAGTTTTCTACTAGTTTTGCAACATTATCGTATCTTCGTTATGATTTGATTAAACAGTGAGAGTGCCAAATGAAATATAAGTGTCAAGCGCCGTATTAAACAATGTCATATTAAAAACATATTAGTTTACCATGGTTAAATTATAAGTTAAGGTGAGAATATGAAAACTATCTATTCATGGGTTAGTGATATGTGAAGAAGACGTGTTATCTATTCAACAGTTTGGTGTTAATATTAGGTGCGGGTACAGTTTTATCTTTCTCCTAAATAAGGTGAGTTTCTGTATAATTATTTATGGTTCAGTGATAAGTGAAGAAATGTTTTATGCACTTATTAATCTGGTGAGAAATGTGTATTAACTATTTATGATCCAGTGATATGTGAATAAATTGCATTATGTAATCATTAGTCTGGTGTAATTATTGGGTGCAGATAAATTTCTATCTTTCTCCTAATGAAAGTGTGAATCATAATAACTATTATGATTCAGTGATATGTATTAATTAGTTTAGAGTAAATACTGGGTTCAGGTAAATTTAATCTTTCTCCAAAGGCCTTATTAGACGGTCCTATGAGCAGCTCTACCTAAACAAGATGAAATCTTCAAGGATAAATATGTGAATTGTCAGCAGAATATCTTGTGTTTTCTTATTTTTCTTTTTCTTACAGCTAATTGTCTTATTTTTTCCAATTTATGGTTCATTGAATGACTCTGGGATAAACTATTAAATTAATAAAAATTGTTCGTCTGACTTAATCCATTAATTTTGCAAGTATTCTTGACACGAATCAGAACAATGTGTAACATTAAATAAAAAAACAAAATAAAATAAGAGAAGGTATGATTTTTCCTTTAGCTCTAATATTTATTTTTATTATTATTATTATTTCTTAAAGAAAAAATATCTAGCAGTGGATGGCAAGTTCCTAAAGTTGATAAGTGGCAATATCTTTTAGTGGTAAGCGTCACTCTCTTTCGAAGTAATCCTATCTTGTTTCGAATATTCTTTTGTTTCTTTTATCTTATCTTATTTGGGAATTACCTATTTGTATTCCCTTCTTATTTGCTTGCTTCACCTTTTTTTTTTTTTTAAATAAAAATAAAAAACTCCCTCAAGTATTCGGTATCTGTATTAGAACTCAACCAAACTCGGATCATGCGTTGCGGGGTTCATTTTGGGGCGCAACATTTTTAATAGAATTTTTCATTTTGAGGACACAAGGGTGGGGACTTCAACCATCCCATCACAACGCATGTTGATACTTTTTTTGCTTCGATTGTTAATGAAAGTATGATTTATGTTTTTATCTGTTTTAGTTTTGGTGGACATAATTATTTGATATTTATATTAATTAAAATACCAAAAAAAATTATAAATTAATTTAGATGCACGTAAATTGATTCGAATACCACAAATATATGTGCAAAAAATATGTATTAAAGTTATCCCGTATTAAACTGTAGGATTCAACATGTATTCAATTTATATACTTTACTTTCTTTTTTAATCTGCATAAAAAATTATATATATATATATATATATATTTTATTTTATTTTTTAATTTTTTTTTTGGTATTTAGCAAGTTTCGAATTTCAGTATTCCAATTTTATTTTTTGTGATACTTCTTATAAATATAGTATGACATATTTAATTAATATCATAAAATTTGAATATTACTATTTTGATATATTATATACATATCTATAAATGTAGTACTCCTATGACATATTTAATTAATATCATAAAATTTGAATATTAATATTTTGATATATTGTATACATATCTAATTTAAGATCACCATACCAACATGGGTTGTGGTAAGATGGTTAGGACTCCTTCATCCTTAATTAGAGATTTTGGATTTGAATCCTTAGTCGAGCTTGAATACAGATACCGAATATCAGGTGAAAATAAAAACAAAAAGAATTAAAACCTTACGAATTCAAAAATTCTTATTAAATCTTATATATTCAAACTAGGCTTGAGTAGGGTTTATTTATATTTAATTAAAACAAACACTCAAGCCACACTTGCCAAATCACTCCTGTCTTTCTCAGATACAACCCAAACAGCAAAAACAATGGCGGCCATTTTGTCTCAGTTATCTTCTCTCCGATCACCGGAAACTCTCTCGTTTTCCTCCGGCAATCACTTTTCCGGTGTAATCACACATTCTCCGGTGACATTTCCGGCTATTCGTCAACGCCAAATCTCATGTCAAAGTCAAACCACCTCTTCACTAACATCTCCTTCGTCCTCCGTCATTGGTAAAGCTCCGCTACGTTTTGTCCAATTATTCTGTTTCTTTTTATTTTCATTTGCTTAATTTGAAGTTTTTTTTTTTTTTCCCTTTGGAACTGTCGATTTGATCGATGTTTGTAATGCATTTAAGCTTGGAATGTGTTGTCATACACATAATATTCAATTTCAATACTCCTTCCGTGGCTCCGTTCATTTTTACTTGTTCAGTTTGGAAAATCAACAGATAATAATTTATCATTTCATACCTATTTTACCCTTATTATTACTCCCTTTGTCCTTTTTTTTTTTTTTTGTAGATGTTCACTTTTATTTGTCCGATTTGAAAAACCAAGAGATAATTCACTACAGCCAAACTGCTTTGTAATGGAATCATTTGTTCGGAAATTTCATGGCTGCTATAGTGAGGTGTTGTTATGTTTGTATACTGGCTTTTGATGTTTAGATCTTATTTAGCCATTATAAGCATACGTACGCAAATAATTATTTTTCTGTACTTTTTATGTTACATATAAACGAAAACAATATATGTGTTAATTTTAAATATCTCAATTGAATTTCATATCTTATTAATTAAAAATTGAAATGACTAATAAATTACTAATAAATCCATAACTAATTGTACCATACCGATAAAGAATTAAAATCTAAGGATCATATGCATTTAAAATTAATTGAGAAATTAAAAATTTCAAGTTTCACGTAAGAATTCTACAATTGTAGGTTGTTTCGTAAATTCCTATCTCGTAGTGATAATATAACGCTTAAATTGATGAGGAATTTTGTCCAAACTTTCAGCAAAAGAGAATTCAATAGCTTTCCCGTGAAGGCTGTCTAAGAGCTTAACAATTGGCTCTTCTATCTCACCCCAAGTAACAGTTGACTCTTAACAATAGTTTTTTTTTTTATACATAGTATATATATTTCTTACAAAATATTATTACACAATATTTGAGTATGCCTGTTATAGAGAGGTAATTTTACAAAGAGTGTACTGCTATAATGAATGTCGTTGTTGTTATAGGTAGAATGTCGTTATAGAAAAGTAAAATGTAACAGGAAAAATCGGTTCCGGAGAAAATGGAGCCGTTATAGTGAAATGATGTTACAACGAATGACAATTATAGAGAGGTTTGACTGTATTTCATACATACTTTATCCTTATTATTACTCCCTTTGACCATTTTTACTTGTCCAGTATACTAAGAATAGATGTCCAGTTTTAATTGTCCAAGTTTGGAAAACCAAGAGATAATTTACCATTTTATACATATTTTATCCTTATTGTTAATTATTGGGTTGGAAACTTCAAGAAATTGTTAGTGGCTCCACAATTTTTAAAGCATGTTGGATTGATTTCAATCATTTAAATGATTTATACTAATAATTGGGGGTGATATAATTAAATTGTCATTCTATTTATTGCTCCTTAAGGGGTGTGCCAAATCAAATATGGACAAGTAAAAATGGACGAAGGGAGTATTGAAATTGAATGTTCTGTGGATGACAACACATTCCAAGCTTAAACAAACCCTTGCATTATAAACATCCTACAGAGTCTAGTTTGTCTAATCCTTGTTGTTGAAGCCAAGTATTTGATGAGTTATTCATCTAAATGTTAAGCAAATGCGTTGAGTGATGGTGAGAATCTTAGCTGCCAAAAATAGACTGTGACAAAGAAAATGCACTTAATAAAATTAGGCGCTGAAATTGCATCCAGAATTTGTAACTTCCTTGTTTAATTTACTTGAATAAAGCTCAATTTTTTTTTTCTTTTGGAACATTGTCCAAAAGAGCTATCTTGTTGCTTTATCCTCATATCCTGATCTAGGAAGTTCATTTTTTTATAATGCACATTGTTGGTGTTGGTTACATTGAGTTTTTAAAAATGTTTGCTCCAAGAAAAGTAAGAGGAGAAAATGACTTCCGCTACTTGTGTTCCTAAAGTCATTTTCCTTTATCGGCATCCCAACTCGTACGCCACATTACTTGCTTCAACCAACATTTAGGCGTTGTTATTAATCATGTGATACTCTGAAAGGTGACAAAAACACTACACTCATATGGTATCTCTACCTGGTCAGATTACCAACCTACTTTTAGTCTATTATAGCCAATCAAACACTAGAAAATGATCGAAAAAATGATCTTTTTCCGAAATAAAACATTTTCTACGAAAATTATTTGCCATGGAGGCATGGAAGACATTTTACTTGTACCTATCTGACTCTTGTTGCTCCGTTTACTTTTTCACCTTTTGGTATTTATAGTTGTTTCCAAGTATTGGAGTTCAAAATATCACCAAAAACCAGGCATGTGCTGTTTAAAATTGTTGATATATTCTAGTTTTAACTATTTTCCTGCTATGAAGCGACTTGTGAGTATATAAAAATTTGTTATTACTGATTTGGTTAAGAAAAGACATAATTTGCGACATGGACATTTGTATTGTCTGTTATAAATGTGGCTGATTGGCCAGTTTCGTTAAAGTTATCTGCCATTGTTTGAAGAAATAGAATTGATTCGTTTGACAAAGGATAACTTGCAAATAACATATGAATTAGAGGAACAACATGTAATTTTCTAAATCTTTACCTTATCAATAATAATAATAATAATAACAAATAACTTTCTCCAATATTTAGAAATTGAATGCTAAGAAAATTTATCATAAAGCTACTCATAGTAAAAGTCTATGTTGCTCGGACTCGGGTGCGGGTGTCGGATACGGGTATGGATCTAGAGGTCGGACTCGGCATGATCTAAATTTTAAGATTTGTGGGTACGGATATGGGTGCGGGGATTCGGCAAAAATAATTCAAAATTCTAATAATATAGCTACAAGAATATGCCTAGATTATGAGAGCTTTTTGTGGAAGCACCTACATGTAGTTTGTACCAAACATGTGATTCAATCTTCCATTCTACTAGGTGCTAGACTGCGTGCTCCGAGAAGCTAGTTAAATTTTCTACATAATATTGAAGGTATGCCATCTCATGTCTTCAAATCTCTACTTTTTGTTATCTTGAGAAATCATAATCTCAAAATTTTTCTTTAATTTGGTCATGAATTTCGGTCAAAGTATCCGATCTCTATTGACCGGATCCGACACGAATTCCGTACCCAAACCCGTGTCGTGTCGGACACTGGTACGGCGGCAAAAGTGAAGGGTCCGAGCAACATAGGTAAAAGTACAAATTTTTTCGAAAGAGCATGTTGATGATGGTTTATGCCTTATCCTTGGATCATGATGGCTAGGTGTGATCTGAACACACTCAAATCATGTGTTTAGTACAAGTTCTTATCATAGTCTGTTGAGGATGGATATTTTTAACATTTCTTCTAAATTTTATATTCCAGCAACTGCCAATCAGAAGGACTTTCTACACATTAGTGATTTCGACAAAGCCACTATCTTGAGCATCTTGGATCGAGCCAGAGAGGTTAAAGAATTGCTAAAATCAGGAGAGAGGACATATCTCCCATTCACGGGTAAAACTATGGCGATGATTTTTGCTAAGCCTTCCATGAGGACACGGGTTTCTTTTGAGACAGGTTTTTTCTTGCTTGGAGGCCATGCAATCTATTTGGGACCCAATGACATACAGATGGGTAAGCGGGAAGAAACTCGTGATGTTGCTCGTGTTCTTTCTCGCTATAATGATATCATTATGGCTAGAGTTTTTGCTCATCAGGTATGCTGGTGAGTTTTCTGTTGTGACGTTTTTCTGGTGCTTGGTAAGAATTAAGGCTTGTAAGAAGCATTCATAACATTTTTATATGTTGTAGTGTTATAGTTGTCCAGTCCACATTTTTGCATCTTTGATTAAAGCCGCTGTTGGCAACTACATATAATAGTCGCAACAAATCTTTTCTTCTTTTGCCCTGGGGGCAGTGAGGGGCATATAGGGGTATGATTAAGCCTCCGTTGACATTTGGCTCCACGGACATCAAGCTGTCTTTTCTTTTCGTTGTTCCTTCTTTCTCTAGGTTTACAATGATGCTGACCATCAATGATTGCTCGAATTTGACCCTTGCTTTATTACTATATCTTACAGATGATGGCAGTTTGATGATGTTGCTGTGCCTCTCTCAGCAAATTAACTGAGTATATATTCATGTTTAATATTCTTTAGGCGTTGCTTAAATAGAACTGTGGGCTGAGTTATTTGTCTACTGAGTTTAGGAAGATTTCCCCCATTTCTTTTATCCCACTGCAAATCAATCTTGGTATACATTGTATTTCTTTTCTTTTGCAGGACATTCTTGATCTAGCTAAATATGCAACTGTGCCTGTGATCAATGGCCTGACAGACTATAACCATCCTTGTCAAATAATGGCTGATGCCCTTACGATAATTGAGCATGTCGGCCAGCTTGAAGGAACTAAGGTTAGCTCTTTTTTTAAGTTTTCCTGATGAAATAATTACATTTTATGTATGTGCACCCTAAGATTCAAGAAGAGTACATGTCAACGAGAAGGCATTAAGCTCCTGTACATGTTCACCTGCCCTTCTAAACAGAACACACTGAGCATACAATATCCAAAAAGTGATCTATATTATCAACATTGTTCTTACACCAACAAAAAGGATTCATTAAACATCTAACCCTGAGGGTGGATGTGGAAGTTAAAACACCTCAAAACATCTCAGATTTCTTTCAAATAATCTCAAACATGTTTTGTTTGTATTGATAATTAGATTTTAATAATATAGTGGTGGCTGCAAATTCCAGGTTGTCTATGTTGGAGATGGAAATAACATAGTGCATTCCTGGCTGCTACTGGCTTCAGTGATTCCTTTCCACTTTGTCTGTGCCTGCCCCAAAGGTTTTGGACCTGATCAGGAAACAGTTGACAAAGCACGACAGGCTGGAGTCAGCAAAATCGAGATAACTAATGATCCAAAGGAAGCTGTTAGAGGCGCTGATGTTGTCTACTCAGATGTTTGGGCCAGCATGGGACAAAAGGAAGAAGCTGCACATCGCCGTCAAGCCTTTCAAGGATTCCAGGTAGGAGCATAATAAATGTATCTTATTGTCTATTCAGCTTGTGCAAGTAGGAAGAAGTAAACACCCATTTCAACCTAAGACGGAATTTGCTTACCATAGAGCTCATTACATCAGCAATCCTAGGAGGTTCCTAGAAATGTGTCTTGCTATGGCTATCAATCTATTGTAGCAGGGTTGACTTTATTGAGGGCTTATGAAAATATTTTGTGGGACTTAATGTTGTACTCCAAGTGGTCTTCTGTTTAATTTTTCTGGTCTGCGGGGATCCAGGTTTTAGGGACCAATTTATCATTTACTGCTGGGGTGGCTGGGAAAGAATATGATGACACTGAAGAAAAAAGAAGAAGAAAGGATGGGGTTAAATGGTATTGGGCATTTCGTACAAAGAGACTCTAACTGAATATGCTGGCAATTATCCATACTCTCTGGAGATTTAATGGGGTGATGCTCACTGCATAGGTTCTGTTTGCACATGACTTTACTTTCATATTACTGGAAGGGTATAGACTAAAGTTTAGTTCTTTTAATATGAAAAACCATAGTTGAAATATATAATTAAGCAAGGGCTTGTTTCACAATCATTTGGTTCTGCAATTTTGGCCAGTTCTAGACGTTTGTTTTAGATAATTATATTTCTTTCTTCTGGGTAATGTGACCGTCTTTTATTCAGATAGATGACTTGTTAAGAATCAAAGGCAGACAATCTAAATCCATTGCCTTATATTCCGCAAACTTGAACTCTGACCTAACTTATCAGATAAACTTGAAATATCTGCCTGTATTCAGATGCATGCATTGCTGTCATACCTAAATATTCTAACATTATGTCTTATTATTTCTTTATAGGTGGATGAAGAACTGATGAAAATAGCTGGAAAGAAAGCTTATTTTATGCACTGTTTGCCAGCGGAAAGAGGAGTGGAAGTTACTGACGGCGTAATTGAAGCACCAAACTCCATTGTTTTCCCCCAAGCTGAGAACCGCATGCATGCACAAAACGCAATTATGCTTCATGCTCTTGGCTTGTAAATGCCGTTTGTTTTTCCTATAGCAGAGCCTTGTTAGGACCTAGAGCACATCCTCTCGTAAACCATATTTTTGTTGAAGCACTGAAGAACTTGGACCATCTCTGTGCATATAACTCGAGGTTTTCTAGGTTTAATTTGACTCTCATGTTGAAATATTCTCTTTTCCATGGTACATTATTGTTATCTTATATTTAAACGAGTCCCAGCAGGGAATACGTCCCCAAGGCATTAGCTGCATGATATCATTTTTGTGCGGAATGCCCTTCAAAGGCACTGGTCTTTAATTTTGTTGCCTTTTGCCTAAAACTCATGGGTTGGGAGTTTGAATTTTCACTCAGTCAAATATTAAAAAAAGATTAGCAAGGCAGAAGTTTATAGTAAAGTTAGGCCTATTTGGGCAAAAGTTAGGCTTAAGGCAGAGGTTTGTAAAATTTCAACTAAGTAAAAAAAACAAAAACGCCTGTAAGGCAAATCTGCCTTATCACAGAGTTTTGCCTTACGCTTGAAAGCAAAGTTCTGCCTTAAGGTAGAGTTTAAAATTTTGCCCTGCGAATTCGAACTGTACCTTATCTGACCTCTTTTTTATGTTTTTATTGAGTCGAGGGTCTTTCGAAAACAACCGTCCTACCTTGGTAGGAGTAAGGTCTGCGTACACTCTATCCTCCTCAGACCCCACGTTGTGGATTTCACTGGGTTGTTGTTGAATTCGAACTGTACCTTGCAAATTTTTTTAAAAAAAAATTAACTGAGTAGCAAGAGATTTTTAGCGAAGAATAAAAATTAAGGACCACATTTTGAGGGGCAAAAAATTAAAGACCAGTGCCTTTGAAGGGCAATCGGGCAAATGGTATCATGTCACAGCCGTTAAAATTGATATCCCAAGCTTACACATCATGCTGTTCCATCTTGAACTAGGGAAATGATTATTTTTTAGAACTTTCGAACATCATGTTTGTGATATCATCATTGCAGCCTTGTACATCACTTTGCATATTTTCTTTATACCACATCATTGCAAACGACTAGTTAATCTTTGAGAGCAGCGTGTCTTTGCAAGTTTTAAAAACTCACGTGATACTAACCTTTTCGTTAAGCCTTTGATGATGTGCATTGCATGTGTTAAGACAAAAAACACTAATTAGATTATCGTTGATCTCTAAGTTATCCTCGTCCACCCATACATAACTCTAGATCACGAATCCTGTAAACTTGGACCCACCAAGCAGCTAGACAACTTTTTCTACTTAAATTGAATTGGAATTTATTGGAATTTTCAACAGATACAAATGGAAAGAAATTGAGAAAACATTCCTAAAAACAGACTTTTGCTACTTAGGTTTATTAATTAAGTTATAGGATTTTGTATAGAATATCAAAACAAAAATGATTCTATTTCTACTATTATTAAGATAATACATATTCCAACCTGCTTGAGTATCAGAAAAATAAATGGATTGAACATTTGATCTTTCCGCTGAGAGATAAAGGCCTAAAAATCGGAGAGAATATATAGAATTAGAATCGGTTTTTTAGCATTTATCCCCCCTTTATGTTATGAATTTCCTTGTTAAAAAGAGAGAGAGCATAACATTCCAAGTACAATTCTGCACCGTGGAGGACACTTCCTTCGCTCTTGAGCTTTTCACATATCACTGATATAATGGAACTTGAATGTGGAGGCCTTGATAATAACAAACCTACTATTGGGACATGGCATATCTTCTCATGATGTATTTAGCTTGTTATAATTTTGAATCAGCGGGTCATGTCAAGAATTGTATCGAGTTTAGGATGGGTTGGGTTCTAAGTAGATTCGAGTATTGATTTTAATCTTTTTAAATATTCTTTTCTAAAAAACTTACAGCTGCTACATCATTAGATGGGAACCGAAAGTAGTAGTTTCCAGCTGAAATGATCATGAAGGCTAACTAAGCAAAGTTTGATGATTTTTGGAAGACAAAATAAAGATAAGTACCGTCAATACTTCGGTCGGCTTTCGATACCGAACTTGCCAATATCAACCAATGATTTGAGATCGATTTTTGGTAGGTATTGCCCCAAAATCAACCATCCGGAATCGATTTTGGAGGTCGGTTTTGACCTTTTTTTTTAGTAGTGGGTCCCCTTGTCTAAGCTCTCTTTTCCCAGAAACCATGCCCTTCACCATTCATTTCAACTGTGAATGCTGAAGGAGACACACAAGTCATTATCAACTGAATGTGTCTGTCAGAAATTCATACCTCTTAATGCTTACTCCAGAAATTCTCAGCTGACCATATCATAGGATTTTCTTAGATCAATCTTCATCAAACACCTTTAATTTGCCTACCATAGTGCTTCAATAAGTTATGGCAAACCAACACATTATGCACCAAGGACCTGCCCTCAAAAAAGGCAGACTGATTGTTTGCCACAATTGTATATACTGACAGCACCTTTAAGTCTAGCGCAAATCATTTTGGAGATGCATTTATAAAATACATTGCAACATGAGATAGGCCTGTTTTGGTTAGCATTTTCAGTTGCAGCAATTTTTGGAATAAAGCAATTTTGGTAGAGTTCAGCTGTTTCAATAGTTGAACTGACATATGTTCGTCAACTCAATTCTTTCAATTATTGTTTATGTTCATGTCTTGTAAATTTTCATTTCAACGCTATCAAGTATCTGAATACATCAAATTGAAACTTAATTTGGGAAGATAGCCCAAGCAAGCCTAGCAAGTATATTGAGAACTTCTATTACATGATGATGATGGACAAGTTCTTGTAGTGGCATCTGGAATGTCGCCCTGATGCGTCCTAATAATCCAGATTATTTCTTATTTGGATTTTTTATACTGTATAACCGCCCATCAAAATAATAACCGAAAAATATACTCCTTTTCAATTTATGTGAACCCACTTGACTGGGCACAGAGTTTAAGGAAAAAGAAAAGGCTTTTAAACTTATGGTGTTAAATGAGTCGCATATATTTTGTATGACTACAAATCATTGCATAAAGGTAATTTGTTCCAAATATAGAAAGGGGTCATAAATTGAAACGGAGGGAGTATATTTTATAGTAAATATTAAAGTATATATACACATATAACATATATACATACATATTTTTTACATAAGTAATGTATATTTTTTGTATATTTCGCTTACGGCTGTAATAATTTCTAGCGAGTGATCAATAATGTAACTTTTTTTCTTTTTGGCTAAAATTCAGAGTTCATTTAATGGCCGGTTAAACTTAACAAATTTTTTGGCATCTTTCATTATAGGTAGGGTAGTAGACCAAAAGTGTCCACTTTTTACATATATTGACTATTGAGGACCATTTATGTTAAAGAATTATACAATGAGGACCAAAATAATCAAACCCCTATGCGTTAAAGGACTATTTTGATCATTTCTTTTTACATATTTGCAAAAGAGCTATAATTGATCTTCAAAGCTGCTAACCCTATGAATGGCTTCTATATACACATGGAATTTCTTGTTTGAACAAACTGCAATAATCCTGTCAGAGAAATTAAGAGAGCTTCTTATAGAATTCAACTCTCCCAACCCCAAACTTGTTTAAATTGGAAAGAAAAGAAAAAGACTACTGGATTTGCTAAAAAAAAACTTGTTTTACTGAGGAAAAAGATTGGAAATGACACCTGCTATGTCCAATTCTTGTTGGATCTAAGTTGAGTAAGCTTGTCCCTTCAAAAGCTACAATAATTACACAAGTGCAAATTAAAAGCTTTAATCAACAGCAAATTAAAATCTTTAATCAACAAACAAATAGCAAAAGATCTCATACTACTGGTAAGACAAAGTACATTCCATGTTTTGATGATTGTCAAACTGCTGGAGAAACAGAGAGAGACCTAGTTCGCGATCTGCTCTCTTTGTACGGTGTACAATTAGCAGCAACAACTGTAAAGCTGCACTGCCAACTGCACAATTGTACAGCAATGTTGCGGCCCATGCTTTAAGTCAAACATGAGATGAGTGGTCTCTATTTCACCCACATGTTCCCCAATATATATACAACTTGTTCCAACATATTGGGCATCACTTGAAAACCTAAACAATCTTGTGCAAATTCTTACCTCCACAAGTTCTCAAGTGCTCTAAAGAACAAAACCTCTTACAAGCTGAATAACCTGATCCAGACAACAGATTATTGTCTATGTTCTTTAGGTTGTTGTGAGTCTTTGTTCGTTTGTTCTTTAAACTGTAAACCTACTCTTCTCTTTTAAGAAGCTGTTTGTAGGTATCTTGAATTCTCAGAAGTTGTCTGTAGATTTTGAGTGATACTCTTGTCTAGAGTTAGTCAAGTGTATTAGTTGGTTTGGCTAGAGTTAGTCAAACGTGGTTGTGTGCTTGGCGAAGGGTAGTCAAGAGCTGTAGCTTACAATAACTGTATCGTAAGGGTGAGGGATTTATGTGAGTTAAATTCCTAAATTGCAAGAGGTTATAATATGAAGTTGCTCAGTGTAGTGAAGTGAAATCTTACGTGGTAGGTCGTGGTTTTTAATCTCTTGAGCAATGAGTTTTCCACGGTAAAATCCTGTGTTATCTACTTACTACACTATCTAACGGAATTGATAGACAACCAGGTCTCAACATATACTGTTTGGTGGACGCTCAGCTTACAACAACTACTATAAAGGATAATTACAGCCCAATTCCTTGGGGTGATCTAGTTTAAAAAATAACCGGCAAATGTATAGGTTGTGTATATCTATACTTAAATATACATGTAATATACTATAAATATACAAATCAATGTACAGGTTGTGCATATCTATTAGATATTTTTACTACATTTGGTAAATTTGAAAAGAGTTGGATAATATATCTTTCTTTAGAAGTTATTTTTTACACTTTCTAATTTCCATTGCATTAATTCACTTATCAAATCGTACTCGTTCCCACTCTAAAATGATTTAAGATGATACACTGATTTTCATTAAAGTTTGATACTCATGGTCTCATGCTATAGAGGTTTGGAACGCATTGCCCTCAGCCTTGCGCATCCTTTCTCTAAATTAGGATGTCTGCTATTTGAGTCAGGTACAATCTTGATGTACTTTCCAAGTATTATTGTTGAATTTAACTTAAATAAACTGATTCTGTGAAGAATTTTGACCTCATCTGTTGTAACACGAACGTACCGAAGTTAGTCTATTTAGAGAGATCCGATAAAAAATTGTAAAGAAGCTAATTCATTTTTTAATGGTCTAAAAAGAATTTTCTCGCAATAAAACCCGTTATAAGTTGGGAAAAGGCGACGGTATGGCTGCCAACAAAAAGAAATGGCTCAATTTTAAGCTATTAACTCGAAATATACCTTATGCCCAAAATAAAGACAAGTTATAACCTATTTATCGCAAAAAATAAGATCATCAAATTTTTTCTCTGTCACTGTCCCTAAAGAGTCAGGCTCCCTTCATCTCTCTAAGGCCGTCCTCACGATCAGGAGCCAGTAAGGGCCAAAGAAGTTCATCCGAATCCTATTCGACGAAAAATTACACTATATATACAAAGTGAAAATTATTTTTTATGTACATATAGTAGGCGTTGAAACCCCTTGGCTTCTTCGTTTGTCGGTTTCTTTATATTTTTGAACTCCCTTTGTTAAAATCCTGACTCCGCCACTGCTCACAATGCCTCTACTCCGACGAACCGCCTAAATCTGGCAAGGCCCACACAACGCTACAGTCACTGTCCCTTCTCCCTCGTTGTTGCGTAACCAATAACGCCGGTGAGATAGCTCATTTACGGAGCTGCATTTTCCGATCAATATCCATTGAAACCAATGAGCTTCACTTCTCCAAATGATCCCTTGTTTTGCGGTTTTTTTGTACTTTCCTATGTGTTTCATTGCATCTGTTTGTTTTAATGTCATTGGAATGATGTCCCTCTGGAAAACCACAAAACTTTGCTTCGGCATCCGATCGGATTGGCGTTTTTGGCAAACATCCATTAAATTGGAACGATGTCCGTTTGAAGAACCACAAAACTTTGCTTCCAGATCTGTGTTTTCCAGCAAACATTCATTCTTTTCAACAAGCAAGTGTTCCGTGTTCCTTAAACAAATATCCCCAAAACATGTATAGTATGTGTATAATTAGTGTGTATATAATATATATTTATTATACACAAATAAGACAGAAAAATAAATGTCTATAATGTGTACAAATTGTATGAAAAGTGTATATATGAGTTTAATTAAGGAAAAATTTCATAAATATACAATTTGATCACTTATATTGTAAGAAAATAGCCCAAAATTTACATTACAAAACTTTGACCCAAAAACACAATAGGCCCATATCTGATATAAAGCTTTTTTATTATTATTTTTGCGCGGATTGCCCTTCATTGGGGGTGGTCTTTAATTTTTGCCCTTCAAATTGGTGTTTTTTAAGTTTTACCCTTTGTCTAATACCCCGAGGTTGTAGGTTCGAACCCCAGCTCAGTAAAAAAAAATGCAAGGTAAAGTTGCAAAACTCTGCCTTAATACAAAATTATACCCATGCAAATTCTGTCTTAAGGACAAAATTTAAAGACCACCGTTTTGAGGGGCAAAAATTAAAGACCACCCCCAACAAAGGACAATCCTGCAAATGACCCATATAAAATAACTAAAACTTTCATATTCCTATCTTAATTGCCAGTTGGGCTAAAAGAAACAAAGACATCACACAAAGGGCAAACATATACAATCAGAATTATACAAAACAATCACTTTTAAATATCATAGTATATACAATCAGGTACACTGCAAAAAAGTATTTTCGTTCACTGAAGGAGTACTGTGATGTGTTGTCACCCCAAAACAGCAATGTACAAAATTATACCAAAAAAATACAAACATATTCAGATTCTTAATACCAACATATACAAACACTTATATCAACATATACGTTTCATATACACTATTATACACTATTATACAAAAACGGACTCCGTCTTCTTCCTTGCAATTATTCCGAAATTTAAATCAAATCTAGCTCGAATCAATTTCAAATAACTTCAAATTTAAATTTCGAAATCCTATTGATGTTTCCAATCAATTGGAAAAATATCCAATCCAAACAACTAACAAACTCCAAAAATCCAATTTCCGAAATCGAAGCTTTAAACGGACTTCAATGATGTACTTCTATTCTTCAAATTTTCAGTCAACCACACTAAAGAGAATATCGACTTAATGGTTACATATCAAAGGAATTGACATGATGCAATAATCAAATGTAATACTTCTTTCAAAATTGATGCTTGCCTATGTTTAAGAAAGTAAATGAAAAGATAATCACAAGACCCACAACCAACCAAAATTGCCTAGCTTAGATGGCGTTTTGAATAAGAAAATTACAATCAATTTAGATGAACAGTGGAGTACTAAGAAGAAGAGTATGCTTAAATCATCCATGTTTGGTGTTTAGAATTAAGTATGATAGTCGTATGAAATGTATTTTAAAAAATTAGAACAGTTATATGGAGAAAAGGAAATAAGAAAAGATATGAGAAGCAGATGCTTAATGTTGGGAGGCCAACAGAGAGAGAGAAGTTTGAGTAATTTTTTATAAGAATTAAAAAAAAAAAAGTCAATTTTAATAGCATTGTTATCCCCAATTAACATACAATGTAATTTTACTTTTAATTAATGTTTAATCGTATTATATCCCGTTCGCCTCCCCCCCCCCCCCAAGTCCATTAGCGGGTAGGGTGGTCAACTTAGAGGGCGCCCGCCTCCTCTTCAGACGTGTCCTCGACAACGTGGCGGTTTACTTTGACTACAATGTCTTTGATTTTATGTGATCCCCTGTTGTCAATATTTTGACCGAATGGCTACTTACCTGTCCTTGCGCCTTATAAAATACCAAGACCTGAAAAATAGTCTGTAATTGATGTTTTAAAGTCTAGATAACCGATAAGTGCACTCTCCAGGTGTGACCCATTATAGACCTGGATGATATTAAAATACACGAACTGAATTTTAAAAATCCTCGAAAAAAAATTCCATTACCTACTACTATAACGTGTCAACTATATACAAGTACTTCTCTAGTATAATACCCAATTATATACTACTTCCTCCGTCTCATATAAATGTCCCCTTAAAAAATCAAGACATAAATTGACTAATTTTTTCTTGAAAGTCACAGTAACTTGATATTATTGAATTCTCAATATCCAAAAAATTACTACTTGTGCATTCTCCACTCAAAAGGAAAAAATAATTTATTTTTATTATATAGGGATAATTTAATAAACTTCACCTTGTATTATTGATTTCTTAATATGCGTGTTTTGACTACGGTGACACTTATTATGAGATGAAAGGAATATTGTATTACCCAATTGTCTTTGTCACTTTCTGCTTTCCTCCTTACCACTTGCACAAGCAACGTACGTATATTTAATTAGGTAAAAAATCAACCCTTAAAATAAAGAATGTTTAAAAGCCCAACTGTCACCAGAAGGCAAAGACTACGTCAACACAAAAATATGCTATCTTATCAAGGAGAAACACTAAAACATAGATTGGCACGAGTCTATCACATTGTACCAGTTGCACCCACCTAAGTACTACGCTAGTACAACTACAAATTGCACAAATTCAACCTAAACAAAGTTCTCGCACCGCCAAAAGAAATGCCTGAGAAATATATCTTGATAGGAAATTGCTGCGAAATCATTTCGAAACATTTTTTTAAATTCTTTTTTTCTCACTTTTTTAATTTGTGGAGCAAATCATCATCAAAGCCCAACAAGTTAAGATGACTCGTTTTCAAGTCCATCAGATTGGACCAGATGCACGCAGCTGAAGTACAAAGCTTGCACGCGTTAAATTGAACAATGTCAAACCTAAAACAAAGTGCCGGCAACAAAAAAAGAAAGGTCAGAGATATATTACGGCAGCATAAAAGATACTTAACGAACTACTAATAAGAAAGCTCAGTGCAATTTCAAGACTCCGCAAGTACCCCCCGACAAAAACAAACCTTCTAAATGCAAGATAGCAAAAGGCATCTTGAGTGCTGGTTTAAATAAATTAGCAGGATAACAAAAAATGGCTAAAACGAAGGTATAACAACAATTCAAATGGATGCACTTCGAAGTAGTTTCACATTTAACTTCAGAGGAAAAGACTTAGCTAGTCCCTTCAGTATAGGCAGAGGAATATTTTTATCCCTTATCTATACTACTGAATATAAAACATCCCTTATGTTTACAAAAATGGACAGCTTTAGTCTAACGCTTAACAGATTTTTATAACTAACTGAAAAAGACCTGGGGACTACTTCGTGTCACGGGGACTCGCAGGCATTGCAGCAAATTTTGGAATCAAAAGATAAAAATATATATGTTCATTAAAACACGATGATACTACTAATTCATTTTGCAAATAGGAATAACAATTTCAGTAGTTTTTTACCAAGTAATATCGTCAGTTCATGGTTGAGATCCATGACAAAAGTGAAACTGCTGTAGGAAACTAAAAAAGACTTCTCTTTTTGTTTCTAAACGCCACAAACAAATCAACCGAAGGATTAAACTGGGGTTCTCTGCTAAAGCCTTGAACGCAGTTACATTTCTAATCTGTGTATTTGATTCTTTAAATTACTATCAAATTATTGTGAGAATCATTACAAGCTATGGAGGTTCACAGCAAGATAAAAAGTACTACATCTTATACTACTGCCGCAACACAATCAAATCAAATCAAATACAACAAATAATAATAAATGAAACATAATCTATCCTTCATTACAATATCGTTTTGAATCTTTTAACCTTATCTGACTCCATTTTTATGCTTCTATTGAGCCGAGAGTCTCTCGGAAACAGCCATCCTACCTTGGTAGGAGTAAGATCTGCGTACATTCTACCCTCCCCAGACCCCAAGATGTGGGATTTCACTGGGTTGTTGTTGTTGAAACATAATCTATCCCACCGTACCCATATATCTCTGTCTACACACAAACTATTTGTGTGTATATTATATATAAATAGCATATGTAAACGGTAAAAGTTATGTGTTAGATGAACATAGAGAGAAAAGAAGAGTAAGAGGACATTCCTGTAGTAGCTTATTTGTGGAAGATGGTAATGTGTGAGTAAGTACTCTAGGCATATTTTAAAAGGGAGGGAAGAAGCGATAAAATTCTGAGAAAAATAAAAGAATTAATGACCTGCCGTTGTTAGCTTTAGGACCTCTTCCGCTAGTATTAAACGATCTGTTAGGGCTAAGACCGAAGATGTCCTTTTGCCAACAGAAGGGATGTTATATCAGTAGTATATATATAAAAATATTCCTCTACCCCTACTTAATGGACTATCTAAGTCTTTTCCTCTTTAACATCACGAGGTAAGGGGGAAACCACTGAAATAACACTATTTCTCCAAACAAAAAGCAAACAAAAAACGATAATCGAACAAACATCTTACCATTAGTCCTCCATTGCAAATTTCTTTTTCCAAGCATAGACCCTTCATTCGTAAACCTTCCAACACAAAAGTAAAAAGCCATCAGCACGATGAAACTCATCATGAACTAAATGGTGAACTGGTAAGAAAGAAGAAACAGGTGGAAGAGAATCTCATACTACTTACCTTTTTCCATTTAAACAAAACATCATAACCAAAGTCAAAGCATCCTTTTGAGAAGGACATCCAAAATCAAAGCAATATCAAGGAATTTGAAAACTGCCTCTATACTAGGCGAATTATGTTTCTTTGTCCCCCTTTGCTCCCTCTCAAATGAGAGGGATAAACAACAAGCCCAGTAGGATCCCACAATGTGGGTCTGGGGAGGGTAGAGTGTATGCAGACCTAACCCCACCTTGAAAGGTGGGGCGGCTGTTTCCGAAAAACCCTCGACTCAAGAGAGGAAAACAAGACAAAAAGTCATATAGGGACAAGCATATCAAAAATAATATGAAAACGAGGAATAACAAAAGCAAGAAAGTCATGATAGAACAGTCCGGAAAGAAAGGAGCATTAGCTACCATAGATAAATAAGATAATCAGAGTAAAAAGGCCCAACAAATATAAGCAGAAATCAAATGGAAATAAACGAATGAGCAAAACTACAACTACTAGGGTGAAAGGATAAGCAACCTAGCCTTCTATCCTAATCTGAGTCCTCCACAACCTCCTATCTAAGGTCATGTCCTCTGTAAGCTGAAACTATGTCATGTCCTGTCTAATCACCTCTCCCCAATACTTCTTCGGCCTCCCTTTACCTCTCCTGAAACCGTCCATAGCCAACCTCTCACACCTCCCCACTGGAGCATCTGTGTCTCTCCTCTTCACATGCCCAAACCATCTCAGCCTCGCTTCTCGCATCTTGTCCTCCACCGATGTCACTCCCACCTTGTCCCGGATATCTTCATTCTGTTAGGATTTGAATCCCAAATCCGACCTTTGTAAGCAGGTTCCCAGGAAAGATTGGAGGGTCACAGCTGGACCACTTAAATACCAACCTCCTTAGACAGAACCTACTTACGCCGTGATGTAAGCGAAGAATAAATAGCACACACAGATTTATAGTGGTTCACCCTCAATATGAGAGCTACGTCCACGTTGCTGCTGCAGATCTTATTAAAGAAGAAATATAACAAGTGTTTACAACACTCAACCTCACAACCCCAATCCCAATTACACTCAAGAATTTTTTTTACAAAAAAAATTCTCTCAAAAACTTCTCTTACTTAGGCCTTTCACGGAGAGTATTTCTCTTAGATTTTTTCTCTCTTTGGGATGTGTTGTCTTCTTCAATTTTTGGTGTGTCTAGAATGAGAAGAAGTGCCTCTATTTATAGTTGAGATTTCAAGCAAAAAAAAAAATCTCTACTTTCACTTTCGGCCAACATCGTTATGATGTCTCCACTTTCACTTTCGGCCGACATCGTTATGATGTCTCAACTTTCACTTTCGGCCACTTTTCTTCTTTCCCACATGGGTGGACCTCAACCTAACAATTCTCCCACTTGAAGACTAATTTTAATTTGTCTTCACACTTTGATCGATGCAACAGCTCTTTCCTAGTTTCATACTTCGTGCAGGCCAACTGAAGCTGAGCATAGCTTCAGCTTGTCTATCATCACTGCCTTTGTCAGCATGTCTGCTGGATTCTGACTCCCTGCGATCTTCTCAAGCAGTAACGTTCCATCTTCCAAAGCTAATCTAATGAAATGGTACCAGAGTTGTATGTGCTTCGTTCGAGCATGGTAGACCGGGTTCTTTGCCAAATGAATGGCGCTTTGGCTATCACAATATAGCACACTTCCCTCGTGGTCCTGATCCAATTCTCGAAGAAAAGATTGTAGCCATATCATTTCCTTTGTGGCCTCCGTCACAGCAACGTACTCAGCCTCACAACTAGAGAGAGCTACTATCTTTTGCAACTTGGAAACCCAAAAGATTGCAGTACCTCCGAAGGTGTAAACATACCCAGATGTGTTCTTTCTGCTATCAACATCACCACCGTTGTCAGCATCAACATACCCTTGCAATCCAGTTTCTGATTTTCAAAAATACAGAGTTGAACTTGAGCTGCCTTTCAGATATCTGAATATCCACTTCACAGCCTCCCAGTGTTGCTTTCCCGGATTGCTCATAAATCGGCTGACAACTCCCACTGCATATGCAATGTCTAGCCTTGTACATATCATTGCATACATAAGACTACCGATTGCAAATGCATAAGGTATCTTGTCCATCTGCTTCTTCTCATCCTCAGTTTTCGACGACTGATCCTTTAACAACCGAAAGTGTCCAGCCAAGGGAGTGCTGACTGGCTTGGCATCATGCATGTTGAACCTTTTGATAACTTTCCTCACATATTCTTCTTGTGAGAGTTTGATGCCCTCCTTGCTTCGGTCGATTCTCATCCCAAGGATTTGCTTTGCAGCTCCCAAATCCTTCATTGCAAACTCTTCCGATAACCCTTTTTTCAACCGATCAATCTCCTGTAGGTTTGCTCCTACGATTAGCATGTCGTCGACATAGAGTAGCAGTATCATGTACGAGTCTTCAAATTTCTTGAAGTAACAACAGTGATCTACCTCGCACCTTGAAAAATCAACTTTCTTCATAAAGTTGTCAAACTTTAAATACCACTGTCTTGGAGCCTGTTTTAGTCCGTACAGACTCTTTTGAAGTTTGCACACCAGATTCTCCTTTCCTTTGACTTTGAATCCCTCCGACTGTCGCATGTAGATTTCCTCGTCTAGATCACCGTAAAGAAATGCAGTTTTCACGTCCATCTGTTGCAGATGTAGATTTTCCTTTGCTACCAGTCCAAGAACAGTTCTGATAGTCACCATCTTGACTACGGGAGAGAAGATCTCCGTATAGTTGATGCCTTCTTTCTGTTGAAATCCCTTTGCAACCAGCCTTGCTTTATAACGCTTGTTTCCATTGGGTTCTTCCTTTATCCGATAAACCCATTTGTTTTGCAATGCCCTCTTATCCTTTGACAACTCGGCTAACTCCCATGTATGATTTGCCGATAGTGAATCCATCTCATCCTTCATTGCCAGCTCCCACTTAGTCGATTCATCGACTTGCATTGCTTCTTCATAACATTTCGGCTCCCCTCTATCAGTGAGTAGAATGTAGTTGAGGGATGGAGAGTACCTGTGAATCGGCTTCCTGATCCTGGATGATCTACGCAGTTCTGTGATTGGCGTCTGTTTATTTGTTTCAGAATCAGCACTTTCATCAGCACCTTCTCCGATTGTTTGTTCCTCTGCCTCGGTTGTACCTGGCTGCAGCTCAGGTGTCGGGAAGTCCCTCAAATCGACTATTTCCGATTCCTTGTCCTGACATTCTGAATTTTTTTGCAACTTGTCTTTGTACAGTACCTCTTCGTTGAAGACAACATTCCTGCTTCGGATGATCTTCCGATTTTGTTCATCGCAAAATCGGTAACCAAGCTCAGTGTCACCATAGCCAATAAAGTAACACTTCTTTGATTTTGGATCAAGCTTGCTTCTAGCCGTGTCATCATTATGAACATATGATAAGTAGCCGAACACTTTCAGAAATGAAAGATTTACCTTCTTGCCACTCCAGACTTCTTCTGGAATTCTGAAATCCAAGGGAACTGACGGTCCTCAGTTAATTAAGAAGGTCGCGGTATTGACTGCATCTGCCCAGAATGTCTTGGGCAGTCCAGAGTGTATTCTCATACTCCGAGCACGCTCGTTCAACGTTCGGTTCATTCTTTCGGCTATTCCATTTTGTTGCGGCGTTCCAGGAATAGTCTTCATCATCTTGATCCCATTATCGGTACAGTACCGTTTGAAATCACCATCGGTGTATTCTCCGCCGTTGTCGGACCTCAAACACTTCAACTTGAGGTTTGTTTCATTCTCGACCATGGCGTTCCATCTTTTGAATACACTAAACACATCGGATTTATTTTTCATAAAGTAAACCCATACCTTCCTGGTTGAATCATCAATGAAGGTCACGTAGTAGTGTGATCCTCCAAGAGAGGGGACAGTGGTAGGTCCCCACACGTCTGTTTGCACCAATTCCAGCTTCTCGACCTTCAACTCCCTGCCTGCATTTGAGAAGCTTACTCGCTTTTGTTTTCCGAGAATACAGCTCTCACACGTATGAAGGTCCACCGTCTTCAGCTCCGGAATTAAGCCATTTGTCACCAACAGCTTCATCCCCTTCTGGCTGATATGCCCCAGCCGACAATGCCACAAATCTGTCTTCTTTGTGTTGTCAACCACAGCAACAGTATCACGGCAGCTAGTCGTCATGTAGAGAGTGCCAATCTTCTTTCCTCGGCCAACTACCATAGCACCTTTCGCCACCTTCCAAGACCCATTACCAAAGTTGAGATCATATCCCTCATCATCAAGCTGACCTACTGAGATTAGATTTCGCATCAGCTTTGGAATATGTCTAACTTTTGTACTCTTCCACGAGGATCCATTTGACATCATCAAATTAATGTCTCCCGTGCCTACAACGTCTAGCGGCTCTCCATCGGCTAAATAAACTTTGCCGATATTCCCAGCCACGTAGTTTGTCATTATATCATGATGTGGGGTGGTATGAAAGGACGCTCCTGAGTCAAGCACCCAAGAGTCTATCGGGCTGTCAACCAATAGCAATAACGCACCACCAATGTCTTCCGTAGTAGCGTTGATTCCAGCCCCCTTGTTGTACTCCTTCTTTGGCTCCCTGCAGTTCTTCTTGAGGTGACCTGGTTTTCCACAGTTCCAACACTCAAGTGTTCGTCCTGGTCTGGATTGACCCCTGCCATTCCTTGACTTCGATCTGCCCTTATTTTGGTTGTAGTTTCTGTCATAATTTCTGCTTCTGTTTTCAACATTAAAAGCAGAACTCGTCGATGCCTCTCCAGAATCTGTCCTGCGCACCTCCTCAGCAAGGATACGATCCCTAACATCGTTGAACTTTAGTTTGTCACTGCCGACAGAATTACTAACCGCTGCTCTCATTGGCTCCCAGCTATTTGGTAGGGATGCCAACAAAATTAGAGCTTGCACTTCATCATCGAAATCAATTTTTACCGATGACAATTGATTTACAATGGTATTGAATTCATTTACGTGTGCGGCAACATGAGCATTTTCCATCATCTTTAGATGAAATAGTTTCTTCATGAGAAATACCTTATTATTTGCCGAAGGTTTCTCATACATGTCAGACAATACCTTCATCATATCTGCGGTGGTCTTCTCCTTTGCCACGTTGTGAGCAACGTTTTTCGACAGCGTCAACCGAATGACTCCCAGAACTTGTCTGTCGAGGAGATCCCAATCTGCTTGCTTCATCTCCTCTGGTTTCGGACTCAAAGATTCATGAAGCTTTCTTCCATATAAATAATCTTCAATTTGCATTCTCCAGAACGCAAAATTTGTACCATTGAATTTACCGATGTCGTGCGTCGTACCATCTTCGCCTCCCATCGTTTCTAAAATCACAACACAACCTGTTGCTCTGATACCAGTTGTTACGATTTGAATCCAAATCCGACCTTGTAAGCAGGTTCCCAGGAAAGATTGGAGGGTCACAGCTGGACCACTTAAATACCAACCTCCTTAGACAAAACCTACTTACGCCGTGATGTAAGCGAAGAATAAATAGCACACACAGATTTATAGTGGTTCACCCTCAATGTGAGAGCTACGTCCACGTTGCTGCTGCAGATCTTATTAAAGAAGAAATATTACAAGTGTTTACAACACTCAACCTCACAACCCCAATCCCGATTACACTCAAGAATATTTTTTTACAAAAAAAATTCTCTCAAAAACTTCTCTTACTTAGGCCTTTCACTGAGAGTATTTCTCTTAGATTTTTTCTCTTTGGGATGTGTTGTCTTCTTCAATTTTTGGTGTGTCTAGAATGAGAAGAAGTGCCTCTATTTATAGTTGAGATTTCAAGCAAAAAAAAAAAAAAAATCTCTACTTTTACTTTCGGCCAACATCGTTATGATGTCTCCACTTTCACTTTCGGCCGACATCGTTATGATGTCTCAACTTTCACTTTCGGCCGACATCGTTATGATGTCTCAACTTTCACTTTCGGCCACTTTTCTTCTTTCCCACATGGGTGGACCTCAACCCAACACATTCCTAATTCTATCCCTCCTACTGTGCCCACACATCCATCGCAGCATTCGCATTTCCGCGACTTTCATCTTCTGAACGTGAAAGTTCTTGACTGGCCAAAGGAGACAGATAAAAACAAATAAAAAGGAGTCTAAAGAGCAAACCCTAAAGTTACAGCATCCCCAAAGATGAAAGGCATAAAGTAATCTCCCAGTGTATAAAATAATAGAGAAAATTGTTCTCAAGTTTTCCACTCAAGTTCAGTGTTAAGTTCCAGCAACCATAATAAGTTAGGATTCTCACTGTACTAGACTAGGGAATTTTAAGAACAAATATAACGGAAATCTGGAATTTTTATTGAGTAATCAACTGTTACAATCTAAGAATTAGGAAAAAGAAATAGCAAACCGAGCTCCTTCACTGCATCATCAATGGCGGGAAGAAGCGTAAGAAAGAGAATTGAAGAAGAAGAAGAGGAGGAGAGATTAAGAAGAGAAGTAGAATAATTGAGAAAAGGAGAGAATTGTACCAGAAATCCAAAAATCATCTGCTCCTTCCGTTTGATTCCATTTATTAGTTAGGCTAACTAATATCTAACTGCTGAACTAATTTGAGACTTCGGATCACTTACTAATTGATCTAATCTCCACTATCGAATGCTGAATCTGAGTGCCCTGTTATTTCAGCTCATAAGCTGCCACGTGCCTTTCGTTATAGACACCTAAACACCAGCTCTTTCCACTTTCCCAATTCATTTCAATCCTCGACATTTCCCAATTCCACTCAACCCTTCATAGGCATTACAATCACCTCCAAATTCCCTTTCAGTGTCACTTTTATCTCATAAGATGTTTCCCTTGATAAATTTATTATTTCTATTAACATTCTAATTTTTCTTTGAAGTTTTAGATGACAATGGTCATCTTCAGCATAAGGCATGCATACTATTGTTCGATACGACTACGTCTATATTTCACAGAAACCTCATAAACATATAAATTTCAACAAGGCCATTGAAACGAAACTTCAATTATATAACTAGTCTCATTTTCAACTAATAAACCACAAAAAGAATTAATTTGCTGCAAAATTAAATAATTGATTACTTCTGTAGTTGTGTTGTCAGAATATGTTAGAATCTTTTAAATATTCTAGATACCACAAGTATATAGCATGATACGCTCCTATAGGAAAAAATCCCATTTAAGCAACGAAGTGATCTCTTTCAATAACAAAGCTAGGCACTATGAGTCTTTCCCCCCATTTCATCATTTAACTTAGAGATTTAATACCAGAATAGTTTGGACAACTTTAAACATCTCTATTGTTCTACTACATGAAAATTCAGGTACTCCCTTGTCAACTCGTTTGACCTCTTCACACTCGATATAAAATTGAGTAGCTTAGTAAGTTGTATCACTCCAAGGAATTTCCAAGTCTTAGTGGGAATATTATATGGACCACATGCTTTCTGACCCTCATTTTTTTTTTTTTTTTGGGGGGATGAAGTAAGTGATTTCATTAAAGAAAAAGCATCAAGAAGATGCAGTAGTTACAAGATATGTCATTGAAGCTTGCAAAAAAAAATCCTGGCTTCTATACTAAAACTGACTAAGCCTGAGTTAAAGCAACTGATCTGGACTATTTACTGAGGTCAAACTGGACCAACTAAATAAACCAGCAGTACATTTAGTCCTTAAAGAGCATATGGGAGTTGAGACCCCATCCAAACATCTCCTATTCCTCTCTAACTAAATACTCCAAAAAATGCAAGTAGGTATCATTCTCCAGATATTCTTGATGGATTTATCAACTTTCCACAAACACTGGGACATATATGTTCCCTTATTGATTGAGGAATGACCCATTTGAGTTCAGAAATGCACATAAACATGCTCCTCAAATCAGAGGCAACTTCACAATGTAGAAAAAGATGGCTAGGATTTTCAGGTTCTTTTTTACATATAACATCTGTTGGGTAGCTCAATTTTCTTTTTCATCAAATTATTCAAAGTAAGGCAAGCCCCATACAGACATGCCCAGGTGCAACAAAAGATCTTGGGGAGCAGTTTAGTTTTCCATATAAGTTTCCAAGGCCAGTTGCTAAGAAAGGGATTGTTGGAGCACAGTAGTTGGTAAGCCAACTTTACAGAATATATGCCACCTCCTTGTTTACCCCATTTAAGTCTGTCTACTGCCCATGGGTTAAGGAAGCCTTTCTGTAGACTATAGAGGAGGTTTAGCAACTCAGAGAATTCCCAGTCATACAAATCCCTTTTAAGCATGATATTCCAGTTCGCCCCTTCTTTGTAAGATGCAATGACAGCATTCGGAAACTGGGTAGATTGAAAATGGTGGGAAATGCTTCCTGCATGGCAGAGTTTCCTGTCCACTTGTCCTTCCAAAACCTGATGATAGTGCCATTCCCTGCTTCAAAATGAATATTCTGAGCAAAAGTGCTCCAAAGTTTCCTTATGCCTTTCCACAGCTCTGACCCTCATATTTTCAAGGCATCTTTTACTTTTGTAGGCTAATCTCACGAGCATAGCTGAAGTTCTTGTCTGGCACGGATGTATGGAGCAATAAAGTGATCTATACGACTTGAATTCAATAACCGATTAAAATAGTCTCTCCAACTCTCCTTTATCTACATATTTCAAATAAAAAATTATTGGAATTATTTTATAATAAACTTAACATGATTTAAGTCTTTACGCCTTTTCTCTATCAATATTGCAAGTTTTTACATTTCTATCCCCCCCTTAGGCGTCCCCTAGAGCTTCACCTAGGGCTTTGATGATAGCATACTTACCTTCCTTCATAGCTTTGCTATACTTCTCAGACACTTCTCCATCTTCTATTTTTGTAACTTTCTATAGCTTTGTACTGAGTAACGTTCAGGTCGGGGATTTCATTGCATCATGTATTCTCGATTTCCTGAAACTTTCCGGTCCTACCAGCAATTTCAGTAAGAAAGAGCTGCAGGTTCAACGTTCCAAGATCGCCATCAGAGGATTGGACAGCTTAGATTAGGTGACATCATTGCCTATTCTGCGGGAGCTGCTCACTGGATCTATAACGAATGAAATGAGGAGGTTGTTGTTGTTTTGGGAGGCAGCAGTAACAGTGCCAAAAGACTTAATCAAACTTCGAAGGTATGTCAGAAAATTGGGTTCAGAGAACATACAAAAAATACTATAGAACCATAGTGCTGGTTAATAAATAAAAAAAGGTTTTCAAGCTGGAAACCCACAACGAGGACAACATCAACAGGGATAGCAAGATGGTCGCTTAACCAGGGTACAATTTCTATCTGGAAATGCCTTCAGAGGTCTTGACGTAGAATTATTAGCCGAGGCAATTGGTGTAGACAGGGAGACAGCCAGGAGACTTCAGGATCAGGATAACCAGAGAGGCCATATTGTTAACATATTCAACGGGGGCTTAGAGTTGTGAGGCCACCATTCTCACAAAGGAAGGAGTGGAGGGACAAGAGCAAGGACAATATGGTCCTCGCATGAACAGAATTTAGGAAATCATTTGCTTCGCTAAAGTAAGGGACAATAATGACAACTCCTCCATGTCGTAGACCGGGGGCCTTTTCCATGTATATACAGATTACAGGATATAAATGAACCACGCAGACCCTCCCCCTCCATCGCCTAGTAGCTGGATCAATTTCATAAGGTAGACAACCATGATAAGCGCAAACATCCATATAACAAGGATTATTTCTTATAAGACATGACCAAGGGCGAAGCCAAGACTTTTGAAATGGTAAAAAGAATGTCTCTAGCATGACTCAAACCCGGAACAATTGGCTAGACATTAAGCCCTTTAGCCGCTGAGCTGAGTTCATATTGTGTTAAGGGGATTCAAAACTTAATAGTTATACATAAATAAACAAATTGACCTTATATATACAGTGTAATTTTTCCGACGAAGGGGGTTCAGTTGAACCCCCATGCACCCCTGTAGTTCCGCCCCTGGACATGACAGAGTAAGAAAGAATAAAGAAAGACCTGAGATCAGAATTATTAGCAGCGAAACAGAACAAACCAATTCAGACAAAAATATGCTAATAAAAGGGGGTAAAGCATGAATAACAAAGTGCACTCACATAAACCATCCCATCCACGGGGTTGATGTGGTTTAAAGTGTCAACAGGTGCAATTTTGGAGGATTGCACGGACACATCTAGAGAGTCTTCCTCTTTGCGAACTGCAAGGATTGCCATTCCCAATTTTTTACGATCTAGAGCAGCCATCACTAGAAATGTTCCATTATACAGGTCAAACAATAGTGGAATAGCAAGTATCTGAGAAATATGAAGGGAAAGTGGCCAATTTAGTTCTTTTCGAAGACTTCTTGATTGAAACCATCTTCCTTTACAAAAATCATACCCATATAAGCACAGATCACAGCTAAACCAATACAATGTCGAGTAACATACAAGCGCCTTCATATTTCTCGCAACACGGAATAAAACATCTAGATACATACAACCTTCGAGCCCTTGTCGAACACCTTTTTTCCCCAATTCCAAGTTGGGATGATGTTCCTCGTAACGCAATTCCTCCGTAACAACATCATAAAACAACATAGAACCTCCACCAAATGAATAAAAAACTATTTTTTTTTTATCCATAAGGGCTGCATAAGTAGTACCAAAATTACCAAACTTTTCGATATCTCCCACTTCCAACGACAGAATGTGCCACGTTTGGGTGTCAAGGTCGTAAAATTCACCAAAATGTGTCCAATCCTCATCGACTATTTCATAGTCGGGCGAAAACCTATCGCCTCCTATAACATAGATCCTCCTACCAAAGGCAAAGACAAGCGGCTTGTACCAACGAAGATTCCTTCGAGCAGATACTATTTCCCAGGTAGAATTAGGGTTTCTAGTATTAAATTTATGCAATTCCTTAGATACTGTGTATTCAAGGTCCTCTGTTTCCCTGATTCCTCCGATGCAGTAGATGTAATCATCAGTAACCGTCCACCCTGTTCCCCGTTCATAAGTGAAACTGGTAAGCGGACAAATTCTTTCTTCCGCCAAGAAATCACAATTAATACAGTAATATTCATGCAAACCTCCACCTATACTGCGGAAATAGATCACTCTTGAAGCCTCCTCGGATCCGGATGCCATTGAAATTGAAACTCAACTGAAATTGAAGCGGCTATTGATGGGAGTGAGACATATCTACCTAACTTAATACACTAGTTGTATGTATCTCTCTCCAACGTCTCTTTTGGGCCGAAGTGATATGGCCCAGTTGCTGTCCCTTTCGGCCGTCCGTCGTCGTCCGTTGTGGGCCCAAATTAATAAGCATATTAATAGTAGCAATATACAGTAAAGAGAAATGGAAGACATTTTAAATTATAGTGCATTTATGTGTATGTAGTTATTTTTGAATAGTGATAATATATATATATAAAGAGAGAGTATATATTATGTTCAAAACACGATTAATATAACATTGTAGTTTGTGTTCCGTATCTAAAATTTTATTATATTAATGTTTGCTATGAACTCAAAATCGGCAAATTTATTAATATTTTTAAAAGAGAAGACTTGTTTAAAAGGAAACTATTTTCTTCTCTTTGAGATAAAATAATAGCAATATTTAAGCATCAGTTGATACTTTCAATTTTAATTCGATTAATTTAAAGGTGTAAAATATTTATTATTTTTTTATCAAATTTTGCTTTGGACAATTCTAATTCAAATTATTAAATTAATTTTACATGTTTAAAACGAAACAAAGTAGAAATTGATTTTTTATTTAAACGAAGAAATACTATTTTTTAATTTTTAGTAAATATTCTCGGTTTCATTTTACTTGTCATGTTGTCTTTTGCATGGTTTTTTAAGAAAACATCGATTAGAATTATAATTTGACTAATTTACCTTATTCATTATATGATATGCATTTGATATATTTTTTTTTTCACGACATTAATTTATTTTCACATTTATTAGAGTAAGAATAAAAATAAAAGATTAATTAAATTCTATAAATATTTTAAGTGTATTTATTTTAGTAAACATAACAAATAAATGACATGGCGGAATAGCAAATACAAACAGTTTAATATCTAGATTAGATCTAAGGCTAATATAAAAAAAAAAAAAAAAAAAAATTGTATGGTTTGACTACTTAACCTTTTGAAGAAAAGCAATTTCATGAATTGACACGCACGTGATAATGAATTCATCATTATTGACTTAATGAGATACATTGAAAATTACATGAATATTGTTTGATTTTTTAATAGGGGGTGCACTTTTTTTTTGACATTATTAATTTGCACTTTTTTATTCATATTTATATATATATATATATATATATATATATATATACTATGTTCAAAACACGATTAATATAACATTGTAATTTGTACTCCGTATCTAAAACTTTATTATATTAGTGTTTACTACAAATACAAAGTCTGCACTATTTTTTTACATTATTTTTTTTTAATGTGGGGTTCACTTTTTTATTTATTTTTATTTTTATATTACTTGATTTTGTTAATATGAGGTCCACGTTTTTTACCGTGAGTTTGGAGATGGTGGGATCCATTTTTTTTTATATATATTGCTTGATGTCATTTAGTATGGGGTCCACCCTTTATGGGGTGCACTTTTTTTTTTGATATTATTAGTTATCTAAAACTTTATTATATTAGTGTTTACTACGAATACAAAGTCTACACTATTTTTTTACATTATTTTTTTTTTAATGTGGGGTTGACTTTTTTATTTATTTTTATTTTTATATTACTTGATTTTGTTAATATGAGGTCCACGTTTTTTACCGTGAGTTTGGAGATGGTGGGATCCACTTTTATTTTTATATATTGTTTGATGTCATTTAGTATGGGGTCTACCATTTATGGGGTGCACTTTTTTTTTTGGATATTATTAGTTTGTACTATTTTTATGCATATAATATATATACATATACTATGTTCAAAACACGATTACTATAACATCGTAGTTTGTGTTCCGTATCTAAAACTTTATTATATTAGTGTTTGCTACGAATATAAAGTCTGCACTTTTTTTTTAACATTATATTTTTTTTAATATGGGGTTCACTTCTTTTTTTTTATATTGCTTGATTTTGATAATATGGAGTCCACTTTTTTTTTCCATGAGTTTGGAGATTATTGGTTTGCACTATTTTTATGCATATAATATATATATATATATATATATATATATATATATATATATATATATATATATATATATATATATATATATATATATATATATATATATATACTATGTTCAAAACACGATTAATATAACATTATAGTTCGTGCTCCGTATCTAAAAATTTATTATATTAGTGTTTGTTATGAATACAAAGTCTGCCTTTTTTTTTACTTTTTTTTTTAATACGGGATTCACTTTTTTTTTTATATATTACTTGATTTTGTCAATATGGGATATTATGTTCAAAACACGATTAATATAACATTATAGTTTGTGTTCCGTATCTAAAATTTTATTATATTAGTGTTTGCTACGAAAACAAAGTCTGCACTCTTTTTTTTTTACATTATTTATTTTTTTAATATGGGATTCACTTTTTTTTATATTGCTTGATTTTGTTAATATGGAGTCCACCTTTTTTTTCCCGTGAGTTTGGAGATGGTGGGTTCCACTTTATTTACTTTTTTTTTAAATATTGGTTGGTGTTTTTTTTATGTTTTAATATTTGTTAGTGTTTAATATGGGGACCACACTTTTTTTTAAATGCTTAATTGGTTGGTGTTTTTTTGAATTTTTTAATATTGGTTGGTGTTTAATATGGGGAACACACTTTTTTTTTAAAGTATTTTAAGTATGTTGTTGTACAATAATTTCATTTGCTCCCACTAAATGTGGCAATAAATCCATCATTATTGATTTAATTGTTTGATTTTCTAAGAACTTTTGTATTTTAAGTATGTTGTTGAATAATAATTCCATTTGCTCCTCTAATGGATTGATACGCATGTGGCAATGAATCCATCAGGCTATATGGGCCCACAATTTTTTTTTTCAAAAATTGGAAAATGGATATATATATATATATATATATATATATATATATATATATATATATAAGTATTTTAAGTATATTGTTGTACAATAATTTCATTACTCGTACTGACGTCCCTTCTTGTAGACGCTGCGTTTCATGCCACGCAGGTAAGCAGGTAGACGGGTTCGATTCCTAGGAGCTCCACCAGCGGTACATTGAGAGTGCTCCAGTTGTTCTGGAGCTCCAGTTCATTGGTACTACTTTTGTGTATATATTTGGGCACGGCAGAACCCGGCCCTCCTTGTGATTATATGTATCTTGTTTAGAGGCTCGTAGACAGATATGTACAGTCGGATGCTTTACAATCTTGTTTGTCCTTGTCGCTGTATAATGTGTTAGTAAAGTTTGTTGTCACTTGTTTACGAGTATGCTATTAATGATGGTGTTGAGTAAAGTAATTGACGGTATCGTCCATACGTCCCACTCAGTAGTAAGAGTAAGATACGAGATAAGAGGTGCTCGGTATAGTAGTATCGGGTACCCGTCGCGGCCCCTAGTTGGGTCGTGACAAAAGTGGTATCAGAGCAGTTCGTCCTAGGGGTTGTCTACGAGTCGTGTCCAGTAGAGTCCTGTTTATGGATGTGTAGCGCGCCACACTTATAAACAGGGGGTTGTAGGGCATTTAGGAAATCTGACCTTCTTTGTACTCTAGATCGTGCGATAGAGCTATGTTACCAGGTTTCCATGTTCTTTTCTTAATCCTGTGTTATGGTTTCAGTAATGCCGGTGAAGAGGAAAGCTACGGCGGCCCAGAAGGGCAAGACGGTGGCTGGAAGAAGAGTTGAACGGGAGCCACCGGCGGAAGTAGAAGAAGGTGAGTCTCACAATGAAGCTCCTCCTCAGACTTCTCATACTCTCCCCGTGTCAGCAGAGCAGGAAGGAGCTCCAGCCCCAGTACCTTCAGTTCCGCCGCCAGCAGCTTCGGGCCATCAGATAACAGAAGCTATTCAGTTGCTGACCCAGTTAGTTGCCGCACAAGCTCAGCGTCAAGGTTCAGGCCAAGGAGATAGGGCGGTGAGTGCAAGAGCCCGTGATTCTATCACCCTGAACCCTCCGGAGTTTTTTGGATCGAAACCAGAGGAAGACCCGCAAGGTTTCATAGACGAGATGCTGAGGACACTGAGGATAATACATGTTTCGGATACAGAGTCAGTAGAGTTAGCTTCATATAGATTGCGGGATGTAGCGGTCCAGTGGTATAATAATTGGATATCTTCAAGGGGAGAAAATGCACCTCCCCCGGTTTGGCAAGAGTTCACCGAAGCATTCCTGCGACATTACTTACCATCGGAGGTTCATGGGCTCGAGCCGATATGTTTTTGAATCTCAAACAGGGAAATATGAGCGCCCGGGAATATAGTCTCCGTTTTAACTCTTTAGCCAGGTATGCCCCAGCCATAGTGGCTGATATGGGAGATCGTGTACATCGGTTCGTGAGTGGGTTGGGGCCACACTTAGTTAAGGACTGATTGACGGCTTCACTCCAGGATGGAATGATTATTGCTCGTATCCAGGCCCACGCCCAAAACCTGGAGGAACAACCAGCTACAGAGAGGTGAACGTTATTCTGATAGGGGTTCCAGAAAAAGGGCCAAATCTTTCGAAACTAGAAGTGAGTATAGAGGGGGACAGGCACAGCAGTATTCCGGGTATTCAGGCCAATCAGCGGCCAGCGCACCTCCTCGATTTGCAAATAGAAGATTTGATCATCCTACCTATTCAGGACCAGATCAGAGTGCCAAAGCTTCAGGGTCCCAGTATAGAGTTGATTCCAGCAGGACGATGCCACCCCTACCATCGTGTACTCGGTGTGATAGGCCACACTCTGGAGAGTGTCGCGCAGGTATAGGTGCTTGTTTTACTTGTGGTCGAGTTGGCCATCTAATGCGTGATTGCCCACTGAAGAATGAGGGAAATAGAGCTCAGCCCGCCGGGTCGGCAATTGGTTCATCATCGTCCGTGCGCCCTCCTGGACAGACTTCCTAGGCTCCAGCAAGCCGTGGCCGAGGCAGAGGAGGGGCACCCAGTTCAGGCGGTCCTCAGAACCGTATCTATGCATTGACAGGACGACAGGATCTTGAATCTTCCCCAGACGTGGCTACAGGTACACTATCGGCATTCTTCTATGATGTGCATGTGTTGACTGATCTAGATTATACTCTATCATGTATCGCTCTTTGTATTGCTGAATGTATTGGGAACTTGGAAATCCAGGACGAAAGGTAGTCGTACACATAGGTAAGAGGTGAATGTTGGGGATTGCGAAGGCTGGAATAGTAATTGTTAAAGGAGAGATGCGTTACGAGAGTGTATTGGAAGTTGTCAAGACCCCAACTTGCTCCAGATTACGTGATAAATGTCGTGCGAGGGAGTGGAGGCAAATATACCAGCATTAAGGCACCGAAATGCATTAAAGTTTCGAGGTTAAGCGTGCTAGGGTGAGAGAAATTTTAGAATGGGTGACCCCCTGGGAAGTGTATTGAAAGTTCCATAAATGTAGATATAGGAGACGAATGTGAACCTAGGGCAACCTAAAGGAAGTTAGAGTATGTGGAGCGGTTAGAAACCTTATAGAGGTCGCGTAGGCTGAGACGGACTAGACTGGTGAAAAGGAAGAAAGCGCGACACGACTTTAGGATTAAAGTAAGTTTGAATAGCGTTTGGAAATGTTTGTGAGTGAAATGGTAGTAAATATATATATATGCATATGACATCTCATTTGTGACTGTATTGATCGATAGGTGAATCCCAGCAACCAGTGTTGCGATATATATGGAAGACACTAACCGAACGGAATTCAAGAGACAAAGCGAAAGACATGGTACAGATGTTACAGGGTAAACTGATATTGGATCCACCACTGGTTAAGGCTGGAAAGTCCTAATACAGTGATATTTGGTAACAGAAGGAAAGTGAGTACGTAGATAGTAAGGAGCTTCGAAGTATCAGAAATATCAAAGAAAGGACCAGGATAATGAGCAGTTGACCAGAAAACCCATGATGTGAAATGAGAGATTCATGTGAAGATCGAGGGGTTCGACTAAAAGGAAACAAAATAAGATATAAAGAACGAACAGGGTAGAAATAAATTGACAACGAGTGTAAATGAGACAGATATAGGGAGAACATACGGAAGATACCTGGAGAGGTCAACAAATATAAAAAGGACAACTGAGACAGCTCCATATGAGGCTGGGTATGGCAAGAAGCGCAAGTCACCAATCGGTTGGTTCGATGTTGGCGGAACTCAGTTAATCGACCCACAGCCTACAGGCAACCTAAGCTTCTAAAATGGATGTGTTAAGTAATCGTATGTGGCAACTATAAAGGAGACCTCCCCGAAGTATTATAATACGCCATAAGGCCAGTTCAACATTCGAGGACGAATGTTCTAAAGGGGGGAGGATGTTATATCCCGCATTTTATACCTTCGGATAATTCAAGACAATTGCAAGAAGTCAAGGGCAAGACTATATTTTGACCTTGTTTAATACACAAGTTGTGTATAAATTTTTTTTGAAGTGGGAATATTAAGAAAAGCTAGGGGTAAAAAGGGAAATTCGCAATATGACTCATGGAAATATGAAGGAAGACTAAGGGCAAATTTGGAATTTGGAGAATAATTTTTCATGAATTACAAAACAAAAAAAAAAGAAAAGAAAAAAAATGATGGGCTTGCACTAATTGGGCCAAGGTGGCCAGCCAATGGTGATGGGCTTAGGCCCACATAGGAGTTTAATGGACAAAATAAAAGATGACTAAGTCATCATAATTCTCATCTTGATCCATAGAAATTTCAAGAACCTTAGAGAAACAAAAAGAGTAGGAGAAAACCCAAGGGCCATTCGGCCACCCCTAACCAAACAAGAACCTTGGAGAAAAATTTATCAAAATTATTTTCTTCTAGCTAAACAATCTATTGAAGGGTCCTTAGAAAAGTGAAGTGGTCATTGGAGCAAGAAAAACACATATTCTTGCAAGTTACAGATTCTAGCCAAGTGAGGAGTCAAGGGAAAAAGGTAAGGTTTAATTTTTTTCTTATATGTTATGGATAATTATGTATGTTGTAGTAGGTAAAGTGGATGAAATTCATGGAAATATGGAAACATGTTGTGGCCGTGCATATATGTGTGTGTGTAGGAATAATGATTTAATTATTTTATCTAGTGTTTGGTTATTGTTGTTGTGGATGCTATGTTGATAATGAAAATTGGATGATTCTAGTGAGGTTGTGATGGTTGGAGAGTTGTTTTAGAAATTAATGTGATTTGAAAATAGTCTTCTTGTAATTGTGGAAGATAATGTTGTTAGTGTGTAAATTGTTGGGTTGTTGTGATTGAATTTGAAAGAAGAAATTAGGTTTTTATTGTTCTTATTGAAGTTGGAAGGTCTCGGGGGGAAGTAGTATGTTGATTGGGTTGTTTGGAATGTTATGTGAATTGTTTGAAGTATTCTTGAATCGTGTTGGAATGACTTCGGATTAATACTTGAATGTGGTATCATTGGTATTGGCTTGATTATATGTGATTGAATTGAATACAAATGAAGTGCCGATGAATTGTGTGGCAAGGATTGTTAATGTTAGAATGTATTTTGGATAATTGTTAAAGTTGTTAGTATGGTGGTTGGCATAGTTGTTGATAACTTGGCCGAGTTAAATTTTCGGATTTGTTGTTGATGATATGGCCGAGTTAGATTCTCGAGGATGGTGTATTTACAGGGGAAATGCTGCCGAAATTTCGGCAGATCATAAGTGAATTTATTTGAGAAACTAAGGTAAGTGTATGACGATGAATCTAATAATTGTGTGAACTCTTTTGAATGTATACTAGCAAGCTTGGATAAATAAGCGTAGCTAGTAGGACGTGGAGCAGGTATGTAAGGCTTACCCTTTCTTTCTTTTAGCATGTCCTAGAGCCAAGTAAGGTATGATATGCATCTTGGGGATTATTCTATTCTGTGATTCCGAGTTTGTCTATGATTCTTATTCACTTTTGACATGTTTTTAAAAAGAGTTCTGTAAGTATGATAGCACGTTTGATTATTCCATCGAGTCTTTGATATATTTTGATGCGTACTTATGGTTTCAAAAGCTCTATTTGATTTGATCCATAACAATATCCGAGGGGTACTGGATATGATTGTTGCTTCGATTTTCCAAAAATAGCTTCTGAAACGCTCGTAGAAGGTTTTGTACTTCAAACGCTCATAACTTTCTTATAATAAGTCGGATTGACCCGAAACTTGTTTCTAAGCCTCCATATGTGGGTAAGTATACTTGTCCATCGAGTCTTCCATAATATATTCGGAGGTTACCGACCTTACGACTCCGATAGATACATGACTTTCTTTGGACTCTCCTGCATGCTGCTATATGATATATGTATATGTATATGAGGTAAGGGGAAAGGTGAGAGCGTTATATACGCGTAGCCACTTGATCAGTTGGTATAATATGATATCGTCCTGGACGCGGGATTCCCGGACGCGGGATATATGGGTAAATGGATTGGGCTGCACGTTCCGCAGCAATATAATATATATATATATATATATATATATATAGATATATGGATCAGGCTGCACGTTCCGCAGCAATATAATATATATGGATCGGGCTGCACGTTCCGCAACAATATAATATATATATATATATATATATATATATATATATATATATATATATATATATATATGGATCGGGTTGCACGTGTAACACCTCGTAGCTTCGGGCGAAAGTTTGACTCATAAGATGATAATATAATAGAACCAATATGAGGGTCATAGGAAGTGTTTTGAAAACTAATTAAGTCATAAGAAATGTCTTTGGGCAAAGCAAAGCTGAAAACCACTCTACGGGGCATGTTTGCAAGTGAGTTTATAAAAGGTCTTACTTCCAATGATCATAACCCCATTATTAATTTGAAATTTGGGAAAATTTCCTTGATGAGAGTTGTAGACCTTTGAAATAGCTTTCCAACGGTATATTATGGAGGTCAAACGGACATCTGTGCAAAGAGTTATGCCCATTTTACTGAAGCCTATCTTCGCTGGAAAATTGGTGACTTCGACGGGAAGATCGACGCTCCGTCGTTATGATCGACGGTTCGTCCTTTGAACCGTCGACTGTGCATTGTTCACTGGAAATTTGATCAATTCGACGGATCAGATCGACGCTCCGTCGATCTGATCGACGTTTCGTCGTTTATTAATCGTGTTTTGAACATAGTATCCCATATTGACAAAATCAAACAATATATTAAAAAAAAAAGTTAATCCCATATAAAAAAATAAACAATGTAAAAAAAAAAAAGTTCAAACTTTGTATTCTTAGCAAACACTAATATAATAAAGTTTTAGATACGGAGCACAAATTACAATGTTATGTCAATCGTATTTTGAACATATATATATAAAAGTGAATCCCGTATTAAAAAAATAAACAATGTTTAAAAAAAATTGTGGGCCCCATATTAAATACCGTGCGTATTCGTAGCAAACACTAATATAATAAAGTTTTAAATATGGAGCACAAACCATAATGTTATATTAATCGTGTTTTGAACATAGTATCTCATATATATATATATATATATATATATATATATATATATATATATATATATATATTAAAAAAATAAATAATGTCAAAAAAAAAAAAAGTGCAGACTTTGTATTCTTAGCAAACACTAATATAATAAAGTTTTAGATACGGAGCACAAATTACAATGTTATATCAATCGTATTTTGAACATAATATATATATATATAAAAAATTAGGCCCCATATTAAACAGGCCCATTAAAAAAATTGTGGGCCCTATATATATTAAACAACAACTAATATTAAAAAAAAATGTGAGCCACATATTAAACACCATCCAGTATTAAAAAAAAATTGGAACCCATCACATCCAAACTCACGGGAAAAATAAGTGAATCCCATATTAACAAAATCAAGCAATATTAAAAAAAAATTATGGGCCCCATATTAAACACCGTGCGTATACGTAGCAAACACTAATATAATAAAATTTTAAATACAGAGCACAAATTACAATGTTATATTAATCGTGTTTTGAACATAGTATCCACATTGACAAAATAATCCACATTGTGGGCCCCATATTAAACACCATCCAGTATTAATAAAAAGAGTGGAGCCCACCACATCCAAACTCACGAGAAAAAAAAAGTGGACCCATATTAACAAAATCAAGCAATATTGGAAAAAAAAAGAGAATCACATATTTAAAAAACAAACAATGTTAAAAAAAAATTGTGGGCCCATATTAAACACCATGCGTATTCGTAGCAAACATTAATATAATATAGTTTTAAATACGGAGTACAAATTACAATGTTATATTAATCGTGTTTTGAACATAGTATTCCATATTGACAAAATCAAGTTATTATGTTCACTAAATATACTTAAAATATTTATATTTTAAAATAAGATAGAATTTAATGCAAAAGACAACATGACAAGTAAAATGAGCTAAATCGAGAATATTTACCAACAATTAAAAAATAGTATTTCTTCGTTTAGATAAAAAATTAATTTCTACAACAAGTCTTCTCTTTTAAAAAATATTAATAAATTTGCCGATTTTGTATTCGTAACAAGCATTAATATAATAAAATTTTAGATACGAAGCACAAACTACAATGTTATATTAATCATGCTTTAAACATAACATATACCCTCTCTCTCTATATATATATAAATATATATATAATCACTATTCAAAGACAATTACATACACATAGATGCACTATAATCTAAAGTGTTGGGTCCGTACGCAGCACGAGCATAAACCGTCTTAGTTATATTTATTTTTTATATAAGCGTGGTGCAGGTACGAACACTGCACTAAAGGTTTGTACAACAAGCACCATCAAGTGTACCATAAAAAGCACAGCACCTGAGGGCAAAGTTGTAATTTCGACGTTTTATGTCAAATTTAAAACTGAAATACGCTGCTTTAAACAAATGTAAGATCTTTTTCAACGTTCCAGGAGTTCTAGAATCTATTCTACCAACAAATCTACTCCCTCTCACTTGTACTTATCTGCTTCTGGCTTCTTAATTGCTCCTTCAATTGCTGAGCTCCAGTAAGTTTTCTTCTTCTTTTCCCACTCTCTTATCTTCAGTGCGTCCAATTCTCGAAAATGGAATAGCTATTTTCTACTGGGTATTGTTTTCCCCTCTTCTTTTGATGAAAAATTTGTAAATTTAATATTAGTTTTTGTGATTTGTCACTGAATTTTTACAGATATGTCGGCTTCCTTCTCCAAAATATACAAACATACATACATGCGCCCCCCCCCCCCCCCCCCCCTTTATTCATTAGCAAATAGTACCAATTATTTTTCTCCTCTCCATTTCCATTTTTAGGGATTCAGTTCCACTGCTTTGTTGAGTCAATTTGCTGATTTCTGACTTGTGAATTCCTTGTACGATTCTTGGTATATGATTTTTATTTTATTGCGCGTAGAAATTTGAGGTTGTTGGAATTTCTACTTGGTGTTGTTTTTTCCTCTTATTTTGATGGAAAATGTGTTAATTTAATAATAGATTTGGTGATTTGTTACTGAATTTTTACCCGTATGTCAATAAATTTGATCTGTTTCACTCTTGCATGCTCGAAAACAGCAAATAGACAGTCGCGGTTGGTGAATGCCAATCCAAATTTTTGTAGCACTGAAACCATTTTAGTGAGAAAGACCTTCCATCATTGTCGTTCTGATGGGTTTAAATTGGCTTTGCTTCATCAACTAATTAATTCTTTGTTTTAGTTTTTTGAATGTTATACTATGTGCGTAACAAATATTTGGAACAAAAAATGTCCACAAACGAAGATATTGCGGCGCGTAAAGCTCAAGAGATTAAGGAACAACGACGAGCTGATAGAAATTTGAGACGCCGCACCAGATATGCACTAATGTCACCTGAGAGAAAACAATCCTTTTTGTCACAATTGCGAGCTAAAAGAGCTGAATTAAAAAAGCAAAGACTTAGTTATCATTCAACTAATACATTATCCTCGACGGAAGTTGCTACCCAAACTCAAAGACAGCCTGGTCTTATAATTGTTGATTCTTTGTTAACTTCTGAAGAAGGTGAGAAAAGTATACTATGGTGCACACATTGATTTATATCATTAAAGTTAATCTTCAATTCCTTTCATTTGTTAGGTAATGCTTCTCGAACTACAAATGTGCCAAATACTGTCGATAAAGAGAATAATATGATTAGTTGCCTCTCCGTCGTTGAAGTTGGTGAGTCCAAAACTAACACCTCAAGTATTCCGCCTATACTACTTACTTTACAGTTCAATTACCCTGTCTAACATCAGCTGTGCAATATTAGGATCAGCATCAGGTAGCGGTCCGTCTTGCATTAATGCAACAAATTTACCAACTCCAGCAGCTACTGCAAATAGACCAAATACTGTCGATAAAGAGAATAATATGATTAGTTGCGTCTCCGTCTTTGAAGTTGGTGAGTCCAAAAGTAACACCTCAAGTATTCCGCCTATATTACTCACTTTACAGATCAATTACCCTGTCTAACATCAGTTGTTGCAATATTAGGATCAACATCAGGTAGCGATCCGTCCAGCATTAATGCAACAAATTTACCAACCCCAACGGCTACTGCAAATAGAGGTATGTATTTATCCAGTAAGAATATAATCTCATTATGTCATACTAATGTTTCTTTCTGTAACCTTATCATAATTTACCATGTACAGGTAATAAAAAATTAGCAATTAACTTACAAAATGATGACTTGTTGCTAAAAAATTACATATATCTAAAAGAAGTTCCAGATTGTTAATTTTGTGGAGCAAAAAGGTTCCAATATGAATCACCAAGTTTCTGTTGTGATAACGGATCAATTAAATTGATTTCTCATCAAATGCCTATGGAGTTACGAAATTTGTATTTATGCCTATGGAGTTACGAAATTTGTATTTAGGCAACTCTGAAGAATCTAAACATTTTCGTACTTACAATAGAGCCTACAATAATATGTTTGCATTCACCTCTCTTGGTGTAAAATATGATAGACAACTAGCACAAAGAGATCTTGGTATATATACATTTAGAGTGCAGGGACAAATGTATCATTTTATTGACGATTTAATTCCTACAAAACAACAAGCAAAAAATTTACAATTGTACTTTTATGATAACGAAAATGAGCTGAGGAATCGAATGGGCTTATCAGATAATTTTAGCGAAACAGTTGTCAAAAAACTAATGAATATACTAAAGGATAATCCATATTGTATCTTTCTGAAAACATTAATAGATGTTCCAAAATTGTCTGACTTCTACATTGCACTTAAAGTCAGATTCTGGTTTAGATCAAAGAACATACAACTTGCCGACTGCACCTGAAATTGGGGCAATATGGATAGAAGACCAAACAACAGACAGAATTTCAACACCACATATTCGAATATACACTCATATTAACAGAAGTCAAGTGGTAAATTATTATTACGGATGTTATGACGCATTACAGTATCCATTGTTATTTCCATACGGTCAAAATGGATGGCACTGCGGTAATAAAAAAATTACGAAAAGCTATAGTAATTCTAAGTATCAAATTTACTGTGAATATGAACAACTACCAAGTATAATAAACATGACTTCAATCGATGGACTACTTGATATGGAATATGATGTTTTAACAAAAGGAAAAAAGAAAAGAAAAACTGTTTCTTGCCGTGAATATTATTGTTACAAACTTCAAATTAGAGATAACGAACCCAACGAAACTTCACATTCTGGAAGAGTATTTCAACAACACATTGTTGACCAATACATAAAAGTAGAGATACAAAGACTAGATTTCTTTTTATTTAATCAAGATTTATTCAGAACTGCAATATTACAAGGGATCATTGATTTGTTAAGACAAGGAGAAAGAGATGCTTCAAATATTGGGAAAAAAAGTTTCCTTCCAGGTAGTTTCATAGGTGGCCCAATAGATATGCGGTGTCGTTACATGGATGCTATTGCATTAGTACAACATGATGGAAAACCCGATATATTTTTGACAATGACGTGCAATCCCTCTTGGCCTGAAATAAAAAAATATTTATTATCAACAGATGAAGCTCAAAATAGACCTGATATAATCAGCCGAGTGTTTAGAGCAAAAGTAGAGGAGCTGAAAGCAGATATATTGAAAAGGAATATTTTTGGAAAGGTTGCGGCTTTTATGTATACTATAGAATTTCAAAAACGTGGACTACCACATGCTCATTTCCTTATTATACTTACGGATAGAGACAAACTATTAACACCAGAAGCTTATGACAAAATTGTTTGCGCTGAATTGCCTGACTGCAATAAAGATCCCTCATTATATTCTCTTGTGACAAACATATGATTCATGGATCTTGTGGCTCTATAAATCCTTCAAGTTCTTGCATGCAAAAAAAGGGATGTTGCAAGTTTAAGTATCCTAAAGAACTTTCAGAACAACAACAAAAGAAAAAATTCATATCTTATTTACAAAAGGCGAGAAATAGAGACACCTCTAGAAATTAAAGGACACAAAATTGACAATTCTTGGGTTGTTCCTTATAATCCCTTTTTGCTCAGTAAGTTTAATTGCCATTTGAACGTTGAAATATGGTCTGACATTAAAGTTGTCAAATATCTATACAAATATATATATGTAATGGTCATGATAAAATTGCATTTTCAGTACATGATACAAATGTCGAAATAGATGAAATAAAAGAATATCAATCTGCTAGATGGGTCTCTCCACCAGAGGCTACATGGCGTCTATGTGCTTTTCCTATAAGTGAAATGACTCCAAGTGTATACCAACTTCAGTTACACCTTAAGGGACAACAATTTGTATCCTTTAAAAGTACCCAAAGTGTGCATCAAATTGTAAATAATCCAACGACAAAGAAAACAATGTTAACAGAATTTTTTGTAATGAATAGAATTGATGAACATGCTAAACATCTCAATTTATTATATAAAGAGTTCCCAGAGTACTTTGTATGGTCACCAACAGACAAAATGTGGTCCCGTAGAATACGAGGTACTGTCATTGGAAGGATTGTAACATGTCATCCAACTGAAGGAGAAAGATATTATCTAAGACTAGTATTGATGAATGTAAGAGGACCTAAATCATATGAAGATCTTCGTACAGTTAATGGAAAATGTTATGATACATTTAGGGAGGCTGCAGAAATAATGGGCCTGCTACATTGTGATAACAATTTAATTGAGTGTATGTCTAAAGCTGTGAGTTATCAAATGCCTTATAGTTTAAGACGCTTATTTGCCACATTATTGGTTCACTGTAATCCGGCAAATCTAAGAGAATAATGGGAAAAATTTGAAGAATATATGTCTAAAGACTTCAGGAAAATTCCAAATATAGGAACAAAAGATATTCGATATTTAGTTTTGAATCACATCAATGAAATTTTACACTCAATGGGACATGATATTTATGAATATAAATTTATCTCTGAAAATATTATACCTTCTACTTCAACTAACGATGCAAAAGATGTTCATTTTGAGAGAAATATAATAGTAAGTGAAGAAGATTTACTGTTAGAAAGGAAATTAAACTTAGAACAAAGAAGAGCATTTAATATAATTCTTGATATTCTAATAAATCAGGAGCATTTTTCATTGATGGCCCTGGAGGAACTGGAAAAACATTTCTATATCGAGCTCTATTAGCTAATATAAGATCAAAAGGTTTTGTAGCTTTAGCAACGGCAAGTTCCGGTGTTGCAGCTTCAATTCTACCAGGAGGACGAACTGCTCATTCACATTTCAAAATTCCTATTGACATTGATGAGGCTTTTACGTGTAATATTAGTAAACAAACATCATTAGCAGCTCTAATTCAAGATTCAAAGTTAATTGTCTGGGATGAAGTTTCAATGGCAAAAAAGAAAATGATTGAAGCTCTTGATATTCTTTTAAAAGATCTCATGAATACAAATATACTCTGTGGGGGAAAAGTTGTAGTTTTTGGAGGAGATTTTTGGCAAACGCTTCTTGTTGTTCGTAGTGGAAAAAAAGAAGACTTTATTTGTGAAAGCTTATTATATTCTGATATATGGAATCATCTTGAAAAAATGTGTTTATCAGAAAACATGCGCGCAAAAGAAGACCCTGCTTTTTGTGAATATTTAATGAGAATTGGAAATGGACAGGAAAAAACAAATAACTACAACAAAGTTGAAATTCCACATAATTTTATTATCCCTTTTACAAATGAAACACAATCTTTAAATCTTTTACTCAAGGCTGCTTATCCTGATCTATGTACGTTCTTTTCTAATCCATCTTCTATGACTTCCCGTGTCATATTAACTACAAAGAATGATTTTGTTAACGAAATAAATGATATGCTTATACATCAACTTCCCAACAATGCCAAAATATATACTGCAATTGATGAAACTACAGAACCAAGCGATCAATGCCAATTTGAAGTTTTTTTACACACCTTGAACCCTCCTAATTTGCCTCTTTACAAGTTGACTTTGAAACAGAATTGTCCAGTTATATTATTGCGAAATTTAAATCCTCGCGAAGGATTATGTAATGGTACAAGATTAAAATGGCATGATTTTAAGACGCATGTAATAAGTGCTACCATTGCCACAGGTGATTTTAAAAATACACATGTATTCATTCCAAAAATACCACTATTAGCATCACAAGATGAAAAGTTACCTGTTGCTTTCAAAAGAACACAATTTTCCCTTCGACTATGTTTTGCTATGACAATTAACAAAGCTCAAGGCCAGACGTTAGATTTTGTTGGAATTTACTTACGTGAACCTATATTCTCTCATGGTCAACTTTATGTTGCTTTATCTAGAGCAAAAAATTCCAAAAATGTAAAGATACTAATACGACCACCGACGGCACAAGATAGAGATGATCATTCTACATATAATATAGTTTATGAGGAGGTCATTCGGAAAGCATTCTGTCAAAATACACTCACCATGTAACTTTCGGAGTAACAAATTCCTCTTCATTGACTCATGCCCACCCGTAGGTACATCCACATAAGCCAGTTGAAGTTGAGAATAATGATAGAAGTGGTAATGATAGTGATGGTGATGGTGATTCTGATGATTTCGTTGTTGTTAGTGAAAAGGATCAGGTAACTAGAATTTTTCAAGATTGCACCTTTTTTTTTTTTGTAAGTAAATATATATATATATATATATATATATATATATATATATATATATATATATAGCCAATTGATGTTGTGTCTGTTTAATTTTGGTTCTTTCTTTTAATGTGGTTCTTCAGAGATTGATTTAAGATGTAATCCAGTTGCTTTAGTCACTGACCTTGTCTTTTTACAAAATAGAAAAAAAAAAAAAGAAAGAAAGATGAACTTTGCTGGTTTCATAAAAACTTGCCCAGGTTCTCATTGTTTGACATTCAGAGAACTCATTGGTTATAATAAGTTAGATGGTGACTTGAATACTATTTTGAATACATGATTTAGAACCACTGATGTAAAGACATCTCACTTTCTTAGCTCCTATACAACAATTGAGGATTAAATTCAAGAAAATAGAATTCTGTAATGGAACTTCTTTTTCTAAGCTTCAACACTTTATATGAAGCTCAAGATCAATTATTTATTTCTATTGTACTCCTACTTGAAAGTTAATGAAGACCCAATAGCCTTTTAGGCATTATATGTTTAGCTTCTTAGCCCTTGAAGAATACATTTTTGTTTACATCTCACTTTCTTAGCTCCTATACAACAATTGAGGATTAAATTCAAGAAAATAGAATTCTGTAATGGAACTTCTTTTTCTAAGCTTCAACACTTTATATCAAGCTCAAGATCAATTATTTATTTCTATTGTACTCCTACTTGAAAGTTAATGAAGACCCAATAGCCTTTTAGGCATTATATGTTGGACTTCTTAGCCCTTGAAGAATACATTTTTCGTGTTTCGAGCATTGAATCTCAATAGCCTAACCTCTATAAGATTCAGAATTAGGACTTCAGAAAAGTATTTCCTCAAGAAGTATTTCTAAGTTCATATATTTGTTAGCAATATTTATGCTTGTCGAACTCTAAAGATAAAATAAATAAATGGAGATACAGTAATAGATTATGTTTGCTGCAGTCTACTGAATCTAACCATTGTTTGTTGGCCTCACTTGGTATTGAAGTTTATGACCAGTAGTGGTTGCTTATGTCATTTTTATGCATACAGATCTCCTGCAAGATGCCAAACAACATCCCAGTAACAGCTATTTTCCCCTGAAAGATGTGGAAGACAATCAGTTGGGAATCTTTGACAGACCTCTTCCTTGCTTTGGTTGTCGAATAGGATGGTTTTCGTGAGTTTCGCATTTCTTGCTCCTCTTGTCATTCTCTTTACTTTGGGAATTACTACCATAAACATCTGAGGGAGCGGGCAGGGCTAGCTGCCAATGCAATAGCTGTGAGTTACCATCCTTAAGTGCAAGTTCCATTGATTCTGATTTTCGCTTGATCACGTAAAAAGAGCTGGTCACTTTAAATTCGTTAGCTGATTTATATAAACAAGTACCAGAGGCAAGAGCTGGTCACTTTAAATTCATTAGCTGATTCACTCTTTCTGATTTTTTTTAACACGTGTATTTTCAGATATGAGAAGAGGCATTCAAATATTCCAGCTCCATGTTATTATTGGACAGTGCAAGTTTGGACCATCCTATTTTGATTTTGCTATTTAATGTTTCATTATTTGCTGTTGTAACATTTTTTGCTTTTCAGGCCTTTATCCAAGGTGCTTCCAGCCGGTTCTCTTGCAGGTAGGTCTCTAATAATACTGAAACAGATGTGCCCATCGAAGTTCAAGTTGTCGCCTCATACAATGATTTTCTCCTCTTGCACTTCTTCGACAACTGTAGAAATTTTTGTGTTTAGAATCCCATTACTGGAATGAGACAATTAATACGATTTCCTAAGACGTATATTTAGGTTAAGTCATATATTTTATAATTAATCTCTCTCCAAGATATTTCCAGTATCAGTTTACTCATAACCATCTGTAAAACAAAAAAAGGTAAAAGATTGTCTTCAAATGTGTGCCCTTTTTCTGATTTTTCCAGTTTAGCTAAACTCTTCAAGATATGAATTAGTATGAAAAATCAACAAAATAGTAAAGGAAATGTAAAGTACAAAAGAATACATATAAAAATTCAGGTACTGAATTTTCCAAGATAGCAACTTTTTTATGAAAGGTTTGACTGTTTGAGGTTTTATTTACTGACTGTTATCTCCAACTAATACGTTTCCCACTGCTTTAATGAGAGGCGTATCTAGCTTATAAGTTTGGGGTTCAATTGAACCCCAAACTTTTGACGCGAAGCCTAAATTTATGTGTAAAAAATTATTAAAATTGCAATAAATAGTAGATATAAACCTCTAACTTTAAGAATATTGAACCCATAAAATTTAAATTCTGGATTCGCCTCTGGCTTTAATTCCTTTCACAGTCTGCCATCAGGTAGCTGCCGGAAGACAATCGGACATTGAAATGTCGGCCATGCTAAAGGAACAGTTGATAAGGTCTTCTCTTTGATCAAGGTACATGGAATTCACCTCTTCATTATTTATGTGATCTGATAAAAAATTGATATACCATGCAGTTGAAATGAGAAAAAAAGGTTAGATATATATCATCTATTTCTTAATCCTTTTGTTCCTTTGTGTGAGTTGCTGCTAACAAGCTCTTCTTTTATTTACTGTTCAAAACAAAAAAAATATTGCTGTTACAAAAATCCTTTTTTCCCCCTATATTAATCAGAAGAAAAGCAAAAATTATTCACCTGCTTCTTCACTCATCTTCAGCACTTAGCTGCTGTACTCTTCACTCCTTTTTTTTTTTTTCTTCCTTATAACTGTATCCTAATTGCGATGAGTTGTTACAATTTAATTTGTCAAATATGCACAACCTTGGTAATGTTGAAACTTCAAAATTTAGTCTTTACAACACTGAAGTTTGTGTAAAGATATACTAGAATAATTTTACATTCCTTTGTTACGCGTAATAATAATTTCATCGAAATGATACTGTTTACAGCTTTGTTGTAGATATCTGCTCAATCGGAAATTATTGTCATGATGTTGAAACACACGGAACATTTTTATTTGTCAGGTCAACAAAACATGGCGATATCTACTAGAAATTCAGAGAGTTTTGAAGCATGAACTTGAAAATCTTAATCCCGGCGAACCCACTTTTTGTGGCCAACATGTAAATTCTGCCTGAGATTGGCTATGGAAAGCTAAAGATTTCACAGTAGAAGGTTACAACATCATATGATCGAACTAATTTTGAAGCTGCGTATCACTTAGCTCAACTTCCTTATCCTTTATACAGGGCATCTGAAGACTTGATATATGCATATTGTGGCATATACTGTTTTGATTCTTGCATTTGGTTTTGTGAACTTCTCAACAAATATATGAGAAGAAGACTGTATATATTATAAACAATCTTATCTTAAGAATTGAAGATCCTGAATCATCCTTAGTTCTTTATCTTAAATTTGGAAGTTTAGTAGTGTTTCTATTAAACTTCTCATGAGCCAAATCTCCTTTAATATTTGGTAATTGATTCCGCACTCTGCTGACAAACCAAAATGACCATGGTATGCACGGGCTTCCCTTGCTAGTATTATATTTATTTTATTATTATTTAGAAGTGAGAGTTGGGGGTACGAAAACGGCATTCTTGAGTTGTCCAAATGGTAGTCTATGTTGTACCACAAACTTGGGTGTCTTATTTTTTAGCCTTTTGTTTTAACCACGTGTATGCATTGCAATTTTACAACCGTTCGCTTTTCCTCTTTCAATTGACACCTAACTACCTTTTTATTTGTGTGGAATATATTTGGCTTCCCCTTCCTAAATTTGTGTCGTTCCTAATTAGTCTTTCTGTGTCCATTTCTTTGCTACTTTTGCTGAGCTTTTGTCTTCTCATTATTCGACAATCTAGCAATATATGCTGCACGGGTTGAATATATTTATTCACTTTAATTAGTCAATCTTTAAGGTTGTTAATTTGAAAATAACTTTTAAAAACATTCTAATTGTTATTATATAAAGTAACATATACAAAATGTATTTTATGTACCATCACTTTAGTTATAATTAAAAAATGAAGTTTAAAAATTTAAAACATATGATGAAATTAAGTCTTTGAGATGGAAAGAGTCGAACTTTTTTCTCATTGGTCATCTAATTTGTTATGCCTCTTTACATTATACACACGTGTATTGTATTTCTATTTCAGCATGAGACCTGTACACTCTCGCAAATCATGTTCCTTCAATTTGCCACATACCACTTCTTCCCTTGATTTCTAGGTGTTTTCTTCGGCAAATACTTACCTGTACGCGCGTATTTCATTTTTACTTTCATTTTATTACTCTATTATAAAAAGCACATGAAATTGTACTATAAACAGGGACTAACATATGTACATTTTAAAAGTTTAACATTAATTCTACTTCTTGTGCGTTTACTTTTGAAGTCCTTCTCAATTGTCCTTTCATTTCCTTCATTTGGCATATAGTCCCTCTGTCTCAATTTAAGTGTCTAAGTTTGACTAGACACGAAGTTTAAGAAATAAAGATAGACTTTTAAATTTTGTGATTCTAAATTAAAAATGTGTCTAATGTAATAAAATATCCTTCGAATCTTATGATTATAAATTTGACATGTAGGATATTTGAATTTTTAACTTACTAAATATAAAAAGAGGGGGATATAACCAAAATAAGACAAATTTTAATAGTAATTAAGAAAGTTAGGGGGAAAATAAGAGAAAAAGAAACAAAATATGGAGACTCACTAAGGAGAATCGCGGGTCCTTTGCAAAATATACAAATCATAAAGATTAACTAAAGTGAGTAATGCCTTTCTTCTTCACTATTTCAGTGATCTCTCAACCTTTCTTCTACTTCTCCGGTCTTCACTCGCTCTATCTGATTTTTCTTGTTATGGCCCGTATTTTGTACGTTTGGAAATTTCAAGTCGTCGTGGAAAGTTAAGGGCGAGATCATTTTCAAAACTTATTTTTTTTTGTATACAAGTCGATTATGAACATTATTTATGAATATTGGTAGTATGGGGAGATTGAGAGAGGCTCGGGGCAAGAAGAGAGATTCGCAAAATGGCTTATGGAAATATTGCGGAAAGAATAGGGACAAAATGAGAGTTTTACAAAAAAACTTGTCTTGAAATTTTTGGACCAAGCCAAGGCTTGGCCGCGTGTGTGTGTGCATGTGCATGTACATGTGAGTAAATCTTATGGAACAAGTCAAGTGCCCAATTTAGTTAAGTAAAGGAAAAATTCAAAAAAAAAAAAAAAAAAAAAAGAGAGGGAAAGAGAAGATGACAAAATTAAGTCATCCTTGCTAGATAATTAAGGAAACTTCTAGAGGGGGCATGTGCCCCTCACATGACCACTTGAATTATATCTTTATATATATGAAGGAGGCCATCATTTTAATTCAAGAAGAGTGGAGAGAAAGAAAGAAATAAGAACAAAAAAAAAAAAAAAAGTGAGAGGGAGGGGGTTCGGCCATGGTGGCCGAACCTTGAGCTCATGGAAAGCTTGGGCTAAAAATTATTTTCTTCCTCCATGTCAAGTACTTAAAAGGTCCTCTACAACATGGAGTTGTTGTTAGAGCAAGGGAACCATTATTTGTTACAAGTTCATGATCATAGTTAAGGGAGAAATCAAGGGAAAAAGGTAAGACTTCCTCTCCTTTTATATGTTGTGGATGAAATTCATGAAGAATATTGATGTTGGGTTGTGGCCGTGAGGCATATTGTGTGTGTGTGGCCGTGTATATTTTGCACTATGTTGGAATGATGAACAAATTTTATTTGACATCTTGGTTGTTGTTATGTCAAGAAATGAATGAAATAAATGAAAATATGTGTGTTGCATGCTAGCCGACTATATGTGTGGTATTGGATTGAAATGATGAATTAAGGTCTCTTAGTGTTTTGATTGTCGTAGTTGTGGATCCTATGATGAAAATGAGGATTTAACGATTTAAATTGAAGTTGGAATCGTTTGTAGGTTGTTGGAGAAGATCATATAATTTTTGTATAGTTGTGGTATTATTGTGGTTAATGTTGTCGCTACCCTTGTCGAGTTTGAAAGATGGTAAGTCGGGTTGTTGTGATTAAATTTGAAAGAAGGAAATGGATTGTTATTGGTTTTGTTAGATTTGAAAGATGTTAGATGGAGTAGTACGTGGGTTGAATCGTTTTGGAAGTTATGGAATTGAATTGAATTAAATTGCATTGAATTGAATGTAGAAGTGTTGTTGGTATTGTTGTTGATCGTTTGGCCGGGTTGAATTCCCGGGTTGTCGTTGATGAAAATTGGTCAAATTAGATTTTTGGGGATGGTGCATTTACAGGGGAAATGCTGCCGAAATTTCGGCAGACAAAGTGTTACTTTAAAGAATCAACTTCTAAAGGATCTAATCAAGTTTTGGTAAACATGACCAATTCACAGATTTTGGCGGATTTGGAACGTGAATTTGGAGTTGCACAAGGAGCGGAAAAGGTATGTAAGGTTTACCTTTCCTTCTTTGGCATGTCTTAGAGGTAATAGGATTGGATGCGGGCCTCGGGGATGATCCTATCCCTAGAAATCCGCAATTGAATTTGGCCCTTTTTCATTCAATAAGATTGAATTCAAAACGTTACCAAATGTCGGGAAACTACCTAACCGACTAGAAATCGCACCAATGAGATCCGACTACCCTAAAACCCTTACAAGTAACGCCATGACATGTCACATATGTAAATTTGGTACGCCGCCTCATTTGACTCGAGGTGGGCCCATTGTTCCCGGATTTTCCCTATTGCTCCGTTTGATCTGTTTTGAAGCAGAATCCAAAGAAAACTTTTGATCCTTATTCTGTCCACCGAATGACAAGTACTGTAACTATGCTAACGAGGATACTTCTATGATGACAATGTTAATGATGATGTTGAGAAAGAGAATATGTCTATGATAAGTACGACAAGAATGATTCCACGACTAAGAGTCTTGAGCTAAGAATCCAATGTGAATATGGAAATGTCATACTAGGTTCTAAAAGACTTCAAAGCATATGAATTGACAGTTATAATGCCTATGATCTTGTTCTATGTCTCCTTTTAAAGCTATCTTCCGTTGATAGTCACGCCTTATAATTATCGTTCCTTCAAGGTGAGACAAGTGACCCGATTATTCCATATGTAATCGGAGGATTTCGACCTTACGTCACTCCGACGGACACACGACTTTCTTTGGGCTCTCATGCATGTCAATTGTGTGATATATGAATATGAATGTGAATATGTATATGTACATGTATATGGGGAAGGGGAAGGGCCACTGTTATATCACCACCTGATTCAGCTGTATTTCGTCCCGAACGCGGGATATGGGAGAGCCGGATACGGCGTCTGTATATGTGATATATATATAATATGTTGGGACACTGTTGGGGAGGGGGGGTGGGAGAGCCGATGTACTCGGCGTCTGTGAATGTAAATAAAGAACACCGTTTTCTGAAATGTTCTGTTTTCTGTATATGCAAATAAGAAGCACCGTTTTTCTGAATAAGAAACTAAGCATGCATGGCATCCGCAGAAAAACATTCATATGTACAGGTTACATCTGTCCCAGGATAATCTCCATATGTCTATTCCGTTATTATTCATACTGTATATTCCTTTATTATGTTACTATTCATGCCTAACATACTCAGTACATTGTTCGTACTGACCCCTCTTCTTCGGGGGCTGCGTTCATGCCGCGCAGGTACACCAGATGAGCCACAACTATCATGGAAGATGTTCCAGCGGAGTTGGCAGGCTCCACTTGTTCTGGAGTGCTGCCGAGTCAGAGTATCTGAGCCATGATGTTTGTTTGATGTTAGAGACTTTGCAGACAGAGTCGTGGGTATAGAGTGTCGATAACATGTTGTATCATAAAGTCCATGTGATTGCAGATTATGTTTGACTTGAGTACGATGGAAAGAAAAAAAAAATCTCTTGAAAGTTTTACTATGTTTTTCCATTTTTATTGATATAAGAGTCTAAGGAAGTTAAGTATGTAACAAGAGTCAGCGGGTTCGCTCGGCTCCAGATATGGGGTCGGGTGCCCATCACACCCTAGTAAAGTCGGGGTGTGACATTTCTCTGGGCTGCTTGGTGATTCATATAGTTGGTACTCTGAATTTGAGATTTTCTTTTAATTTTTCCTGTTTAAATTAGAGTTTTGCTATTAACTTTGGTGAGTTTATTTTACAAACTTCTTTGTCAATTAGATCTAAAGCAGTGCCTCAATTGTCCTTTTATTTCCTTCGTTTGGTATATACTCCCTCTGTCTCAATTTAAGTGTCTAAGTTTGACTAGACAAGGAGTTTAAAAAATAAAGATAGACTTTTGAATCTTGTGATTCTAAATTAAAAATGTGTACAATTATAATAAAGTATCCTTTGAATCTTGTGATTATAAACTTGACATGTAGGATATTTAAATTGTCAACTTATTAAATATAAAAAAGGCAGACATAACCAAAATAAGATAAATTTTAACACAAATTGAGAAATTAAGAGGAAAAGAAACAAAATATAGAGACTCACTAAGGAGAATCGCGTATTCTTTACAAAATATACAAATCATAAGGACTAACTAAAGTGGGTAAATAAATTAATCATGTTGGACCCCGTGCATCGCACGGGCATAGTTTGCTAGTATATACTAACTATTTAGAAGCATGGGTTTAGATCCATGCTTCGTCGTCCGTTGTCCAATTAAAAAAAAAAGTGTGGGCCCCATATTAAACACCAATCAATATTAAAAATAAAAATAAAAAAGTGGAACTCACCATCTCCAAACTCACGAAAAAAAAAGTGGACCTCATATTAACAAAATCAAGCAATATAAAAAAAAAAGTGAATTCTATATTAAAAAACAAACAATGTAAAAAAAAAAGTGTATCCCATATTAAAAAATCAAACAATATTCATCTAATTTTCAAAGTATCTCATTAAATCAATAATGATGAATTCATTGCCACATGCGTATCAACCCATTAGTGGGAGCAAATGAAATTATTGTACAACAACATACTTAAAATACTTACATTTTAAAATAAGATAGAATTTAATTACTTTTTCATTTTTTTCTTACTCTAATAAATGTGAAAAGAGATTAATGTCATAAAAGAAAAAATAATATTAAATGGAGATCAAATAATTAATAAAGTAAATTAGTGAAATTCTAATTCTAATTGACGTTTCCTTAAAAAAACGTGTAAAAGACAACATGACAAGTAAAATGAGTTAAACAAAAAATATTTACCAAAATTAAAAAATAGTAGTTCTTCATTTAAATAGAAAATCAAATTTCTACTTTGTTTCATTTTAAACATGTAAAATTAATATAATAATTAGAATTAGAATTATCCAAATCAAAATTTGATAAAAAATAATAGGTATTGTTTAGGCCCAATATACATACATTAACAATAGAATATTTTACATCTTTAAATTAATCGAATTAAAATTCAAAGTATCAACTGATGTTTAAATATTGCTATTGTTTTACCTCAAAGAGAGGAAAATAGTTTCCTTTTAAATAAGTCTTCTCTTTTAAAAAGTATTAATAAATTTTTGCCAACTTTGAGGGCTATCACCTTCTTTGGCCAGATCTTCCAATCTTTTCACAATTACAGTTCACTGCACCTGCTCCTTTAAAGGGCGGCGGCTTGAAAGCAAAGTAGATTAGCTGGTTTTTCCAGTCAAGTATAGTTGATAATCCCATTTTCGAATATGAATTTGAATATATTCTCTTTATTATTCTAAATATAGCTTTTTTTATCTTACACCTTATCTCCACAGCTTTGGGCTGTATTCGTAGCAAACACTAATATAATAAAGTTTTGAATACGGAGCACAAACTATAATGTTATATTAATCGTGTTATATATGCGTGTGTGTGTGTGTGTGTATTACTTTACTACTATATAGAAGAGCCGGATTATAAGCAAGATCGTCGTTCGTCCTTTGGTCCCACTTTTTTATTTAAGGGCAAAAAATCCTTTGTGGTCCCACCCACTTTTTTATTTAAGGGCAAAAAAAATGACATTTTATACTCTATATTACCAATTCTTTTAAAAAGTAGAGAGAAATACTTTATTATATTTCTATTTTTCTACTATATAAAAGCATCGGTTTACCCATGCTTCGTCGTCAGTCACTCTTTAAAAAAAAAAAAAGATGAACCCCATACTAAAAACGCCAAACAATATTTAAAAAAAAAAAGAAAAAAAAGGGACCCCACCCTCTCCAAACTCATGAAAAAAAAGAGGACCCCACCCTCTCCAAACTCATGAAAAAAAAAGTTGACCCCATATATAAAAAAACTATATCGAAGAGCCGGTTTATAAGCAAGATCGTCGTCCGTCCTTTGGTCCCACTTTTTTATTTAAGGGCAAAAAAATGACATTTTATACTTTATATTACCAACTCTTCTGAAAAGTAGATAGAAATACTTTATTATATTTCTATTTTTCTATTATATAGATATAGAAGCATCGGTTTACCCATGCTTCGTCGTCAGTCACTCTTAAAAAAAAAAGGTGGACCCCATACTAAAAACGCCAAGCAATATTAAAAAAAAAAAGTGGACCCCACCCTCTCCAAACTCATGAAAAAAAAGTGGACCCCACCCTCTCCAAACTCATTAAAAAAAGTGGACCCCATATTAAAAAAAAAAAAGCAATGTCAGAATAAAAAAAAACGTGCACCTCATATATTAAAAAATCAAACAATATTCATGTAATTCCCAAAGTATCCCCATTAAGTCAATAATAGTGGATTCATTGCCACATGCGTATTAACCCATTAGTGGGAGCAAATAAAATTTTTACACAGCAAAAAACATGAACCTCATATTATTACTTTTCTTCAAAAGGTTAAGTCGGCAAATACATACAATTTTCTTTCTTTTCTTATATTAGCCTGAGATCTAATCTAGATATTTAATTGCTGTATTTGCTATTCTGCCATGTCATTTATTTGTTATGTTTACTAAAATAAATATATTTAAAATATTTATATTTTAAAATAAGATAGAATTTAATTATTTTTTCATTTTTATTCTTACTCTAATAAATGTGAAAACAGATTAATATCAAATGGAGATCAACTAATGAATAAGGTAAATTAGTTAAATTTTAATTCTAATTCACGTTTTCTTAAAAAACCATGCAAAAGACAACATGACAAGTAAAATAAGCTAAACCGAAAATATTTATCAAAAAATAAAAAATAGTATTTCTTCGTTTAAATAGAAAATCAATTTCTACTTGTTTCGTTTTAAACATGTAAAATTAATTTAATAATTTGAATTAGAATTATCCAAATTAAATTTGATAAAAAATAATAAGTATTTTATACATTTAAATTAATCGAATTAAAATTGAAAGTATTAACTGATGTTTAAATATTGCTATTGTTTTATCTTAAAGAGAGAAAAATAGTTTTCTTATTAATAAATTTTTATCGACTTTGTATTAATAGGAAACACGAATATAATAAAATTTTAGATACGGAGCACAAATTACAATGTTATCTTAATCATTTTTTGAACATAGTACATATATATATATATATATATATACACTATAATTTAAAGTATTGGGCCTGTGCTGCCATCTAGTATTAATATTTAGAATTAGATTAGATTAGATTAGATTAGAAATATTTAGAAATGACAGTTATGAGGACGAATAGGGGCAACATTGTAATTTAATGTCTTATTTGGGGCAAATTTAAAACTGATCAAGAGAACATATTCCATTCGTACAATCCAGAGGCTACTATTCTCATCCATCTTCTTCCTTTTCTTTGGTGAGTTTTTCCCTGTTGTCTATTGTGCTTATGTAATGATCCAACTATTTAAATTCGGAAATTAAACTAATCAAATCGAACTAAAAATTTCGGGGCAATTTTCTGGGGTTTATATTAAGCGAAACTGAACTCTGTTACAAATAAAGCTACTGATATGGAATGAAAATAAACTGCGCTAAGAAATCTCCATTGATGAACTTGAACTCGAAACAGAAGAAGAGAAAAGGAGAATTTAGGGATTGAAGAAGAAGGAGACAAGAAGAGAGGGAGAAAGAGGATTAAAGGAGGGGAGAAAATACTCAACTGATCATTATTCTTGTTGCTCTTTCAAGCGTCTAGTTATAGGATTCTCACGCAATCACAGCCCTTAACCTTCGTTAACTCAGACTTAATCTCGTGCGTCCACGTGTTATAATTCTATTCGTCGCTTTGTTATACTTCACTATGCCAATATATCCGGGTCATTACAGTTTATTTGTTGGTACTAGAATTTGGGTCTTCACTCATTGAAGTTTGTCCAGTTTCTTTGGTTATCTATCGTTGCGCGTTATTAGTGCAATATTACTCTGTTTATTGCACTTTCTTTGTTTGTACTCACAATTTGGTGTGCATATTTGAACTTTTTATTTTATTTGAATAATGTCTTGGTAGAATTCTTACACACATCTCAATAGTTGTACCTGATTTGCACATGCATGATGTGTTTTTGATGAATTTTGTCCTTTGCTACCAACTAATAGTGCAGAATTAACCTGGGTCTCTTTATTTGCCATATATTTGAGGCATCAACATTGTTGTAATCTTCTTAATTGTTTACTTATTGGGAAATGGACTATGCAACCAATGTGTTTGATGATAAATCCTTATTTGGAGTAGAGTAATGAAGTCCATAAATTATATTTTAGTGTTGCCATTAGTCGAAGATTTGTGGGTTTTTAATACTCGCGAGCCAGAATTATATGAATTGAACAACTCTGCACTTCATAATTGTAACAACTGACTCCATTGAGAGGCCTGAACATACTTAGCTCTTGCACTATGTTGTATGGTTGACATTTTGTGGTGTTATTCAGGCTGCTGCAATAGAGGGGAAAAAAAGAACATCTATTTAATGGGTTTGGTCTTCGACTCTTTGCTATGGGAGGGTGTAGAAGATTCTGTCAAACCATGGAGTCTGGGGGCTACAATTCTGCATCATGAGGTAAGTCGTTTCATGTTAATTTGGTTTAGATAGCCTGTCTGCTTTCCACCTGAACTGATGCAAATTGCCATCCTACAAAGTGTTGATTAGATTGCTCGGCATGCTAAAGATGGAACAATTATCACCATGTATCTTTTTTTTTTTTTTTTTTTTGGTAGCAAATAACTAAATGGGAGTTGACTTGACAAGATGACCCATGAAGAAATAAGTTAGCCATACATGGCTTTAGTGAGACGAACAGTACGTACTGAGAATGGTCAGGACAAGAGCTTGCAGAAGTAGAATCCAAGTGTTGAACGCGTCAAAGTCAATATTTGCTCCATGTTGGTTTCAATTCTGCATTTGATATGGAGGTACGTAGTTTGTGATAACAGCGAAACAATATTTGAATATGATCGCATTATTACTGGCGTATTTTTATCAAACAGAGAGGCTTATACTGGATTAAAATGGAAACCTCACAATCCAGGAGTTTAGTGAAAGTGGAAAATGAGAGATTTTAAGAATCTTAAGCAATTGCAGCTATCAAATTACGCAACGATAAACAAAGCCAAACTGCATTTCATATGACCGTTGAGGTCAGGATACTTATATGAACGAGCAAGTACTGGATGCTGGCAGCTCAATATTGATTGAGCATGACAAGAAAGGCAATACAACTTTACACATAGCCACATGGAAATATCGTCTTGATGTAGCTTTTTAATTAGTTTCTTACGGTTATAACATGAACTTGCTATTCTGAATGCATTAAAGATCTGATCTCATCTTTGGATTTTGAAAGTAAAGGTTATTTTTTGTAGCACTCGATTTCCTGAACTGTTCTTGAGCTGTCAATGCATTCTTAATCCTTTCATTTTTATCGTATTGTTAAACAAAATGGTCAGTATAGATTTATGCTAAGATAAATTTCCAGAATAATGAAGTAGATTTTTTTGTAAAAATAAAGAAAAAGAAAAGAAAAAATATTATCAGCTATAGAATCTAGCAGTGAGTAGGGGCTAGAGTTTAACTTTAATGTTTTTGATTGTTTTCTTCAGCTTTTGTTGATGTGATTTTCCCCCTTTGTTGTGACATATAAAATTTAGTGCTGATATGGATATGTCGGATGGAGACTTTTTTGTGGCTCTATCACTGTAACATAAACAAAGTTTGAGTTTCAGATTCATTAATTTCATTGCTGACCGAAGCTTCGTTAGTTTATCATATGATCTTTTGTCAGTTTCACAATATGAAGGCACACAAAAGTTACTTGGAAGATCTACTTAGTGTTATATTTCATTTGACAAATTCTTCTCTGGTGAACTACTAAAGACAAAAATATTCTCTTTAATGAACTTCACTACACTAGTATTTCCTTCCTATTAGTTGTGAACTTGTGGTCGTCTCATCAATGCCTTTACAAAGATGATACTTTTATTTTTCAAGAACTATACTTCATGAAGTGTGTTCATGCGCATCATGCAATTTATGGCTCCATATTATTTATATTTCCAAAATAGATTGGAGAGCGTATATAAATGTAATTCTTTTTGTAGCTTATATGATTTAATTTTCTGATTTCCTGCTTCAGATCTTGCCATTGCTTTTCCACATTGGCCTTTTCTCGAGGTATATGCCTATATATACGAAGGGTCATATTGTAAGTTAACTATTGCTCTTTTTTGGTCCTATGAGCATTTTCTTTTTCTGTTCTACTGCATATTTGATTTGCTGTCTTGAAAGCTGCTCAGGTGATCTGAGGAGACAATGGTTTCTTTCATACCTTAGTCATTTGATTTATTTGATTCCTTACATGTAGCTGATTAATAATTGTGACCTTAGGAACGTCCAACATGATGACATTTGTCTAGAGAAACCAGGACAATGGTTAATGGTAATAGCTGCCAGCTTAAGTTTCTTGGTTTTCTCTCCTCCTTGACCTCACACAACTGGATTTCATAATAACTGGGATTGTCATTGTATACTGTTGTTATTTTCACTCTGTGGCTTCTGATTGGTTTTGAGGAGTTTCTCCTTCAGTGGTGTAGAGGAGAAAACTAGCTTTTCAGATATATTTTTTTCTCTGCTTTTTTGGAACCCCTGTCATTTATGTTTGTGGATGAAAGTGGCATTGTAACTCTCTCCATTTGCTATTGTTTTTTGGATTCTGAGATGGAGGAGTAGAAAGGAAATGAGGACTTTATGAACATAGGCTATAAATTAGAAGTGGTCCAGATTATTTATCTTTGTTGAAGCATGTGGAAGACTTAAGAGGTTGAATTGCTAATTATGAAAGTTGGAGACTCAGAATCTTTTTGAGAAAGAGTTATCTGATATTGTTTTCATTGCTGGAAAGGTAGAACATGATATGCCAGCTGATAAGCTTAGTTCATCCGTTGAAGAAATTGTTCACCTGCCAGACACAAGTTATTCAAAGTTACATGTGTTAGCATCTGTTTAAGTGTTCAACTTGGAGTCCCTTTTGTGCTTCTGCTTTGTCTTTCGTGGTTTCTCAACCTGTAATAATAATATCTTTTGGTGTTTGCAGTCTGCTTTGAATTTTAGCAGGTTGGTCTTTCACAAGAGAAGGTTCAACTCCTCCATCCTTTAGAAGTTCTTCATCACATGTAATACAGAGAGAACAAAAACGGAGATTGCATCTACTTTTGAGAATATATTTAGTTTCTTAAATTTCAAGTTTGTAATTACAAGTGAAGTAAGGGCATATAAGATACCTTTAATTCGTGTATGTTGCTATGACTATTTTTGATTCAATAAATGATAGTTACAACGTAATGACGTCTTCATATATTTTTGACTGTTTACTAAGGTTTCATTTAAATTGGATAAAATTAGGTAACCAAATTAGTTATATTGGGCTCGTGCATCCCACGGGCTTTCCCTTCTAGTTTATATATATTTCTTTTCTACCATTTAGAAGAGTGAGTTGTTACTCACTCTTCGTTGTCCGTCGTGGCCCACCTCTCATAAATAAATAAAAAATATTTGAGCCCACCCCTCATAAATAAAATAAAAAAATTTTGCTCCCCCCCCCCCCCCCTAAATAATAAAAAAAAATTGAGCCCCATATTAAACAGGCCCATAAAAATTGTAAAAAAAAAATGCGGGCTCATATATATTAAACAACAATTAATATTGAAAACAATTATGGACCACATATTAAACACCAGCCAGTATTAAAAAAAACCCACCACATCCAAACTCACGGGAAAAAAAAGTGAACCCCATATTAACAAAATCAAGCAATATTAAAAAAAAAATTGGGCCCCATATTAAACAGGCTCATAAAAAATAAAAAATTGTGGGCCCCATATATATTAAACAACTAAGATTAAAAAAAAATTGTGGACCCCATATTAAACACCAACCAATATTAAAAAAAGAGAAAAAAAGTAGAACCCACCACATCCAAACTCACGGGAAAAAAAAAGTAGACCCCATATTAACAAAATCAAGCAAAATTAAAAAAAAGTGAATCCCATATTAAAAAAACAAACAATGTTAAAAAAAAATTGTGGGCCTCATATTAAACACCATGCGTATTCGTAGCAAACACTAATATAATAAAGTATTAAATACGGAGCACAAACTATAATGTTATATTAATCGTGTTTTGAACATAATATCCCATATTGACAAAATCAAGCAATATATATATATAAAAAAAAGTGAATCCCATATTAAAAAAAAAACAATGTCAAAAAAAAAAGTTCAGACTTTGTATTCTTAGCAAACACTAATAGAATAAAGTTTTAGATACGGAGCACAAATTACAATGTTATATAATCGTGTTTTTAACATAGTACATATATATATATATATATATATATATATATATATATATATATATATATATATATATATATATATATATATATATAAAATAGTGCAAACTAATAATGTTCAAAAGGATGGGCCTCATACTAAACAATACCAAGCAATATAAAAAATAAAAATAAAAATAAAAATAAAAGAAACTATATAAAGCATGGGTTTAGACCAATGCTTCATCATCCGTTGTCCCTTAAAAAAAAGGGTGGGCCCCATACTAAATAACACCGAGCAATAAAAAAAAGGAAGAAAAAAAGTGGAACTCACCACATCCAAACTCACGGGAAAAAAAAGTGGATCCCATATTAATAGAATCAAGCAATATTAAAAAAAAAAAAGGTGAATCCCATATTAATAAAACAAACAATGTTAAAAAACAAATGCTTATAAAATCAAACAATTAAATCAATAATGATGGACTCATTGTCACATGTGTATCAACCCATTAGTGGAAGCAAATGAAATTATTGTATAGCAACATACTTAAAATACTTATATATTAAAATAAGATAGAATTTAATTACCTTTTCATTTTTTCGTTACTCTAATAAATGTGAAAAGAGATTAATGTCATAAAAGAAAAAATAATATTGAATGGAGATCAAATAATTAATAAGCTAAATTAGTGCAATTCTAATTCTAATTGACGTTTCCTTAAAAAACCGTGAAAAAAATAACATGACAAGTAAAATGAGTTAAACAAAAAATATTTACTAAAAAATAAAAATAGAAGTTATTCATGGCCCCATATTAAACACCAACCAGTATTAAAAAAAAAAAAAAATGGAACCCACCACATCCAAACACGGGAAAAAAGTGGACCCCATATTAACAAAATCAAGCAATATTAAAAAAAAGTGAATCCCATATTAAAAAAAACAAACAATGTTAAAAAAATTGTGGGCCCCATATTAAACACCATGCGTAGCAAACACCAATATAATAAAGTTTTAAATACGGAGCACAAACTACAATGTTATATTAATCGTGTTTTGAACATAGTATCCCATATTGACAAAATCAAGCAATATATATATAAAAAAAAAAGTGAATCCCATATTAAAAAAATAAACAATGTTAAAAAAAAAAGTTCAGACTTTGTATTCTTAGCAAACACTAATATAATAAAGTTTTAGATACGAAACACAAATTACAATGTTATATCAATCGTGTTTTGAACATAGTATATATATATATGTATATTATATGCATAAAAATAGTGCAAACTAATAATGTTCAAAAGGGTGGGCCCCATACTAAACAACACCAAACAATATAAAAAATAAAAATAAAAAAAAGAAGAAACTATATAAAGCATGGGTCAAATAATGAATAAGATAAATTAGTCAAATTATAATTCTAATTTGCGTTTCCTTAAAAAACCATGCAAAAGACAACATGACAAGTAAAATGAGTTAAACCGAGAATATTTACCAAAAATTAAAAAATAGCATTTCTTCGTTTAAATAGAAAATTAATTTCTACTTTGTTTCATTTCAAACATGTAAAATTAATTTAATAATTTGAATTAGAATTATCCAAATCAAAATTTGATAAAAAATAATAAGTATTTTACACTTTTAAATTAATCGAATTAAAATTGAAAGTATCAACTGATGCTTAAATATTGCTATTATTTCATCTCAAAGAGAGGAAAATAGTTTTCTTTTAAACAAATCTTCTCCTTTAAAAAGTATTAATAAATTTTCGTAGCAAACACGAATAAAATAAAATTTTAAATATGGAGCACAAACTACAATGTTATATTAATCATATTTTGAACATAGTATATATATATATATATATATATATATATATATATATATATATATATATATATATATATATATATATATATATATTATCATTATCTAAACACAACTACATATACATAAATATAGTATAATCCGAAGTGTTGGGCCGTGCGCAGCACGAGCATAGGCCATCTGGTTATATTTAGAAATGGGAGTTTGGGAAGGACCAACAAGGACGTACAAGGGCAAATATGTAATATTTTATTCCACAATTCTTCTATTTGCCTGCTACACTTTAGAGCTTGTTTGGATGGACTTATGCCTATAAGTTGTAAATAGCTTATAAGTTAAAAAAAATAAGTTGAAATAGTTTAACTTATTTTTTTGTTCAGCTTATAAGCTATTTTAGATAAGCTAAGTCAAAATAGATTTAATTATTTTTTTAGCTTATTTTAAACACAAAATAACTTTAAGCTGATCGGGCAAGCGGTCAAAAGAGCTGAAAACAACAAATTATAAGCCAATGCCAACGGGCTCTTACTTCCTACTTAGAAGCTTCTACCACCTTTTTCTTCTATCTACTACTACTACTGCATCTCACAATCACTCTGCTTTTACAAGCTTCCACCTTTGTCTTCTACTGCTACTACTTCTACTAATCTATCTATTATCTCAAGTATCTTCTGATTTTTGGTATTTCAGTATATGGGTTTTCCCCTTTCTTAATGTTTTTATGTGATTATATGTTCAAACACCTATGATTTTTTAAAGATTGACACTTCAATAGCTGATTAATGAATAATATGACTTCACTAATTTTTTGGGTTTACCAGGTTCTTCTTCATATTTTGATCGTTTTGCTGCGTGTCTTCACTGCTCAGTTTAGGTGATCTACACAGTTATTAGGTGAGTTCTTTTCCCGATTTCCCCTTTATTTTTCCATCTTTTCTGATTATCAGTGTTATTTATTAGATTTGTCATTGTGCTTAGTTTTAAATTGAAGAATGCTCTTTTCTGTGTTTTGAGTCTTCCATGGAAGATTTAGCTTACTTTCACCTAAATTTTTTGGCTAATTGGTGATAAATCTCTACACCTCTGTTGTGCGTGTTCAGCTTCTTCGCTGTTTTCATGGTTTATTCTTTATTTTAAACTGTTTTAAGCTTTTCAAAGTGTAGCAAGAATGGAACTGCTATCAAACTTGCCTTGGAGGTGTTTGACAAATTGCCTGAAAGAACAAACTTTTCGCTGTGTTAGGACCCTCTTAAATCCAGATTGTTTAACCAAAAATAGCTTTGAATAGGATGTTTCAGAAGAGAAAAAGGGACACGGAAAAGAGAAAACTTACATCTATAATCTTCATATTACTATATTCTCCCCCAAAAAACCATGAATTGGAAGGGAAAAAAAAAGATGCAAAAGAGGGAGGAAGGAAGAAAGAAATACAGAAAACATACCAAAAATTAGGAGTACAGATACCTGAAATTGGAAGCACAAGGAACAAAGGGAAAGTTGAAATCCGAGAGCCAATTTTGCTCTTTGGAGTTCTGGTTAATTATCAGAGAAAATTTGATTGATTCTAGAATCTATGTAAGGGAAAAATGAAGAATGTGATTATATGTTCAAACATCTATGATTTTTTAAAGATTAGGTGCACAATTATCATCTGGTAAAAATTGATTTAAAAGGGGAAGAACTTCGATGCGGTGAAGATGTAGGATGTTATGCCTAAAATAACTGCATCACTTACTATATTTTTAACTAAAATTTATGTTGTTTTCTCCTCCAAATTTTTGGAGCTTTATTGGTGATAATGCCGAAATAATTTCAAATGTGACTGTAACACGGCATATTGTTAAAGGAGGAAAACTTGTGTCAGGCTTAGACGACTTCGTCTGCTCAAGTTGCGTCCACTTTAATGCATGCGTGTGAAAAGCTTGTGCTTCTACTTTGTCTTTTGCTGCTTTTTCCAGCAAGCAATTGCATCTTTTAACTTCCATCACAAGAGAAAAATATCAGCTGTTTCAATCTCAAAGGTCTCCATCACATGTGTTGGTATTTCCGGATAGAAGGTAAAGATGGCTTTCATTAACTTTAGGAGATATATTTATTTTTTACTCTCTAAAGGTTGTACTTGTAAATACAATAAGGGTATATAGTTATAACTTGATAATGTTCTAGCTGTTCGTCGCCTCAACTGCACATGCTTTGCCACATATATTTAGTCTTTTAAATCCTGTTTGAGTGATATTACACAGAAAATTATCACCCGAGCATATCGAATTCTGTTTATCCTAACCTCTGACAGTTTTGACTTTACATTGGCGTTGGAAATGTTCACATTTAAGTTAATAGAGTGGATTAATCAAGAGTTCTTAACCTATAATAAATTCAATATTATTTTGAATACTATATATATTAGTTTTAGAATGCTTAAATTACACTAGAGTCACTAGCTCATGAATATAGGAGCCAAAGGTTCTAATGTCAGATGCCTTGGCAAATTAAATAGGTATCAAGCAATTGAAATCAAGGTTGAAAATGATAGATATTTTTGGAGGTTGTGATGGCACTGATGTAAAATGAAAAGGATAATTCACCTTTTGGTTTGTACCTGGTGTTTGTCTGTTTGAATTCTGGCTTATGTAAATTCGTGTTTTCTATTAAAAGGCACTGATTCTATATAATTCCTGAATTCCATATCTTTTTAAAGTGATTTTGGAGGTGCAATCAAAGCAAGAGAAATTTATGTCTTTTTAGAGAAGAAATTAAAGTCGTCTCAATATGTTAATTTGATTTTTCCTTAATTATTCTAATTCTCGACTAGATATATTATTTTACATAAAAATATATGTTTACATTTTTCTTTGTGCGTGCGACTGTAGAGTGACTTTCCCTGGGAAAATTGGTTATACTGAATGCCAAAGCAACTAATCACACGGCTAACTTTGTTACTTTTAGCTTCGTTTTCCACCAGTTACTGATTGATCTAATAAAATGTCAAGCATATCTCATTAAAGTATTGTTTACAATAAAATCTTCTACTATAATCTCTTGAATGATGATCTGATTTAGCGGATATGTCCAGTATTAGTGCTTCCAGTGTTATTGGAATTAAGATATATGCATCATGAACCACAAGCCTAATTGAATAGGCAATGTCTGCGTAGTGACTCTTTCTATTTCACAATGGTGACGGGAATGCAATACCAGTAAAATCTAAGAGAAAATTCTATAGACATGGCAATGGAATTGAAGATGAGAAAAGGTAAAGTTGAGATGGTTCTAGAACTATACAGAATAAGGATTCAGCTATGAATAGGTCTTAGCTTTTAGAGGGGGACATCAAGGGAATTTAATTAAAAGAGAAGGGTATGAAAAGTAATGAGAAATTTACTGGTAATTGATGATATGCCTGAGACAATATTATTTTCTTTTTTCTCAAGTGTTCTTCAAGATTCTCATCTAAACTCAATAATCGTTTATTCTATCTCTTTTTTCTTTTTTCGCAAGTGTTCTTCAAGATTCTCATCTATAAGGTACATTCCTCAATGCTTTACTATCTCTTTTTTCTTTTTCACAGGTGTTCTTCAAGATTCTCATCTATAAGGTACATTATTTACTTTTGGACTGTATTTGTGATCAATACATGTGTGGCGTTATCATTTTGATTCCTCAATGCTTTACTATTTTAGTAGAAATCCTGATTCCTAAAGCATAATAAGTGAATGTAAATCAAATGATGTGACACTTATTCTTTGGATGGTTTTGTGTATTAAGTCGAATTGAACCGGAAGTCAATAAAAGTGTACTATCATTCTAAGGTTCTTGAGAATTATTTCAATAATTAATGTAAATTTGATGAAAGTTTAAGCTGTTTGGGATTTACTGGAAGTCCGTTAGTATATTTTGGGTTATTAAGGCTTCGTCTCTGCCTATTGTTATTTAGGTGCATATCAAAGCTTAGTAACAAGTCAAGAGAGTAGGAGTTGAGCTTTTCTAAATAGCAAGTTTTATCAATATTCCATTGGCGATAGACTAATACAGGACTTTTTGAGTAAAGACTTCCTTTCTAGATCATCTGAGTTTATATTATTTTTTATAAGGTGGCATTGATTTTTTATTTCAGAAACGATAGAAACTGCAGTAGTTCCAGATTTTCTTTAATTTCCTTTTGTGCTTGGTTATTTGCTCAACTATCCTGTGTTCTGGCCTTTAGAAACAAACCACCTTCTTCCTAGCATGGTTGGTTGAACTAAACTCTGATAACATTAACAACCATGGTACGTGCTTTTGTTAATTGCAAAAGGTTATGCTTAGCCGTACTCTCTGTGTTCTTGTCAGCTGAGTGAGGGAGGAAGATTACCACTTACACCATTTGTTCCATCAATCTTCCTCTTCTCTTTCACCATTTCCTCAACTTCAATCCATGACCTCCTTAGAATAGGGGACTTCCAGCTGGACTATTCCCCAAAAATGCTGTAAAATCATATGATCTTGATGAAAATGGCCATCTTCAAGTCTACTTGGATAGTCCATGTTTTGCAAAATTTGAGACAAGGTTTTTTTTTAATAGTGTTGTAAGAGCTAACCTTAGCTATGGTGGGCTAATTGGACTTGAAGGTCTTTCTCAAGAAGAGCTTTTTCTTTACTTTTCAAATCATGCTTGGATTATATTATGGTGGTCAGCTTCAAAATGTATAGAAATTGGTTGCAGACTTTAAGCTATAAAATAATGTTACGAACAAATTAGTCTTATTCAATGCATAATGGTGTAGATACAGAAGATATGAAAACTAATTTGATTCTTCTTGTTTTGGGAACTAAAGATTAAGAGGATTTAAGATTTGTTGTTTCAAGGAAATTACCTGAAAAAAGTTGAAAGATATGTAGTGAAATAATTGTGCAGGTTTATTTTAGAAGTGAAGTTTTCATGTTTCTTTGGATGTTCCATATATAAAGCATTACCTATTATTTGATCCCTTCTAAGTGTCTACTGTGTATGATAAACACGGGAAGCAAGCAAAAATCTCAAACGCTTCTTTCCATCCATCTAAACTAGGAGCCCGACAGGTAGTGGGAAGACAAAAGGGACGTATTATGACAGATTAGAGGATATAATACACAATGCATTCCATTTGCTTATCTTGATTAGCCTTTATAATAGAAAACTCTTCAAATAGTAATCATCTGAAAGATTCTTTACCCAAAAAAAAAAAAAAAAGTAATCATATGAAAGATGTGCAAAGAGTCATTGGCTATATAATTATACACATATTATGTCTTCCATACAATATATATGGGTTTGTAATTAATGAGCACACATCTTTTCATGCTATATCTGCAGGGTCTGATTCCACGGACAAAACTTTTGCTTACTCTTGGTGGAACATTCTTTTTGGCATTTTGGTCTATTCCAGCTGTCTCGGCTTGTGACCTGGTAATTGATTTCTTTGATCTTTGGTTTGCATCCTTATGATGTCTTTGTGATAAAGGGGCAACTGCAATTAGTTTTCTCATCGATCTAATCTGATTTGGATGATATATCAACTCTTGAAGCTATTAAAAGAACTCTGAAATTTGTTGTTCTTTGTTTTCCTATTTCCATGATATCTATTTGTTTTTTTAAATTACAGGCAAGCACAAGAAGAAAATTAAGTTAAGCTGGACAACCATTAAGGTTTTGGATCGGTTATGATTTTTTCATTAATTGCATACACCAGGAAAATGCTCCTCAGCCATCCCATTCGACCAATAATTTCGTTGATGTTTAGGTAATATTATGCTTCTCTTTTCCTTCATGTAATATAATGCTTTCTTCCATGGTAACTATGTCTTATCTATTCTGAGCTTAAGCGCCACAATAAGGAACCCGTCCATCTAAACCAGGAGCCCGACAGGTGTTGGGAAGACAAAAGGGACGTATTATGACAGATTAGAGGATACAATACACAATGCATTCCATGTGCTTATCTTCATTAGCCTTTAAATGACTACTTGGATATTCTTCACAAACTATTTAGAGAAGGTTTTTCATGTTTTATGTCATCTTCTTTCTTTTAATGTCTTATACCATCTATTCTCCCTAACGTGCAGGGGTTTGTTAAAAGACATGCATAGTTCTTGACCCTTAATAGCCAGCTTTGGCCTACCGAATGTTGACAGGTAAATGCTTGGCCAGTTAAATTATAATTTACGATATTCAAAGATATTCTAAATAATGGTACAAGTGAAGAGCAAGAAAAAAGTGGATAATACTAAATTACCACCTGCTATCAAGGGATAACGTTCATTCGCTATAGTTGTGTTGATGAAAATGTGATTTAGGTAGCCAAGTTTTCATTGTGCAAGACATATTGCGAAGGCTTACATTTTCGGTATCAGTCTTTTAATATCTTCCTTTTCTCCAGCCTTGTCTCTCTTAAAATCGGAAAAGTTCAGAGTCGCGAAGCAGGGGGGAAAGATTATCTACCAAAGCTCGAAGAAAGGTGATATCTTATACTGGAGCTTCGAAATTTTCCCTTCAAATTTAGAATTGCTGCAACACTCATGGTAATAGTATGAAGTGTTATTATGTCCTGTACTGTACATGTAATTGGTTTTGACAATACGCTTGAAATGAGTATACAAATGTTTTTCCATGTTGAATCTTTCAAGTTATTTTGTAGCTGGAGGTTGCAAACAATGAATCGAGCATTTTCCCGTTATTCACATAAAAGTACATTTAAGCCGGAATGTTGGGTCCGCGCATCACTATCTAGTTTGTATATATTTGAGAGATAGAGGAAAGAAGTCATTTATACATTACATATGCAATGTATCGTCATTGTATAAATATGTATATAATAATTGTATAATATGTATATAATCATTGTGTATACATTATATATTAATTATACATTCCTTTTTGCACTTATTATACACTGACAATGTATATGTGGTGTACAAAATTATGCATTTATTATACACTGACAATGTATACGGGGTGTATAAACACAATGATGTATTTTTATTGTTTAATATCTAACATTCATAAATTTATTCTCACTATCCAACCTTGTTTGTTTAATCTATAACTGTGTTCCACAAATAATCTTTCTATTTTTGCCTTTCCAGCAACGTACACATATAACTTTATTTCACAAATGAATATAATATGCTACGAAGCATGTCATGTCGAGATTTAGTTGAAGCATGTCTCTTTTATTTGCATTTCAGTAGTAACGAATGTTCATGCCCTGTACGGGCACATGCCATCTAGTATAAAATAGGACTGTGATGCGAAATAATAACCAATTTTTTATCCTAATACTGTTGATTTGATATTATTCAACAATATTCAATCAAGTGAAATAATATATATATTCTTCTGTAACTAGTTGACGGATTAGTTGTACAAGAAATGTTATACGAAAAATCAAGTTACTGTCACATTAGCAATATAAGACTTAATATCAAAAACAACAGCGCCAAATTTTATTTTCGAGGGAGAAATGATTTTTTAACCCATTACAAAAAAAAAAAAAAAAAATTTAATTTTATGTCTTTTTTTTATAAGAAATATTCAATTTTTACACGTAAGAATTTGGAAAAAAAAAACATATAAGAAATTTGAAAAAATAATTTTCTTTTATTCAAACTGTAAGAGGCCAAAAAGTCTTATTTCCTCAAAAGGTTGTTGTATGTGTCATTTATTTCTTCTCAAAACCCGTTATTATTAAAAAGAAATTAAATTTTATGCATTGACAGTACATAAAGAATTTTTTTTAATAGTACTGATTGATAATCTAAATTAGGAAATAATAATTTATTATAATAGATGAAATTATACGGATAATATAAAAAGTTCATTATACTCTAAGGGGTCGTTTGGTTGTAAACAAGTAATCCCGAGATTATTTATCCCGGGATTAGTTATCTCAGAATTAGTTATTCCATCCTCCCACTGGGATAAAAAAACACTACAATCTTGAAATAACTAATCCCGGAATTAGTTATACCGTGAATCAAACGTGGGATAAACTCATCTCAAATTTAATCCCGGAATTATTTATCACTTATCTCTCGTACCAAACGAGCCCTAAAGGAAAAATGAATAGTGACCTCACACATACATTATCCAAAAATAAGTATAAACGGGGCCAATGAATTGAGACAATACTATTTTGCATATGCACATGATAGCTTAATACTGTTAAGTCGTTTGATAGGTAGCCAAAATTATCCCGACATTAATTTATCCCATCTCTTGGGATTATTTTATACCATCTAAAAGATGATATAAAATAATTCCAGGATAAGTGGAATAAGAAGGGATATCCCATCTTTTAAGTTGGGATGCATTTTATACCTTGTTTAGTACAAGATATAAATTTATTCCAAGATCAATTTATACCTTCTACCAAACATGGTACAAAAAATTAGTACTGGGATATCCCAACTTATACCATGCATCAAACGGTAAAAGCGGGGGTCGTTTGGTGCATGACATAAGCTGGGATATCCCAACACTAATTTTTTTGTACCATGTTTAGTAGAAGGTATAAATGCAACCCAACTTAAAAGATGGGATATCCGTTCTTATCCCACTTACCCCGGGATTATTTTATACCTTCTTTTAAATGGTATAAAATAATCCTAAGAGATGGAATAAATTAATCCCAAAATTATAATTCCGGGATAATTTTGACTACTTACCAAACGAGATTCTAATTTGGACTCTTAAAGTAGCTAGCGTAAATACTTGGTTGTCAAAGCCTTTTATTACTTGGACCCTACACAAGACTGACGTAATCAGGTTGAATCAACTAACGAAATTCATTGTTATAAGATACCCAAAAATATGATTTTAACTTGAATTTGGATTTTACGTTCTGATAGACTAGCAAAAGACCAGGATTTTGAACTTAAAGAGTATTTGTCTTAACTTGCTCAATACGTGCAAAAAAATTGGTGCTAATGCAGCAATCACGCTGAAAAGCCAACGAGCCTTCCAATTAAGGGTACACAAAATTAATGTAATGAAAGTTATGTCTCCAGAAATGTTGTTGGGTGTGTATCAGATCCTCCAAAAATAGTGCAATTTTTTAGGATCTAACCCCCCGTGCAGCAACATTTGGAGAGTCCGTGCAACATAGAACGAGGCTGCAACAGGGGGAGGACAAGGGAAAGAATAACTTCAGGTGAACCATCACATTTAATACTCAGGGCAGTAAAACAACAAAGAATTCTGAAGTTGGAAAGTGGAAAGGCTCTGGAGTACAATGTACGGGTAAAACTCGACCATAAATTTTGAGTGGGCCACTAAACAGATCTACAACCACTATATGAAAACCATATTATGAAGTCCACTAGAACCATTGACCGAAAGTCAACACAAATTTTGAGGTGTACATGGAACACTAAACAGATCTACAACAACTATATGAAAACCATAATATGAAGTCAACTATAATCGTTGATAAAAAATAGGCTCATGTTTGAGTAAATTGCAGAAGGAAAATGCTGAAAGTCCCACGAACTCTCAGCAATTAACTTTTGCAATTTAAGTACCGCATAAGCCAAGGAGAGATGCAGAAACCTGGAGACAACAATAACTTAGTGTCAGAGTCTGGTTGCGGGGAAAGGAAACACCAACATGAAAAATAAAGATATATATTATAGATGCATCACTAACTATCAAAAGATCAAACGACAAGAACATCTCAGCAACACATTAAGTGCAGAAGCTTGAAGACACAAGTATTGGCAACAACAAATCAAAGTTATTTTTTTGCGCTTACTATAATTCAAACTTACCCCGCTTCTCTGATTTGCTCTACAAGCTAATGTCAGAGAATGCAATCGAACCCAACATACTAGTGCATGTTTTCAACTCACGATATAAGTCTGGAAGAGGAAGTGTTGAACAACAAAAGATATGATTATTATTAAGTAATTAGTATCTAGATAAGGCATTTTTTCATTTGTTTTCTGTCCAACACAAACAAACTATAAGTGTTTATGGCACATGGCAGATCTAAGTTGGATTTTGGGGAAAGCTAAGTGAACAACCCAACAGAATCACACAGTTGCATCCTACTTCAATTCCCAATTTAATCAAATAAGACAATTACCGTATCAAATGGCCAGCAGGTACTAACTGCAGAATGAATATCATAATCAACTGTGCATGAAAAAAGTAGAGAAGACAAGAAAACCAACAAATGAGTCTATAATATGAATAAAAGCAAATTTTCAACTACTACAAATACAAGGAAACATCCATTCTTTCATATTTTCTATAGCCCTGCAAACTACTAACTGATCACCTAAACTTGTGATGTCTAGCAGGGATAGGACTGAGGAGTGAGGCCAATTGAAGAAAATGTTAAGAATATACCTTTACACTGACCAGAAATTTCATAAATGAAACTAACAAAACCAAGCAGATCAAACACCTTCAAAAGATTAACAAGTCACATTTTTAAACAAAGTAGTGTGAAGAAAGTATGCACCTACTTAATACTCCAATATACCATTAGCCCAAGATAGTATGGTTTTTCGTTTCTTTTTATGTAGAAGTGTTACTAAAAGAGGGCATCCATGGGCTCTCCCTAGACAGAGTATGGAAAACAGGAAAAGACGCTGTCTAAATTAAACAAGCATTTTACTATGAATAAAAGCAAATTTTCTATAATATGAATAAAAAGATAACCAACAAATGAGTCTATAATATGAAGAAAAGCAAATTTTCAACTACTAAACAATACAAGGAAACCTCCATTCTTTCACATTTTCTATAGCCCTGCAAACTACTAACTGATCATCTAAACTAGTGATGTCTAGCAGGGATAGGACTGAGGAGTGAGGGCAATTGAAGAAAATGTTAAGCATGTACCTTTACACCGGCCAGAAATTTCATAAATGAAACTAACAAAACCAAGCAGACCAAACACCTTCAAACGATTAACAAGTCACCCATTTTTAAACAAAGTAGCGTGAAGAAAGTATGCACCTACTTAATACTCCGATATGCCATTAGCCCAAGATAATATGGTTTCTCGTTTCTTTTTATGTAGAAGTGTTATTAAAAGAGGGCATCCATGGGCTCTCCCTAGACAGAGTATGGAAAACTGCAAAAGACGTTGTCTAAATTAAACAAGCATTTTACCAGTGCACTGCCGCCCACTGTATGAACCCCTAATATACTTCCATTTCCTTGAGCTTACTTGTTGTTTCAATTGATAACATTTATAATATTGAGGATTATCCCACAGGGCAAGCACTCTAGAGATTTCTGCAAGGATGACAACGGACTAGCTGGCATTATTACAAATTTTTGGCATATTGAACATCCTATCAAAGTGGATTAAAGGGTGCATTTTCAATAGCACTACTGGAAGGTCACTTTTGACTGCTTAAAGGCATCCATATTGTTAGTAAAAGACTTGTTATTCAATTTTATACGAGGAAATAGCTTTGTTGTGGGTATCAATTGTCTCAAAACTCATTCTTTATACTTCAGGAAAAAAAAAAAAAAAAATCTTGTTAGTATCACCATCCCTCTTTCAATGCAACCCTACAAGGACTTTAACTAGCAAACACAATCAACATGCCATCAAATCCCGTACAAATCAAACTAATCTAAGGAAATGATTGTAGTTTACAAACAATGCAAGCATCTGATCACAACTTCCTTTATTACTCACTTAATAAGGTAACCAAGAAGATACTGGCCAACAATCAATTACGTCGTACTAGTTATATAAATAAATCATCTTCATCCATTCCGCTCTATTCAGGTCCATAACAATGATATAGCTCAAAGAACAAAATAATTGAACCTTAAAAGATCCATTTAGCTTAGAACGACTCGACCATTCAAGTCCCAAATTCTTATTCATCATCTGTTACGTAGCCACACACACATCATCCCCATAAACTTTCTGCGACCGCTGCAAAATTCTAAGAATCCTTCATCGTATCATAGTTCGGCTCAAAAGTAGTTATGTTTTTGGGTATTTACTATAATTCACACCACACAAACATGATATGAATCGCCTTTAAATTAATTGCGTTAACATTTTCATCAGAAATTTCTCTGATTTGCTCTACGCAAGCTAATATCAGAGAATGCAATTGAACACAAATCAAGCACTCAACATAAACTAGTGCATGTTGCATACCGTGATATAAGCTTCTTCCCAGTAATCTTGCTTCCGGAACTAATTAAACTCCACCTGCAATCAAATAGTGAGAATTTGTTTTAGAACTTTGCTAAAATTCTAAAATCGAGTACGGAAAACTAAAACTATAATGTACAAATACTTACGCCATAAAACCAAGGTTCTTCAAAGATATATTCGATGACCCTAAATGAATAAACAAGAAAAACATAAGACCATTTTATTAGTCATCTACCAAAATGAAGTAAAAGAGAGTTCTTACTTCTTCGCTGGTACGGCATTGTCCCCAGGCACCAATACCTGATTCTTATAAGGTCCGGTTGCAAATTCATAGTAAACGACACCCAAAACTTCAGGAAAATCATACTCAACGTGATTGATCGGCTTGACATCAGGAGGGCAGTGATGGTAAAAATTCCTAATCAATACGACTATTCCATATGAGTACATATACCACCAATTTGGCTCTTTTATACTGGGATCACTAAGGGAAGGGACCTGATGTTCCCAAGTTTGTAGTAAGGGAGTATTTGCTGAAATTCTGTACTCCCAACCCTCAGGAAAGTAGTGTGATATGTATTGGTTAAAGTGTTCCTTGACCAAATTAGGGTTAATCTCAAAAGCCCGATTAAGCCAGTTAAAAAAGGCAGCCTTCTTACAAGAGCCCCAAAGTAGGGGTGCTCGATATAACCAAGATGCGTAACCCTCTCTGGAAATAACAAATCAAGATAAGTAATAAAATGATTGACAGAGCAAAATTAATGAAAATGTGAGCATAAGGTTGTCACTTACCGAAAATTTCCTTTCGAAGTAAAGTGATCGAACAAGTTATAAAATTGCTGAACTTCAGGTACTTCTTTAGGTACATCTTCTGAGCTTACTCTGGGCGGTGGATGTTTCGAAGTAGCAATAGTAACTAACTCTTTAAATTCTAGAAGGTCTTTTTTAAGACTCTCACTATTAGCTACAAGTTTAAAGTAAAGAGTTAGTACACAAACAAAAGTTAATATATTGTTTACCTAATTCAAAAACAAAAGTTCTAGAGTTTTCTTGAATTCAGTACATACCATGCGGGTGGAAAAAGTTGCCCAAGCGTACATTCTGATCTACTCCAAGATAAACTCCCTTCGACAAATTTCCATGGCGAGATCCATATTTGTGGATTGCTTCCACCCCCAAAATTATTTGACTGTAGAATTTAGAAACAAAACAATGAACAAAAGTTTAACAAAATTAAAACAAATATGAAGGAAAAACATCATAAACTTACTTAAATTTTTTCTTGAACTCAGTACCAACTCCAATACATACACCATCAATAATATTCCACATATTATTTTTGTCCGTATTATACAACCAAGTATCAAATGGAAATATCCTTTCCACGAGAACCAGCCCTTGCCCAGTTTTTGGATCTTTTTTAACACCATACGTTTTGGGGACCCATTTTGAGTTGATGGCACAAAACATATCATATTGCTTTTGAGCTTCTTCAAACGTGGAGAACACTAGTGCACTAGCCTTCTTAGACTCAGTTGAATCCTTAAATTTCACCTCACAGTCCCAAAGGTTATCTGCGCCTTTAACTTTAGCTCCAATTGTAAAATATAAGGTGCATTGGCAAATACCAGATTTAGACATTGCATAACAAAAGAAGGGGATGCCTTACAACTAAGTAAGCATCTGGCACTAACTTTGACCTGCAAGAGAAGGAAAAACAAATGTCAATGCTCTTGGAATAATAATTTTTTGCTTACTTACCAAACACTAGAAAATAAGTAAGAATCTCACTCGTTTTCCAAGAAAACACACCCTAAATAGACGGGAAAGAATCCTGTCCAGTATTTAATGGTCCGGTAAATCTCAATGGTGTCATGGATAAAAGACACCTGGTAGCTTAGAGTTTAAATGGCTTAGATGCATTTGATTTTTTTTTATAAAAACAACATTTCAGTTCTTTCACAAAATAAATATGAGCAGACCGAGGACTGCATAGTTGGTACGTTATTTTACTCATTTATTTCAATGACAAAAGATAAATAAATATAACATATGATTGGAACAATCTTGAAATCAGAAAAGTGGAGTATGTATTTTTTTCTTCTAATAGTTATGTTACCGATTATTTTTTTCTTTCTAACATGTGAACCAAAAAACTAGAATTTCTATATTACTAATACATTTTTGGTTGTTTAGTCTTTTTAGGTTCACTCAAAATAAATGCACAGATTCTTTTTCAGAAACAGCGTTAATGTATAAATCTGTTAGTTTATTTTTCTTTAAAAGCATTGTGAAAAATTCAAATGCATCCGAACCATTAAAACTATAAGCAACCAGGTGGCATTTATCCATGGCACTATTGATATTTACTGGACCATTAGGTACTGGACTGAATCCTTTCCCTAAATAGACATCTTAAGTTGTTCTCTAGATGGAAAAATTCAAGGTAGTGTAATATAAACAAATGAAGTGAAATCAAACAAAAGCACAAGCAACATAGTGAAAATAAGTGAGTCAGAATTATACCCAAGGTCCTCTGAATACAAAATAAGTGTGATATAAACAAATGAAGTGAAATCAAACAAAACCACAAGAAATATAGTGAAAATAAGTGAATGAGAATTATACCTAACCTCTTGTGATCACAAAATAAGTACAAAACAAACACCAAATTAAAATCAAGCTCAGACATATCATTTTAAAATTTGAAAAACGAAAAAAGAGGAAAGCGAACTTACAACAATGCGACGATTGATATCGAGATGGATGCAGGTCGAATTAAGCGTCCACAACAACGCGCGAGAGCAAATTAGATAACCAAACAACCATAAAAGATATATGCAAAACAGAATTGATATTGTCAACTGAATTTTACCCCAAATTGAGTTCAATCAGTCTTTAGGTTCAATCGTGGAATTTTGAAAGGGCGATTCTTGTAATTTCGCTACAGAATTGATGGGAGTTCTGAAATGAAAGAACAAACACAACAACGTTCGAGTGAGTCGTACTAGAGATTCTTGGAAAATTTAAGTAAAGTGACCTTTAAGTTTGGAAATTAGAAGAGGTGACTTGTAGGACCTCATTAAGTCAAAATTTAATTAAATTTGGGATTAAGAAAATTGAGGTTAAAAATATATTTTATCAAACTTGTTAATCTTTAACAAAATACAAAAAAGACCCCAAATTATTTAATCTAACCCCCATTTATTTCAAAATCATCATCGGTCCAATATCAAACCAAACCACACGAACTTCATTCAAAATAGGAACTGATCTCAATTGCTCCTTTAAACTTTCAACTTCAAACCCACGAACTGATCTCAACTGCTAAATGTGCTTCTTGAAACCGTCTTCAAAAGCTGAGTCTCATACGAACTGCTGCTCTCCATTTCTCTCAGGTAAAATCGCTCAACTTTTTCTTCTTTTAAAGTTAGGGTTTTGAAATCAAAGTGAGAAAATGATGATTTTGGTCAGAGGAGAAGAAGAATAACATGGGTTTGTCTGCAATGTTGTTTATTTTGTTGTTCAATGCTTGAGAAACCCTTATTTGTTGTATTTGTTCGAGTTGTTGGGGTTTGTGTGTTTGTAAATAGTGTATGTGATTGTGAAATTCTGGTTTTTGGTGTTGTTTGTGTTCTCGTTCTCCTTAGGAGTTCGAAAAAAGGGCTTGTTGGGCTTGACAAAACCCGCATTTGCTCTATTTGTTCCACTTGTTGGGGTTTCTGTGTTGTTAAATAGTGTATGTGGTTGTGAAATTATGATTTTTGGTAGTTTTTGTGTTCTTGTTCTCCTTGGGGTTTCGAAAAAAGGGTTTGAATTTTTTTTTTATTTTTTCCAACAGCTGAGTAAGTTGTTGCAGCAACTTCAGCACTTGTTTGACAGTTGAGGTTGGTTTATTTTGTTTAACTTGTGATGATTGTGTGTTTGTATTGAAACAAATGTTTTTTCTGGTTCAAAAGTTAGAGTTTTGAAATAAAAGTACGAAAATGACTAATTTTGGTTAAAGAAGAAGAGGAAGAACATGGGCAGGGTGTCTATGCAATGCTGTGTATTTTGTTCAATTTTTTACTGTTATGTGTTTGTAATACACTGATATTGCAGCCTGATAGTGAAATAGATGTTGTTGTCCTGTTGTTGTCCTATTGTTGTCCTTGTAAGGCTTAGGAAAAATGGCCTTGCCATTTTTTTTTGTTTTTACCCAGCAGCTGAGTAATCTGTTGCAACAGATTTCTAATCTGTTAGTAAAAATCCAACAGTTGTTGAGGTTGTTGCAGCAAGTGAATATGTTGTTGCAACAGATTTAAAATCTGTTGAAAATTGTTAAAACAGTTGTTGAGGAAGCTGCAGCAACTGTTCTGAAGGTTTCCAACAGATTAGTCTATTGGAACAACTCAATCATATGTTCCAACAACTTTACCAGTTGTTGCACCAAATTATTCATCTGCTAGAATTAATCAATACAGTTGCTGAGGAAGCTGCAGCAACTGTATTAATATTTTCCAACAAATATATAATCTGTTGCAACAACTTATGAAGTTGTTGGAACATATGATGGAGTTGTTCCAATATATTACACACTTGTTGCAACATATGCTTCAACTCTTGTAAAAATTCATTATTTAGTTACTTTAAATGGTGCACAAATCAATTGAAAGTGTTTTTGCTTATCTCCTGTGTGCAAATAAAATGTCTTCACGAAAAAGAAAAGGGGAGGAATCATCGAAATCATCTACAGTTAGTAAAAGAGCTAAGGGGCCATCATTAGATGATCTTGCTGAACAGGCAAATATTCTTTCTGATCAAACTGCTGAACAGGAAACCTCTCAAGTAGGAGTTTCTGGCCAAAAAAGTAAAGAAGATCAAGTAGATGAACAAGATAAAGAAGAAGAACAAGAACAAAATAGAGAAGAAGAACAAGAAGAAAATAAAGAAGAAGAAGAAGAAGAAGAAGAAGAAGAAGAAAACAATGCTGAAAATGATGATGAAGAAGAAGAAGAAGAAGAAGAAGAAGAAGAAGAAGAAGAAGAAGAAGATGTAAATAATGATGACAATGAAGAGGATAAAATTGCATCTTTTGAAAGGTCGGCGACCGGGGCTGTTGATTCTTCTATTGGGACTAATATTGACAGACCTTCCACTGATGAAGTTGTCAAAACTTTCAGTATTGAGAAGTTCCGTGTGCAGATGCCGATGGATAAACTAGGTGATTTGAATGGTGATCTTGTTGTAAAATCAGTCATGGGCAAGCCCTTTGATCACTTTAGGAAGATACTTCAGGAGGACTTGGAGGATTTCTTCAGGGCCACATGTTTTGGCATGTATCTAGATTTGCCTGAGGACAACAATGCAAGGTTTCAAATGACCATTGTGTATGGTCTTCTCAAACGAAGAATTATTTGCAGCAAAACTAATGAGATATGGATATACTACTGCGGCATGCCAGTTTGTTTTGGCATCAAGGAGTTTGCCATAATCACCGGACTGAGGTGTCATGATCCTTCTCAGCCTCTTCCTACAGTTACATTAAAGAAGGGAGCCATGACACCCAAGTCATCCAAGGCAGCCAAGACACCCAAGTCATCCAAGGCAGCCAAGAAAGGCAAAGCCAAGGTTGATGATGATTTGGATTTAGTGGATGTTTGTGGAAAGAGCTACAAGGCAGCGGATTTGCTAGCAGACTTGAAGTCAGAAACTATGTCAAGAAAGCACAAGGAATCATTGTGCTTAGTTTGGTTTGTGAATTCTATTCTTTGGGCAAGGGATGTAAAGAATAATATAGAACTTGGTTTGATTAAACTGTCGGAGGATCATGAGGCATTCAATAACTATCCATGGGGTCATAAAAGTTTTAAGTTGACTGTTGAATATTTGTGCAAAGCTTTGAACCCTAATGTGAAGACTTCCAACATCTATGGCTTCCCTTGGGCCTTCATGGTAAACTTTCTTTCTTCAATGTTAAATCTTTTTAATTCTTTTCCTTCATTGATTATTCTGATTTTTTGTGGCATAATTTTTTCTAGGCTTGGGCATTTGAAGCCATTCCTCACCTACGAAGTCAAGTCAGGGACTACTCAGAAGAAGTTTGTTTTCCAAGGATCCTCAGATGGTTGACTACTAAAAACAGCAACAAAAAAATGAATCTTGATCCTTTTAACCCCCCCCCCCCCCCCAAGGAAGCAGTAAGTCAGAATCTGTTGGAAAATATCCCTGAATAGTTTTATAAGAAGTAACTACTTGTTGCAACAGATACATTTATCTGCTGCAACAACCTCAGAATATGTTGGAAAATCAAAACAATTGCTGAGGAAGTTGCAGCAACTGTTCTGATATTTTCCAACAGATAGTGAATATGTTGCAACAACTCCTAAGATATTGGAACAACTTGATCAGTTGTTGCAACAGGTTCACAATCTGTTGGAAAATATCAGAACAGTTGCAGAGGAAGCTGCAGCAGCTGTTTTGGTTTTTCCAACAGCTAAAGAATATGTTGCAACAACCTAGGAGGTTGTTGAAACATATGTGGGGGTTGTTCCAACAGATTACACACTTATTGGTTGAATATATCTGTTTATTTGTTGTAGGTTGTACATCCAAGGCTTATCCCGACAAAACGAGAGGTGCAGATGCCATGCCTTGTTAGTTTAGGGCATAGGGAATCTGTGCATGATGAATTGATTGATCAGATAAAAGAAGAATTGGTTGGAGCCACAACCATCATAAGGGCTGGTGTTGTTGATGGTGGTGGTGATGGAGTTGGTGGTGGTGATGGTGATGGTGTTGGTGACGCTGTTGATATGAATACTGTTGTTGATGTTGCAAGACAAGCAGTGGAAGGTCTTGCTGATAAAAGAAGAGATGATGATGGTGGTGGTGATGGAGTTGGTGGTGGAGTTGGTGGATATACTCCCCAAAGTGGTGGTGGTGGCAGACCACAGATATCTCTTATAGGTTGGGTAGATATTCTTCAGTTAGTGCCGGTTCCTCCAAGGTGTATTCTTGTGCTTGTGAATGCAGTACTTGCAGGCTGAAAATGGAAGGTTTTATAAACAAGGTTGAAGAGTTGCTTCAAGCACAGAAAGATACGAATTCAGCTATAAAGAATTTGATGTCCAAGAGAGGTGTCCAGCCATCCAAAAAGCTCAGCTCACCCTATACTCCTATTGGGATTCGCAAAAGGGCAAAAACAATTTCCAAGGCACTTGCTGATTGTAGAGCAAGGAAAACAAGTACTCCACAGAAGTCTATTGCTACTCATCCTGCTGAAGTTGTGCCACAAGTGCTGAAAAAAGTTGATATTTTCAAGCGTGTAAACCCCCCCCCAAAAAAAAGAAGCTTGAAACCTTGATCAAATCCAAAAAGAGTGGGAGAGCACTGTACTCAATGCATGAATTTGGGGCCGAAGACTTCAAGGTTATAACAAACATGCACGAATGGTGGGAGGATTGGGTAAGTTTCAACACTCATATATATGTATATAATTCAGTATATTGTTTGAACAAGTCATATAATTCGACGAACTTGTTGCAACAAGTTAACTAGCTGTTACAACAAGTTACTAACTTATTGCAACAAGTTAACTAGTTGTTCCAAAAAGTTAACAACCTGTTGCAGCAAATTCACTAGTTGTTCCAACAACTCTAACTACCTGTTGTAGCAAGTGGCTGACTGTTTTGATACTTTTACTGCAGTATGTAGATGAAATCTTGTTGCTGATGCATATGAGGCAGCTTAATTTCCCTGAGTACTATGATTCCGCTGATAGAATCATGGACCTCAACTTCTACCATCACTGTCGCAACAGGTACTTAGGATTGTCCGATGAGTCTACAAATGTGGGTGTCGTGCCCTATGATCAAAGACTTGCTTTCTTTAGGTGGGATGATGGTGGTCTCGCTTTTCCCAGAGGTAGTGTGCCCTACCCAGGTGGCTGCGAGTGGATTGGTGCCAAAAGGATCATAGCTGTCATGAATATTAATGACAACCATTTTGTCACTGTTGAGATCATCATTGAGGAGGGTATCATAAATGTTTATAATTGCAACATCCCATGTAATGACGACGGTGCTTTCTTCTGCCACATGCAACCGTTAATGTATTTGTTCCCCAAGTTGCTAAAGCAGAGTGGCATGTTCTCACACTTACCTGAAAAGTTGCTGAATGAATCATGAAAGTTTGTTCGGAAGAAGGATATCCCCCGCAATGAGACCAATAAGGCATGTGCTTCCTGGTCACTTGCTTTTGTTGAAGCTTTGCTTACCCGCACGAATATGACCAAGCCCGATACCTTATTGAGTGATAATACTGTGGAGAGGATGCAATGGAGGTGGGCTTGTGGAATTATTGATAAAGTGTTGGAGCCCTAATGTGGGGACAAACAATTTCTATTAAACTATGTTTGCATTAAACAATTTCTCATATTTTGCTTGCATTTGAATTATGGTGGATGAACACATTATGTAAATTTGGTAAATATATATTATATGCTCAGTACCCTTATATATTGTTTAAGTTGTTTCAGTAGTTTTACGCAAGTGACAGATATGTTGGAACAAATACCTAAGTTGTTGCAACAAGTAAGGAATCGGTTGGAACATATGGATCTTCTGTTGCAACAATTTACTTAATCACCTGTTGCAACAAGTTAGTTAGTTGCAACAAGTTAGTTAGTTGTTCCAACAGATGTGTTACTTGTTGGAGAGAACTTCAGTTATTGTCTCTGTGTCATAACAAAATGCAACAACTAACTGAGTTGTTGGAACAACTAAATTACCTGTTGCAACAAGTGAGGCATCTGTCGGAACATATGGATCTTCTGTTGCAACAAGTAAGGCATCTGTTGGAACATATGGATCTTTTGTTGCAAATAATCCAGCAGCTGCTGAAGATGTTGCAACAAGTAAAGAATCTGTTGGAACATATGGATCTTCTGTTGCAACAATTTACTTAGTTGTTACAACAATGCACTTGCAAATTGATTAAGTATTCCATTGTTTATCACTAAATATGGTTGATTTCCTTTGTTTATCACTAAACATGGGTGAATCGAGTAGTTCACATCAATTCTCTCTAATGATCACTTGATTCAGTGCATGCTGGCTTTGGAGATCCTCTTCGCTGACTAAAAATACATCAAATTGATTAAGTATTCCATTGTTTATCACTAAATATGGTTGATTTCCTTTGTTTATCACTAAATATGGGTGAATCGAGTAGTTCACATCAATTCTCTCTAATGATCACTCGATGTAGTGCATGCTGGCTTTGGAGATCCTCTTTGCTGACTAAAAATACATCAAATTGATTAAGTATTCCATTGTTTATCACTAAATATGGTTGATTTCCTTTGTTTATCACTAAATATGGGTGAATCGAGTAGTTCACATTAATTCTCTCTAATGATCACTTGATTCAGTGCATGCTGGCTTTGGAGATCCTCTTCACTGACTAAAAATACATCAAATTGATTAAGTATTCCATTGTTTATCACTAAATATTGTTGATTTCCTTTGTTTATCACTAAATATGGGTGAATCGAGTAGTTCACATCAATTCTCTCTAATGATCACTCGATTTAGTGCATGCTGGCTTAGGAGATCCTCTTCGCTGACTAAAAATACATCAAATTGATTAAGTATTCCATTGTTTATCACTAAATATGGTTGATTTCCTTTGTTTATCACTAAATATGGGTGAATAGAGTAGTTGATCACTAAATATGGGTGAACCAAGTAGTATCTGCTGCCGCAAGTATAGTATCTGTTGCAGCATGTGAGTAATCTGTTGCAACAACTATAGTATCTGTTGCAGCGGATATAGTATCCGTTGCAGCAAGTACAATATATGTTGCGGCAAGTAGAATATATGTTGCAACAACTATAGTATCTGTTGCAGCGGCTATAGTATCCGTTGCAGCAAGTGCAGTATCTGTTGCAGCAAGTACAATATCTGTTGCAGCATATGTAGAATCTGTTGCAACAATTGTAATATCTGTTTCTTTTGAGTGATTAAGTTGTTGAACAAATCCTTACTCGTGTTGAATAAAACACAAGTTGTAACACATAACTTAGTTGAAAAAACACCAACATATAACTTGGTTGTTGCAATAGATTTATTACTTGCTGGAAGTTAAACATAAATTACCATGCTAAGAAACAATAACATTACAATGTCATAAAGTTCCAACAGATAACTATTGTTAAAGCATAATGCAATTTACAACTATGGAGCATTTAGTCTTGGACAAGTTGTTTTTTTGTGGCTAGCTGTTTTGCATAAGGAGCATTTGTTTTTCCTCGTTGGAAATGATTCCCTGATTCCGCGCCTCCTCTTTGTCCGCCTTCTTCCGGGTTTGCTTGGATCAACATATGGAGGAGGTATCTCTCTCTCTAAAATCTCCAAAGAAACTTCCCAAGATTCTTTAGAAGGCACAGGACAAATTTCCTCACAATATGCAATTATGTAATTCTCCACCTTATAATATGGAGATGAGTAGTCATAAATCCGCCTTCCAAAGTCGTCACCATATTGGACACGAAGCGCTGCCATTGCATGTGGACAAGGTATTTTGTCCAGGTCAAAAACTCTACAAGTACAAGATCTACTTTGCAGATCGACTGTCGCAACTGCACCGTGACCGATGACGCTGAACTTGTAGTTGGCTATTTGATGGGCTAACGACTTGTTCCCCAAGTTGACAAATTTTGAAAAAAAAATTCAACTGAAGGAACAAAGATGTTTGGTGAGTCGATGAACTCCATACGTCTCTCATGAAATTTTTCTGCAAATCTCCTGTTTATGGCATCAAATAAAGCAGTAATAGGAAACTCTCTTTCAACATTGAACATTGAATTCACCGACTCAGCAATGTTTGACGTCATAAGATTATACCTGTGAAAATAAAGATCTTCAGTTATGGTCTCTGTGTCATACCAAGATGCAACAACTATGTGGGTTGTTGGAACAAGTAACTCACCTGTTGCAACAAGTGAGGCAGTTGTTCCAACAGATGTGTTACTTGTTGGAAAGAGCTTCAGTTATTGTCTCCGTGTCATAATAAAATGCAACAACTAAGTGAGTTGTTGGAACAACTAAATCACCTGTTGCAACAAGTGAGTTAGTTGTTCCAACAGATGTGTTACTTGTTGGAGAGAACTTCAGTTATCGTCTCTGTGCCATAACAAAATGCAGCAACTAAGTGAGTTGTTGGAACAACTAACTCACCTGTTGCAACAAGTGAGGTAGTTGTTCCAATAGATGTGTTACTTGTTGGAGAAAGCTTCAGTTATCGTCTCTGTGTCATAACAAAATGCAACAACTAAGTGAGTTGTTGGAACAACTAACTCACCTGTTGCAACAAGTGAGGTAGTTGTTCCAACAGATGTGTTACTTGTTGGAGAGAGCTTCAATTATTGTCTCTGTGTCATAACAAAATGCAACAACTAAATGAGTTGTTGGAACAACTAAATGAGTTGTTGCAACAAGTGAGTTAGTTGTTCCAACAGATGTGTTATTTGTTGGAAAGGTAATGTATGAATACCTATTTCCGGGGAAGAATACCCTGCTCCATCTGTGGAATCCAACACGTTCAAGATGTTCGGCGGCCCCAGGGACAGTATCTCTGATTTGATTGAAATGGTCATTGAACTCATCTATATTGTACCATTTTGCTGCTTTATAAAACTGATATATAACCTTCGTATTGTGAAATGTGGTTCGGAGATTTTCCCCAAGGTGCTTCATGCAACAACCATAATGAGATAAAGGGAAGACAATTGAAACTGCCTTTTTGATACTTGGATGTCTATCAGAAATTATGCACAACTCTTTGGTATCATCTACAAAGCTTCTCATTTGTTCAAAAAAATATTTGTATGAGGCATCACACTTCTTGTCCACTACACAAAATGCCACAGGTTAAACATGATTCTCTGCATCTTGCGCCACGACTGACAATAACACTCCTTCGTACTTGCTCTTCAAGAATGTCCCATCGACAACTATGACTTTTCTCATTTGCGCAAAACCAAGCATCCAAGCCTTGTAGGCTACAAAAAAGTACTTGAACTTCCCATTAGCATCAACCTTCAATGTCGTCTTGCTTCCTGGATTTGCGGAACGAAGCATATAACGGTACGCATCAAGCACTGCATACCCGTGCTCATGTGTCCCCCTTGTCAAAGATTTTGCAATCTCCATGCCCTTCCAGAACTTCCAATAACTTACCTTACAACCCAATTCTGTGCAGAATGATTGGCTCATATCTTTCGTAGATGGGCCTTTACCGTCAGGAAACCTATCTTTGAAGTATTCACCAATGACTTTCGCTGTGGCGTGTGGATTATGGCTAGTAATATGCTCAGAACCACATGTGTGATACTTTACGTAGGTTGTAATACAAAATCTGTCAGAACTTAAAAGCTTCATAGCCCTCAGCCACCACTTGCACTCCGGATGTACACATCTAAAGCAATACACAGTGCGCGAATTAATCACCTTCTTGAGTGTAAAATATTTCTTCACGCAAGCAAGTTTCAACATAGTTGCTAGTTGTTCCTTGTTCTTGAATGACATTCCTTTATAAAATCCTGTTTCATCATCTTGAACATGGTTGCACTGTGAAGATTGTATAGAACACGGTGCATTGCTCGCAACTTCGAGTGTAGGAATCGGCTCACCCCCACTTCCATTATCTGGAATATCCATATCCATATCTACCCCATCCAATTTATTATTTAACACATCTTGTTGGTCTTGACCTAAATTATGGTTCTCTACCGGGCTTCCAACCACGTATACCCTTAAAATGGGCCTAGCTACATCATTCAAATAAGTACGCAAGCGATCCTGATCGGTTATCTTAAAAGGCAAGACCCTCTGGTTTTCAAAAGAGCTATGCATGTAAGTGATGGCAAGATCTTGCGGTTCACAAGTTAATTCACAATAGGTGATGATTAAGTTCACAAAATCATCAAACACAATATCTCTTTGGACACTCATCGCTATCGTCTCTAACATGTGACTACCCTTCCATCGCCAAATATGTCGATTGTTCTTCTCGATCCATTCGCCATGGCAATCAACACCTATTGTTATTGAGTCCCCCATTAATGCTACCTGAATATATGTTTTTTTTTTTAAAAAAGGTCATGACTGTATAGTAACAAAATACAATAACTTAATGACTTGTTGGAACAGATGAACCAGGTGTTGCAACAAGTGGATTACCTGTTGCAACAAGTACTATCCTTGTTGCACCAACTAACTAATCTGTTGGAATCGGCTTCAGTTTTATGAGTTCTGTTTAATCCAAAGACAGTTGAAGATGTCCAACAGATTAGTGAGTTGTTGCAACAAGTAAATTACTTGTTGCAACAGGTAATACACCTGTTGCAGCAACTAACTAATCTGTTGGAGTCAGCTACAATTTTTTTTTTTGGGTCCAGTTTTTGGGTTCTGTTGGACTGAAGCTGAATCCGACGGATCAGTGAGTTGTTGCAACAAGTAAGATACTTGTTGCAACAGGTAGTACACTACTTGGAACAACTCACAAATCTGTTGCAACTTATTCATACTACGTATTTAACAACAATTAGTATAGAAGTTGCAACAACTACATAATCTGTTGTAATTGTGGCAGCAACTACAATAGCTGTTGCATAAACTACAGCAGCTTCTGCAGAAACTACAACAGTTGTTGCAAAAATTTAGAAGCTCTTATACAGCAGCTTTAGCACTTGTTGCAACAAGTACAATTGCTACTGTAAATTGTTGGAAAATCAGCAGCAAAACCCACATAAACAATTGAAACAAAACAACAATATTTTACTTACCAAATGAGCGGAAATTACTTCTGAAGTAATGCCCAGCCAAAAAATTGCAAAATCTGCTGGTTTCGTTTTTTTCTTTGTTGAGCAAATTCTTCAAAATGAACGCACCAATGGAAGAAGAAGAAGCAGGGGAAGCAACAATACTCATGAAGTAATGCCCATGTAGACACTAACGAAATCCAACCAAAAAAATTGCAAATTTGGTGGTTTAGTTTTTTCTTTTGTTGAGCAGATTCTTCAAAATGGAACAGCAATGGATGAAGAAGAAGCAAGGGAAGCAGCAATGGAAGATGAGGAAGAAGAATGGAGGGAGAAAAAGAAAGAGAACAGGCGGATGGAAAAGAAGAAGAAGAAGAAGAAGAAGAAGAAGAAGAAGGAGGAAGAACGAATCGAGGAAGGAGAAGAAGAACATAGGAGGGAAAAGAGCAAAAACGGTGCAGCTATTGGCGCCCTTTTTTTTTGGACCCATTTTGGTATTTTAGGGTTTATATTGACTGGATTAAAGTGTTAAAAATAAAACTTGAGGGCAAAGTATTAAAAATAAAGTTAAGGGTCAAAGTGTCAAAATAAAAACTTTTGGGCAAGGTCAAAATCTCTTAATCACTAATAAAAAAACACCACCTCCACTCAATAATTAAAACTTGAGTCACCTTCTCTCAATAAAAAGACTTAAGAGTCACCTCTAGCTAAATGCCCCGAGATTCTGTAGGGTTGTGTTAAGTAGGTGTGGGCGTTCGGTTTTTCGGTTCGATTTTATCAAATTTTGGTTTGGCTATTTCGGGTTCGGTTTTTTGAAGGTGGACATCGAACACCGAACCAAACTAGTTCGTTTCGGTTCTTTCGGTTTCGGTTTTTTAAAGTTCGGTTCGGTTTCGATTTTTTCAATTCGGTTTTTTGATATAATATTAGAAGCGATTCCATTGACACTAATTTGTATTCTCAAAAGCAATAAAACATAAAACTGATAAATTGAAATCAAAACCAAACAAACAAGATACACAAGAATAGAAAACTATAATCATGATATAGGATTACTATGTGTTATATACATACCGTAAGAATAATTAAGAAAACACATAAAGGACATACATTAATCCTAAAGACACATCCTAGTTACCTTTCTTTGTTAAGAATATTTGATTTTCTCAATTGAAGTGGAAAATTAAGGATACAAATGCAAAAGAAGACTTATTACAATTGGGTTTTTTTTTGCTTTAAACTTAATGGGCCTGGACTATTTTAATTTTTTTTGGGGGTAATGTATTAAATTTCGGTGCGCGTTCGGTTTTTCGGTTCGGTTTTATCAAACTTCGATTCGGCTATTTCGGTTTCGGTTTTTTTACGGTGGACACCAAACACCGAACTAAATTAGTTCGGTTCGGTTCGGTTTGTTGAAGTTTCGGTTCGATTCGGTTTGGTTTTTCAGTTTTCGGTATTTATGCCCAGCCCTAGTGTTAAGATAGTTTCAAGTTGAGACCCAATGTTTTATATATATATTTTTTGGGGCTCATTGTAAAGGGTAGGTAATCAAAATGTTTTTTTTTTTTTTGGTTCTTTTTTCATAGGGCAGGGGTTGGAGAAATGAGGAAGCGGATTATCACGTGGGAATTCAAACTCTCATTAATAAAGTAAAAGTTTAGATAGCTAACCAGGCAGAGCTACTAAGATTCCTACACCTTTATCCTTACTTAACTTCATTCTCAGAGTTATTTTTTATTACATAAAATTGTTCTAATTTTATGATTAGCTAAAAATCATTATATTGGACAATATTTTTATGATATTCCCTCCGTTTCATAATAAATAGTGTTTTTAGCTTATGCATACCCTTAAGAAATTGCTCACTCCTAGAAAATTAGGTGTGTTTTTATTAACTTACCCTAATCAAATTTTACCTCTTTCTAAGTTGACATTCGGTAATTTTAGAATAATAAGATTAATTTCTTCCTAAACTCCTAAAGCATCACTTATTTTGAAACAAAATTAAAAAAAAAACTAAAACACCATTTATTTAGAAACAAAGGCAGTATTATATTACTTGTGTAATAGTTTTTATAAATTAGTAAAACATGGCGATCTTTCACTTAAAATTCAAGTATTGTTTTTCTTCATCAAAAAATAAGTTACCAGACATCAAAATTAAAGTGAGGCAAAAAGTATATTAAGACTACCAAAAGATACGTACTAACATTTAATTCAATTGATTGGTTAAAACTTTGTAAAATGACTAAGAAAGCATAGCACTCTCTTTAAATTAAGCGTGTATTCTATCATCATTATTATATAGAGAAGTTTTCGCTCTATCCAATACCATGGTTTTAAAGTCTCATCCTTAAAATATAAAATTAAAAAAAAAAAATTGGGTCAATTTATTGCATAGACTACTTCTGTGAAATCAAGTAGTAGAATATACATTTTGCGTTTCAGGAAATACAGAAACAAATTGACTTAGCTACTTCTTTGTGGATTATTTTGGTAGCTCAATGGTTTGTCCAAATTTTTTTTTTTTTTTTTAAATTTTGTATATGTAACTGGGATATTTTTGCAGTGCATGTGTTCCAATCCTACTTCAACATGGAATTTTACGGTATGATTTTCAACAAGTTGTGTTAGCTTGGTGGCATACGATTCTGGAAGCGTATATGCTTTTTTTTTACTTTTATATTTTGGTTTCTTTATTTGTGATCCTGTCACTGATTTTTGTTGTTGGGTTTCAGATGCCGTTTTATTGCTGGTTGTTTTGGTTGGATTTGTGTGTATTCAGCCAATTTTTGCATCATTGTATTTGTAGCTCCTATTAGTTTCCATTCTTTTCGTAAGCAGTCTTCTAATTCTGAAACTAAATGGTGGTTTCCGTGGTTCATTAATGTATGGTTTTCTATGAAATTATGTTTGTTTCCATTGTTCTTAAAATTATGTGGTATGGTGTTGTAAACTCGTGGTTCATTTCACGGTTATATAACCATGAAAAGTCTTAATTTTTGAAATCACGGATTTGATGGTTTTCCGTGGTTGTGTATTTTATTTCTTCATTATATCCCACCCTCCATCATTCACTCCACCCCACCCCCACCTTACCACTCACCACCACCCCACCCCACCCCCACCCTACCACTCACCCCACCCCCACCCTCACCCTACCACCCACCCCCACCTCCACCCCACCCCCAACTACCTCACTCCTCTGCCACCCACCCCCACCACCCACTACCCACAACCACCCACCTCACACCACCCACCCCTCCACCACCCCCACCCCTACCTACTTATTTTTTTAAAGTTCCTATTTTATTCTTTACCTGAGTTTTATTAATATATAAAAATTAATTTCTAATTAAGAGTTAAGGGTATTTTAGTAAACTTACAAGTTATTAGACAGTACCATACCGTCAAACCAAACAATATAAATGTTATTAAACCACAACAAACGATACAGTCTATCCAAACATTGTGTTGATTAATACAGTACAATACAATACAACACCATACTGTACAATACCATCCTGTACATTAATGAACCATGGGAAACAACCATTCAAACATAGCGTTAATGCTCTTTGTCGGATGACCTGCATGTTACTAAATTTCTTTACTTACCAATTTTTAAACCTTAGTAGATTTTAAATGCAATGGATTTTAATATTTTAATAAATTGCAATATCGAATAATTTTAAATCTATTTAGTTGTAATATAATGGATGCACAATTTTGATTGACTGTAAGTGATAAATTTTACTGTTTGTGTCCTTGATATTAATAGACCACATTCATCCTCTTTTTATCAATGTGTTAATTGCTCATGCCGGTTGAGAAAATCATTCGTTGTCTTCCTAGATGATTCTCAATGATGGCCGACTAGTTCCCGTGCTGTATGGTTGCACCTTTGTGCTTGTAGAACAATGTTTGCACCTTTGTGTTTGTAGAACAAAATTAGTCCCGTTAGATTTCTCTCCCCAAGCCTTTTTGTTTATAATTTTTTCTTTTTACAAGTCATGAAGCCAAAAAAAGATATGTTGCCTGCAGGAGAATGAAGGAATCTTCAACAATGCTTCTTTAGTTCCATTTGTGCCTCGACATTCAGGATATTATGCAGATATGAATTAAAATCCTTGTATCTGACTAACTTGTAATTGCATCGATTTTATATTCTGAGAATATTATTTGTTGGTCAAATATTTTTGGTGAGTTGCATGTGCATTATGGTACAGAGCTTAGTTTCTAGAGTAAGAGAATGTAGCCGACACTTGAAGGACATAAATACTATATTGAATTTGTATCAAGCGTTAGAAATGATTATTGATACGGATCAACCTGTTTCGGACAAATAGAAGTTGTCATTCCTTACCTTTTTTTTTTTTTTTTTGAGATAAACGATTGTCAAGTGATTTTTACACTCCAAATAGATTCATGAACAGGTATTTTACCATATGTTGCATTGTGCCCAGCCTAGATTATTGTTATTATCTCTTTAAGCCAGGGCCACCAAATATACGAGAAATATAACACTATGAAGTGATAATACAAAAGTCCTGGACACTTCATATTAGTAACTTCTGTCAATTTTCTTGATGACTGTTGTGCCTCTTTTGGTTATCATGTGCTCCCTTTTATTAAATTACTCTTTGCATTCTTTTTGGGATAATTCATTGAATTTTGGCAGTATAGATTTCTTAACCTTGGTCGTAGAGGACTTCGACTTTGTTGATAAATACACTGCAGTTAATTAAAATTACTTGAGATGTTTGTATCTTTTTGAACCTCGATCTTCTAGCTGGAACCAGTTGCTCCTGAGTTGCTTTATGATAGCTAGATCAGAAGTGGTATACTTATTAAAGCAAACTGAAAAAGCTTATGCTACATATTACTGCTCCAATGTTTCTTTTCTTTAACTTCTTTGCTTTCAACAATTATTTTACATGACAAAAATGAGAGTTGATTTTAACTCCTGCAATCTTTGTCTCATAGGTTTCTCTTTATATTTTTCATATTACTTGCCAGCGGATTGGTCTCTATCGAGAGGCGGATCCAGGATTTAAATTTTATGGGTTCAATCTATAGATTTTTAGCATTGAACTCATTATATTTTTAAAATTAGGGGTTCATATCTATTATTTATTGCAATTTTAATAATTTTTTTACATATAAATTTAGGCTTCGCGTCCAAAGTTTGGGTTTCAATTGCACCCCAACCTTATAGGCTACCTACGCCTCTGTCTCTATCTTGTGAAAAAGGTACGATAATATAAGGCGAAGAGCTTTATTCATGTTATAGTTTTTCTGGTGCGAAGTAAGTGTTTTTGGTAATTGATTGGACAAAGTGGAATTTACCAATGAGAACTCTGAACTCTGCATACGGCTACTATCCTACTGCAATCACATTTTTAAATCCTAAACAAATGCTGGCATGTCATGGGCCAAGAATGGTGTACTAACTACAATGATTCTATTGGAGATTCTATCAAAAAATTGATCAACCTAATTCAGTTGTTCCATTCATATTCTTTTCGTTCTTAGTGTTCCATAGTGATTTCAGCAGTGTCTTCGTATTTGATTCTTTCTTCTTTTTGTCAGGTGGGATATAGATGACAGCTAGCAATTACTGCTATTCGGAGAAAGTGGCCCCTCTATTTTCAACGCTTTCCAGCAATATCTGTGAGTTGGAAGTAAAGCATTTACGTGGCAAACATGTAGGTTGACAAGAAACATAACTGAGATTGTAAACCTCTTTACTTTTTCTGATAACTAATAGTAATATTACACTCTGTGATGTTCATATTCCATAGGTCACCCACACCACATATTCTAAACTTTCTAGCATACTAATCAAGGTTTTTATTGTTTCTAACGTAGGAACTGTAGAGAAGAAATTTTACTCTGTGGGGCAAGACATGCCAAATTAAAGTATAAAACACACAAAAAAGAATGTCGATTACACTTAGCTCCATTTAGTTTTAAAATATATCCATCACCTCACTCTTAGCTCAACGTAAATAATAATGTTTATTTACTATATCATTATAATCTTATACTTCCTCATCCAAGAAAACTTAAATTTTTATCAGCTTATGATGATTGACTTGGTTAATATTAATTGACAGAAGATATTGCAGTACCTTTCCAGAAGTGCAGCATCAAGGTAAAAATACTTTTTAAATTTTTCCATTCATTAAAAAGCTGGTGCTTGTTTCTTGACCAAGACTTACCTTCGAATTTGGTTCTGTAAAAATTGTTATACAAATGTGTTATCATCAAAATTTGTGGTTGACAGTTAGCTCTAAATTAAAATTCTTGATGATGTTAATCTATTTTAAAGTTTTCACAAAATTTAATCTTGCTTTTTACTTGCTAGCAAGATAATTCTGGTAAACTTATAAACTTCTCATGTTTACATAGCCATCCACTTCCCAGGACATAAGCAGAAATATAAACAACCTGCCTTATTACTTTTTCTTGAGATACAGTGCAAAAATGATCACAAGTCAGAATCTACAACTGATTGTGAACACTTTGTTTCAAGGTACAACAGTTTGATCATCAACAGTCGATCCCTGAGTTAAGACACTATGTTCATACTACACCTATGTTCATACTACACAGGGGCGGACCCAGCTGGTCTCAAGTGGATTCATATGAACCCACTTGTCAAAAAATTACAGTGTATATATATGTATATTTATTCAGTTTGTGAAAAAATGAATGATATATTTAATATTTGACTCCACTTTAACCAAGTGCAATGCTCAGTGCAGTGGCAAGTGGGTTCAAAAATTTCTGATTGGTCCCGAGTTCAAAACTCAACTGCAACAAATCAGTGATTTTTTTTCTTTTTTATTTTAGTCATTTAAAATTAAAATTTCATCACACAAATAATATTATAAGTTATAACCTAAACCACTGACACTGAGCACAACAACAATGGTCCCTTACTTTTTTTTTTAAAAGCAACCACTAAGCAATGCCTAGTGCTTTATTTTATTACTAAATAAAAGAGCCTCTTTTCAAAATGTTTCGACAGAAACATATGGAACAAGCAAAAGCTCAAAAATCTAAAAAATCTAGCTAGATTCAAGAACTAAGAACAGAGAACAAATCTCTTCTCACAGCAACTCAGTCTCCTAGCTTAGCAATCAGGTATGATTCTCACCCATTTTCATTCCTGTCTATTTTTGTATGAACTGAACTGAAATGGTGTATAATTTTGATTCTTCCAACTGAAAACCTACAGATGTAGCTTGAAGATGTGTTGTGTTGTGTTGAATCAATTCTTTTGAACTGAAAACCTTACGGCTTACTCCTTTTCCTTTTTTTTTTCAATTTCTAATATAATAGAATTAAAATACAAAAAAGACCTAAATCTCAATCTAAAACTAAAAGGGTGCTGAAAAGTGAAATCCCCAAGTCTCAAGTTCATCATATCTCAAGTCTCTGCTGAAGCAAATTGATCATCAAGTTCAGCTCTTGCATCAACACAAAACTAAGCATCGATCAAGTTTGCCTTTTTGTCCTTTATTCTGTACTTCCATATAAATAAAATTATTGTGGCTGTTTTTGATTTCTTCACTTGAGAAAACCCTACCACTTAAAATTGAAGAAAATTGATTTTGGGATTTTGGGATTTTGGATGCTAAATATAAGCATGTAATGGAAGGAATAGGTAGAATGAAAACAAGGTTTTCATAATAAAATAGTTCACAAGCATGATGCCATTTTTTCTACAGTTACAATAAAATTCTATAATAGAATAGAAGAGTTAATGATAATGAACCTTTTTCCTATGTCTTAGCTTTTTGTTCCTGCCTCTCTATTCTGTTATATTATTGTTCTAACTTCTAACTTATAATTAGAATTTTAATTTTGTAATCCAGTTTCAAAGTCCAATGAAGAGATATTTCTCTACGGTGTCGTCCAAGTTTCCACAACCAAGTTCATCCGCTCAAAATGTTCCTCGCGTGGAAGAAAACTTGAACCAGTTAGAAGAAAATCATCATTCTGCTAAAAAACAAAAGCAAGGAGTAGATTTGGATTCTCTACCAGCAGATCCAAATAAAAGAATACCCATTCTGGACTATCATCCAGATGAACGTGATGAGATTAGACGAGCATATATCCAAAGGGGTCCTCATCAACCTCGACTTCCTAGGTTTCCTCAAACAGATTTTTATGGATATAAACGTCGTTTTAATCGTAAATGGTATAAAAAATACCATGATTGGTTGGAGTATAGTGTGGTAGAAGATGCTGCTTATTGTTTGTGTTGCTATTTATTTAAAGATGAAAGCATTCATCAAGGTGGAGGCGAAGCATTTTCAAGTATAGGGTTCAAGAGTTGGCACAAAAAGAAAAGATTAGATACGCACGTTGGTGAGTTGAACAGTGATCACAACCAAGCAAAGAAGAAGTGTGAAGATCTAATGCGACAAGAACAGTCAATTCAAGTTGCGTTTGTAAAGCCGGATAATAAAGCTAAGCTTGAGCACAAAATTCGTTTAAAGGCTTCAATTGAGGTGGTGAGACTCCTCTTGAATCAAGGATTGGCATTTCGTGGACATCGTGAAGATGAATCATCATTAAACAAGGGTAACTTTCTTGAAATTCTTTCATGGTATGCGAAGCGGTGTGATAAAGTTAGTGATCTTGTGTTGAAGAAGGCTCCAAAAAACAATCAGTTGACTTCTCATAAAATTCAAAAAGATATTATCACCGCATGTAAGTTGGAAACAATTAAAGTTATTATGGAGGACCTAAATGGTGACTATTTCTCATTGCTAGTTGACGAATCTTGTGATGTGTCACGTAAGGAGCAAATGGCAATTGTTTTGCGATATGTTGATAGATGGGGATCTGTGGTGGAACGCTTTATTGGGATTGTTCATGTTCGTAATACTAGTGCTCTATGTTTAAAAGAAGCAATTGTTAACTACCTTGGTCAACATTCTTTGAGTTTATCTAATATACGTGGACAATGCTATGATGGAGCAAGCAATATGCAAGGGCGTCTAAGTGGCCTTAAAATTTTGATTCAACAGGAAAGTAGATCAGCTCATGCGATTCATTGTTTTGCTCATCAACTTCAATTGACTCTTGTTGGGGTATCTAAAAAATGTCTTCCAGTTGGAGAACTTGTATTGTTGGTTTCTAATGTCTTAAATGTAGTGGGAGGTTCTTTTAAACGCATGGATGAACTTCGAGAATCTCAAGCAGAAAAGGTTCAAGAGGCACTAGATATGGGCGAGGTTGAAACCGGTAAGGGCTTGAATCAAGAGCTTGGTCTTGCTAGAGCTGCTGATACTCGTTGGGGTTCACACTACAAATCATTTAAGAACTTCATTAGTATGTTTGGCTCTATTACTGATGTTCTTGATACTATTGTTGTTGATTCCGAATGTGTTGAAGATAGTTGTAAGGCAACAGGATATCTTAGAGTTTGTCAAACATTTGAAATTGCTTTCATATTGCACTTAATGAGAGATATTTTGGCGATTACAAATGAGCTTAATGAATCCTTACAAAAGAAAGAACAAGATATTGCAAATGCCATGTTACTTGTTAAAGTGACGAAGAAACGATTGCAAGATCTGAGAGAGGAAGGATGGGATCCACTTATCGAGAATGTGTCTGCATTTTGTGTCAAGTATGATATCTTGATACCTAATTTTGATGAGTTCTATATTAATTTTGGAAGATCTCGACGTAAAGTTGCGGAGCATACTTTCTCACATCACTATCATGTCGATATATTTTTTAAGATTATTGATTGGCAACTTCAAGAACTCAATGATCGTTTTAATGAGGAGAGAACGGATTTGCTTATTGGAGTTGCTTGCTTGAATCCAGTTGACTCATTTTCTAGTTTTGACATCAATAAAATATTGAGAATGGCTGAATTATATCCTGATGATTTTGGTGAAGATATAATGGTTACTCTTAAAAATCAGCTTGAGACTTATATTGTTGATGTCCGTGATGTTGATGAAAGGTTCTCCAACCTGAAAGGACTTGGTGATCTTTCTAAAGAGCTAGTTAAGGCAAAGAAACATTTAAATTATCCCTTTGTGTTTCGCCTTGTAAAATTTGCATTGCTCCTACCGGTTGCCACCGCTACAGTTGAAAGAGCTTTTTCGGCGATGAAGTTGATAAAGAGTGAATTGCGAAATCGAATGGATGACGACTTCATGAGCGGTTGTATGGTGCCTTATGTAGAAAAAAATATATTTAAGACCGTTTCTGATGAGAGTATTATGAATAGGTTTCAAAAAATGAAAACTCGTAGAATACAATTGTAATAATATATTTTAATTAATCAAACTTTATTTTGGTGCTACTATCAATCTTATGGTCAAGAATTTGGAATTCTCTGTAACTTTCTATAGCTATCTGTTTGGAAGTGGAGAGCCTGCTAACAATTCTCAAACTACTTGCAACCAGGAAATGGCTCCAACTAATGATCGTGCCCCAAAGCCAGCTGCTTCAACTACAATGGAGGCATCCTATTTAATGAACAAACAAGGAAGGAAGAGTCTGCTGCTCACTTTACTAGAATGGTATGTCACTTTTACTTTTTTAGTCCTTGAGGGAGTTTGTTATGTGAAAATACAATACAAGTTGGTGAACTGCACACATCTTTTTAGATTGCTCTATCATGACTTATTCGCTTCCATTGTTTCTTTTATTTTTTTTGTATTGATTTGAATTGCTTTTCCTTGTGCCGAGGGTCCACCGCAAAATAATATCTCTACCTCCCATTTGAATGTTTTTGTCCACTCTATTTTTTTCATATATTGAACCCGCTTAGTAAAAATCCTGGGTCCGCCACTGATACTACACCAATTGTTTTAGTGGGAACTAACCTTGGTAAATTTACTTTAACATTAACTATAAGTTTTTCATAATTATTAAAACATGTATAGTCTAATATGCAACATGACTTACAACCAATGATGCTGAAACTACAGGATGATGAGCAATATTTTAAGTGATCATCCAGGAAAAACTCCTATAACAACCTCTCTGTCGAGTACAATGGCAAGATTCATTCACTTTTGGAAGATGAAAATATTTTCAAAGTGAGGAAGCAATTTAGAACCAAAAGTACACTCTATTTGAACCAAGTGTATTGAATGAAGGAAAGTCAAGCAGGTTCAAATTCCTAAAGAGCATATTTAGTGAAAGAAATATGATTACCTCGATAAGATGTTCCCTTCATTCTTTCTCTATGTTGTTTATCGACAATGCCATGTCAAAACTGTCAATTCTAACTCATCAAGTCTCCTACATAATGACTCTTAATATTACTTTAATGAACTTCTCATGCGTTTGGTTATCAAAATTTCTTGGTCCGTGACTTTGAACTTTTTGTTGTTTCTTCCTAGCAAACTGAACTTATTTGTAGTCTCTTTTTTCCGTGAAAATTTATCATCTTTACTATGTGTATGCAGAAGGCTTTGAAAAATCTGAGCAAGATGGAAGGCTGAAGCAGTTGAAAGATGCAAGAAAATTTCAAACTCTATGAAGATAAATTTATAGCTAAACTTACCCCGCCTTCGACAGCTTTAGTTTGTCTTTCCCTGCAGATCACCAAAATAAATGAGCTTTCTATGCATCTAGATAGGGTGACCTTAAATGGTATATGTTTGTTCAATGGTGAAAGTTTTGGTATTTCACATGATTTTTTTGTGCAGGTTTTGATAGGTCCGCCATTGAAATAATACATACAAAAAGAAGAAAGAAACTATTTGTGCAACATTAGTTGATGCTGCTAAAAAAATTCCCGAAGCTTGTAACATTCAGTTCTCATTAGTTAATCAATAGATTATTCGAAAACCCTTCAAATAGTTGACATGAGCTATGTTTAAATTTATGGAAGTGGCTTCTCTCTTATTAAGTGGACTTTTTATTTGTATTAAATTATAATAGGTTGGTTTATAATACACTAGCTTTCGTATGAGTGCTATATGTTTTAATCTATTTTGTTCTAAAACCAGTAAGGTCAAGCATATGCCCGTGTTCATCTAGTAGAAAGAATAAAAAGTGCAGAAGTATAGACATATCTACTTTTTTTCAGGGTCGGGTTCGATACTTTAAAGCTGGGACCCAGTGTTTTATATTTAAATTTTTATTTTTAGGCTCATTGTAATGCGTAGGTAATCCTGTATCCTTATTTTTTTTTTCTTTTTTCTTTTTTTAGTTCTTTTTGCATGGGGTAAGGGTCGCGCAAATAAGAGAGAGGATTATCATGTGGGAATTCAAACTCTCACCAATAAGATGAAAGTTCAGATAGTTGACCAGGCTGAGCTACTAAGATTCCTACACCTTTATCCTCACTTAACTTCATTCTTAGAGTTATTTTTTGTTACATTAAATTGTTCTAATTTTATGATCAGCTAAAAAATCATTATATTGGACAATATTTTTATGATATTTCTTCCGTTTCATAGTAAGTGGTGTTTTTAGCTTAGGCATGCCCTTAAGAAATTGCTCACTCCTAGCAAATTAGGTGTGTTTTTATTAACTTACCCTAATCAAATTTTACCTCTTTCTAAGTTAACATTGAGTAATTTTAAAATAATAAGATCAATTTCTTCCTGAAAATCTAATGCATCACTTATTTTAAAACAAAATGGAAAAACTAAAACATCATTTATTTAGAAACAAAGGGACTATTATATTACTTGTGTAATAGTTTTTATAAATTAGTAAAACATGGCGATCTTTCACTTAAAATTCAAGTATTGTTTTTCTTCATCAAAAAATAAGTTACCGGACATCAAAATTAAAGTGAGGCAAAAAGTATATTAAGACTACCAAAAGATACGTACTAACATTTAATTCAATAGATTGGTTAAAACTTTGTAAAATGACTAAGAAAGCATAGCACTCTCTTTAAATTAAGCGTGTATTCTATCATCATTATTATATAGAGAAGTTTTCCCTCTATCCAATGCCATGGTTTTAAAGTCTCATCCTTAAAATATAAAATTTTAAAAAAAATTGGGTCAATTTATTGCATAGACTACTTCTTTGAAATCAAGTAGTATAATATACATTTTGCGTTTCAGGAAATACAGAAACAAATTGACTTAGCTACTGTATTTTGCTTTTCACCAATAATTTTTAAACAGCTCTGAGTACTGAAATTGTTTGGAGATGTATATTATATCAATTTGGAAACAGCACAAAGTTGCATTACTTTTTATTCTAAAGTGTTGTTATTTTTATTTGAGAAAAGACATGTTTTGGCCCTGAACTTGGCAGCAAAACTCACTTTAGCAACTAAACTTAAGTTGTATTTATTTATCCCCTTAACAACTTTCAAGTTAATTAAATACCCCCTTAACGGCCTGGATCAGATGAGATCTTGGTGTTGTTCACCACTTGCCTGGTGATTGGTCCACGTCATTAAATATTTTTTTAATTATTTTTATTTAGTTAGTTTTTCTCTTTCTTCTTCATCCCTTTTCCTTCTAACCCCCAACCCCCGCTCCCTCTCCTTCTTCCCCCAACTCGTTGCTGCTATCTTCTTCTTTCTTCAACAACATTCACGTATGAGCAACACCCAGAATCAACACCAAATTGAAATACATTCATTTCTTCAACACAATCCGAAACCAAAAAAAAATTTGTATAAAATTAACAAAACTCCACCCGTTCCCTAATTCATAGCACAATTCATCACTAACCCACCCTATTCTTCTTCCATAGATTAAATGTTGGAGAGAAATAAATTAATAAATTAACGACTATAAATATAATAATTTTGTATAAAATAAATTGACACTGTCAAAGAATACCACGAAATAAAGTATACCAAGAATTCTTCATTTTTGTGCTACTGTTGCTGTTGCCCCCATCCCTCAGCCCCCACTCCCCACTCACCCCTCATCTCCCTCTCCTTATTCCCCATCGTTTCAGCTATTGCTGCTGCCCCCATCTCCTTATTCCCCACAGCAATTCAAGTGAGTTTTTTGCTTTGTCTGCTTTGTAACTGAAGATATGAAGCTTCAAAGGACGAAATTATAACAAAAAGTGGAGAAATAAGTGATTTAGATAAGTGGGTATTGTTTAAATTGGGTTTGAACAACAAGTATATCTAGAAAAAGAATATCTACTCTCTTCAATTTATCGTTTCAAGCATATCTGCTCTCTTCAATTTATCAAGAAAAAAAAAGGAAAAAAAATTAAAAGAAGAAGAAAGAAGATGCGGATTGAGAGCAGAAGCGAGAGGATAGAAAAGAAAAGGGAAAGGGAAAAGAATAAGAAAGAAAAGAAAAAGGAAAAGAATAAGAAAGAAAAGAAAAAAGTTAATTTAAAATGGAAAATAAAATATTAAGAAAATCTTAATATATCATCCAATTAGAAGATGGCATCTGTACAGTTGGGATCAGTTTTAGTGTTTTTTTTTTCATCCCACGCCCTTTTAAGAAATTGAGTACACTTTTTTGCCACGTCACCCGTTAAGGGGGTATTTAATTAACTTGAAAGTTGTTAAGGGGGGTAAATAAATACAACTTAAGTTTAGTTGCTAAAGTGAGTTTTGCTGCCAAGTTCAGGGGCTAAAGCATGTCTTTTCTCTTTTTATTTCATTGGATACTTGACTTCTCCAAATCTCTTTTCCTTTACACTTCTCATGTGATGACTCTTAGGCCTCATTTGTTTTCATTAACATTAGTTTGAATGCATATTTAAATAATTAAAATATTATTTGTAAATTTAACCACGGAATCATTAATTTATTTTTTTCAACATCTGAATGTGCATAATTTGTTTATTTTTAGACATAATAAATATACAGTTAAAATAAACAAGTAATTAACTATTTAAAATTATAAATTTAATAAACTAAATCATTATTTGATACAACAAATTATTTATGTTCGCTCGAGAAGGTGGAGATGGTTTTTTTTTAAAATAATAATAATAATAATAATAATAATAATATTACATAGGGGTAGGGGAAATAGGGGAGAGGATTCGAATCCTAACTAACAAGATGAGAGTTCATTCAAACTACTTTTAAAAATTAAATAGAACTTGAGTCTACAAAATCCTAACTACTTTTGTTTTTTTCAGTATCCACAAAGTCCTAAGCACAAAAAGTTATTTGTGTACTTCGTCCAAAATTAAGCTAACCAGCTTGACAGATTGGGCCATACCGTTTTCGGCCCGAAAAAGAGCTACTGTGACTAGCCGACTGCAATTTGTGTAGAAATAATATGGGTCATTTGCCCTTTTGTACCCTTTTATAAATTAATCCACATAAAAAAAAAAAAAAAAAAAAAACATGACAAAAAATAATTTTATCTATAATATCATGTCTAAATTCTTAAGGAATCAAATCTCCTTTAGAGTAATAAAACATAAAAGTATTATATAAAATAATAATGCTTAATTGAAAAGGCTCCTAAAATTATAGTAATATCACAACAAAAGGACACTTTTTCTATGGTTCCTCACAGGGGCGATTTTATGTATTAATTTTGGGTCACGTGAACACATGGTCTCTCTATAAAATTAGGTATTTTGTTATTCACCTAGAGGTCTAGGGATCAATTCTCACATAATACTTTTTTTTTTTTTGTGGTGAACCCATGCTCTGGATTCGCCTCTGGTTCCTCATTCATCAAATTCTTTCTCAAAATAATAAAAAACACCAGTACTAAAAAAAGGAATTTAAAATAACTTCCCTTTTTAAAAATTAAATAGATCTTGAATCTACAAAGTCCTAATCACAAAAAGATATGTAATTGTGCACTTCGACCAGAATTAAGCTAACCAGCTTAACAGATTGGGCCATACCGTTTTCGGCCCGAAAACAAGCAACTGTGACTAGCCGACTGCAATTTGTGTAGAAATAATATGGGTCAGTTGCCCTTTTGTACCCGATTTTGTGCTGATCTTTAATTTTAGTCCTTCAAGTGGGCTGGTTTTAATTTTTGTCCTTCACAATTAAATTTATGCCTGTGGAGGATTAAGTTACGCATTATAATATCCACAAGTTACGCCCACACCCTCCTTCAAATGGACTGGTCTTTAATTTTTATCCTTCAAAATCGAACTTAGGAGGCCATCAGTTCGATTTTGAAGGACAAAATTAAAGACCAGTCTATTTGAAGGACAACTCGTGCGATTACTTGAAATAACATTGATATCACCACAAATAATGTTGCAAATTTTAAAATATTGTCATAATTAGAAATCAATTTAGTTTTTTGTTTTTTAAATGAGATTGTATGTGCCAAGAGAGAAATTGATTTCCCGTTTGGCCATGAGAACTTTTCACCTATTTTTGAAAAATTATTTCATTTTATTTGAAAATCAGCATATGGCCATGAAATTCCAAATAAAAATTGAAGTGAATCTAAAACCTTGTTTTAACTTCTTTTTCTTCTACTTTCATTTCATTCAGACAACCAAATGTTCTTTGCAAATACTATAACCAAATACTACTCCATCTTCAACTCTAACTTCAAAATTCTAAATAAAGTGAAAACTATTTGGTTCTCATGGCCAAACGTTTGCCTATAATTGTTGTTTTGCTTGCTGATAAAGCTCAGGTAAGGAAATGTTTATTAAAGCTCTAGTTTATATTTATAATTGTTGTTTATGCTATACATTTTTCATATTTACAATACGTAGCTATCATTAGATATTTTCGCTGCATTTGACTGTATTTGAATACACTGTTTTGGAGAAGCAAAAATACATTGGAGAAGAACCTGTGAAAAATATGTAAGAAAAATAATGTAGTCGGCTGCATTCGAACCTACGCGGGCAGGGGCAGAGCCCACACCCAATAACCACTCTAGCCACGGCTGCTTGATGTATCATGTAGCTACGAAATGAAAATATAGCCATGAAATGTAATTGTTGCAAAAAGCAGTTATTATCAATAATTACCTCTTACAAGAAGCTACACCAAGTAATTTTTCCTATTTTAGCCGCTTAATCAAGTACTTACGGACCATTGTAAGCCTACAAGTTAGGGAATACTATTACTAGCTTTGAGATGTGTTATTTAATATGTAGCAACTTATATGCATCAAGCCAACAAGGTTCCCCTACTACAATTGGTTCAAGGTCAGGAACCAAATAATTCTCATCTAAAAATGTGAATGTGCGGTATATGATTCAATTGCTCCACCATAACGCACAAAGATGGGTCCCCCAAATAAGGTTGGGGTTTAATTTAGATTTCCTAATATTAGGGGGATATATGATAAGCAGCTAGGAAAATAAATTATATATAATGAATTATCATTAGGATGATCCTCATAATTCAATTTAACTGCCAGATGCATTTGCTGACCAAAGTGAAAATCATATTCCAGCTGCAAATGCTCCTACTAGAATTAAAGTACTTGAAGGATAGAGTCTATGACACGCCTGAAGCGTGATAGACCAATCGGTTTCAAAGGTAAATCTCCTTGAAGAAGGAGAGGAGCAAATGATCAAAATGGCTATAATAATGAGGCAAGTGCTTTCAAAGAGAACCACGACATAACACTTCATGAAACCTTCGGAAAGGTTCAGATACCTGAAAGTGATGAAAAATAAAGAGATCTCGATAAGTTATGTCGCATTGGAACCGATCTCAAATGACCATCGACAGTATCTTTGATATAATGTAGCGCTCAGCATTATAAATGGTGACGAGGATCTTGAATTCAAATATGTCAAGAAATGTGGACAGATAGATGATTGGCCAAATGAAAATACGCAATTCAAGTACATTTGGTTTCACGTGGTAAATATGAAATATTTTGGATCTATAGTCCAAACATTTGAAGATATAATGTCAATGGGGTATAAAGAAACTTTTGAGCGAAAAGTGAAATGAATTATTAATCGGTAAGATATAAAATACAGCTCGTGCCTTGTGGTATAAAGGTTTTTTCGCAAAAGTCCTGACATTATTATATGGAGATGTGTTCTCCTGTGGTGGATGCAATGAGGTTTCATACAGTCTGGCAGTACGTGAAAAACTTGAATGCGTATAATGAAATATTTTCATGTCTAGCTACACAGTGAAGTTTATATGAAAATTCTTCAAGGATTGAAAAGGCCTTAAAGCGATTCCATTGAGTACCCCAAGGGCTATAAGATCGCTTAACATAAAGAAAGATCAATTTTGGATCTCACGAAAATGGTTTAGAAAGTACCATGTCTTAGTGCAATTGATGCACTAATATATCCTGTTATTACTATCCATGAGATAATGCTTTTATTGATATGTAGGCAAGATATAGCCTCACTTTTATTCGTGGAGACATCAGGATGAATCAAATAATGATATGAATTTATTGATTCTAACCAATATTATCAAGATTTGTTGGTTATGAAATGCAGGGCATTCATATGATCTCTATAAAGTTAGATCTCAAACAAATTATGTGTGAGCATGTGAGGATGCTGCCATAATATGACGTTCTACTTGACAATCAATTATACTTATTCAAGTCTGCCAGGATATCAACAACTTGTAAAGCAAGTCAGGAATGTATCTGACTAAGATCAATACCTCAGCACATTTTCCAATCATGTGATATTTATTTGAAGATGAAGATTCCAACAATATTATACGAAGCTGTCATAACTCAATTGAAAGAATGATATACCAAAGGAGATGGAATAAAGCTCATTTCGTCAAAGTTCTCTCTCAGACACGATCTTTAACAGAAAGATGAAATAGATATTGAACAAATTCTGATAATTTGGCGGATATGTTCAATAAGGCATTGCCAACCTCAATATTTGAGAAGCTAATACACAAGATAGGAATGCCTCATTTTCGAGACATTAAGTGATGTTTTCATCAGGGGGAGTACTCCTCATTAAGACATTACTAGTAAAATATGCGCTGCACTCGTTTTTCCTTAGCCAAGGTTTTGTCCCATTGGGTTTTCCTGACAAGGTTTTTAATGAGGCAGCAAGCAATGCGTATTATAAATAGCTATGTAATACTTTTCTTTCACTAGATTTTCATTTATTTTACATGAACATCCAAGGGGGAGTGTTGTGAATAAATTGATGGATGACCATGTGGGGCCCTTGCACTGTAGCAAGTCATGGTGCCCAAGTTACTCAAAGTTTATAAATAGCCTCCAACTTCAATAAGAATGGGACACCACAAAAAGAGGAAAGAAAACTTAGTAGTATTATTTTCTGTTTCTCTCTCTCCCCTCATTTTTGCTACTTTAATTTATTGCGCTGCTTTTATTTTATAATAAACTTCCCTTTTAAAAAATTAAATATAACTTGAATCTACAAAGTCCTAATCACAAAAAGATATTTGTGCACTTCGTCCAGAATCAAGCTAACCAGCTTAACAGATTGGGCCATACCATTTTCGGCCCGAAAACGAGCTACTGTGACTAGCCGACTGCAATTTGTGTAGAAATAATATAGGAAAATTTACCTGCCATAGCTACCTCTAAGACTTATTTATGAATAATAACTACCTTATTTTTTATTTAATTTTTGTAGCTTTATTTTTTCAAAATTACATTTCATAACTGATCCAGTAACTTTTGAAATACATGTACCTCTCTATTCTCCCTCACTACACATTTAAGATTTATCATCTTCTTCAAACCCTAAAAAAAATTCTCTCTCCTCTCTCCCCTTCCCCTCACTGCCGCCTCTCTCCCTCCCTTTCTCTATCTCCAGACTCTCTTCTCCTTCCCATCACGTACCCCTCCCTCCTTTCTCTATCTACACCACCCATGCCGCTGTCAACACCACCACCACCACCACCACCACCACTACCACTACTACTACCGTCTCCATCTCCAAACTCGAAGAAAAGCTTAAGCTTCTAGTTCTTCAGATCTGAACTCCGACGCAGATAGTATATCAGATTTATACAACAAAATTGGTGAATCTTAGAAGTATTTTAATTGTGGAAAAAGAGGAAGCAGTGGGTTTCACCGGAGCCGCCACCACCACCATCACTATTACTATCATCTCCATCTCCAAACTCGGAAAAAAAAAAAACTTAAGGTTCTAGCTCTTCAGATCTGAACTCCATATGCTTCATGTATTAATGGTTTTTGGTGGCGGTTCAGTATTGTTTTTGGAGGAAGGAGGAGGTTTTTTCCAATTTGTTGTGGTGGTTCGGTAGGGTTTTTGGAGTGAAGCAGAATGGTGGATCGGAAGAAAGGCGGCGGAGGAAGGAGAAGGGTTTTTCCAGTTGTTGTGGTGGTTCAGTAGAGTTTGTGGTTATGGTGTTTCAGTATATTTCCATATATTTCAGTATATTTCGCTATATTTCAATGTACTGTTTTCAGTATATTTCACTGTACTGTTTCAGTAAATTTCGCTATATTTCAATATATTTCTAATTTACGACATACTTTCTGATACATTTCATTGTATTCCATTGTATATACGCATACTACAATTTTATATTTCTTAAACAATCAACCATATTTCATTGTATTCGAGTGTATATTTTTCTGTATTTGGAAGTATTTCTAAAAGTTTGGAATGGAGCAATTTGGAGAGAGAAACGTGGGTTGTTATGGAACTTCAGCCGTTGCGTGATACATGGTTGATTTAATTTGACTTACCATTTAAAATGAAAGAAGATAATATGTTCCATAAATACAGCCTATGTTTACTCTGCCAAATTTTGTATTTTCGTGTATTTCAAAAACACGAAATACAACCGAATACAACAAAAACCAGCAAAACACTTTTGAATAGAGTGATTTTGATAGAGAGACGTTAGCTGTAATGGAACCTCATGAGGTTTGCATGAATCATGGAACCATTAATACAAATTACCATATAATTTGAAAAAGATTTTTATTGCCATAAATATAGCCTTTTTTTATTCAACAGCCACACTGTATTTCACTGTATTTCGTTATATTTCATTGTATTTCAAAAACGAGAGATGCAACTAACATACAGCCAAAAGCAGCTACGAATTGTAAATCTTCAACTTATAGCTATAGCTTGTTAGAAGCTGTTAAAAGGTAGTTATTTGTGTAAGTTTTACAATAATATATAGGTCATTTGCACTTTCGTTCCCTATTTTGTGCTGGTCTTTAATTTTTGTCCTTCAAATGGACTGGTCTTTAATTTTTGGCTTTCACAATCAAACTTGTGTCTATAGGAACATAAGTTACACATTATAATATTCACAAGTTACACTCAGCACCCTCCTTCAAATGGACTGGTAGCATAAGTTCGATTTTTAAGGAGAAAAAAATTAAAGACCAGTCCATTTGAAGGACAACCCGTGCAATTACTTGAAATAACATTGATATAACCACCAATAGTGTTGCAAATTTTAAAATATAGTCACAATTAGAAATCTTTTTTGTTTTTGTCTATGAGATTGTATGTACCAAAAGAGAAATTGATTTCCCGTTTGGCCATGAGAATTTTTCACCTATTTTTGGAAAAATGTTTCACTTTATTTGAAAATCCGCATTTGGCCATGAAAATTCCAAATAAAATTTGAAGTACATCTACAACCCTGTTTTAACCTCTTTTTTTTTTCACTTTCAGTACATTCAAACAACCAAATATTCTTTGCAAAGACTATAACCAAATACAACTCCATCTTCAATTCCAACTTCAAAATTCTAAATAAAGTGAAAAATATTTGATTCTCATGGCCAAACGTTTGCCTATAAATGCTGTTCAGCTTGCTGATAAAGCTCAGGTAAGGAAATGTTTATTAAAGCTCTAGTTTATATTTATAATTGTTGTTTATGCTATACTGTTCTTTTTTCTTAAAAAATAAAAATAAATATGCTATAGTGTTAACTGTTGTGTGCTTACTATTATTGTGCGAAATTTGAAAATATGTACTTTAGTATTAAGAAAAAAGTTGAAAAATGGTCCTTATCAATTTATGTGCCACAGTTAGAATATAGAGAGTTAACCAAGTTTTTGTTTGACTGAAATTTCTGCATATGCCTTTTAAATATTTAAGTTGTTAATTATTGTGATTTATAGTACTTTTTACATAGTTTTCAAATATATAAATCTTATTTCCAAAAACTTAAAGCTTCTACGTAAAAATTCACGGTTAAAGTTTAGAAATTTTGAATCTCGAAATTCAAACGGTGCCATATAAATTGGGATAGAGGGAGTATTTGCATTAGTTTTCAAATAGTGACTATATTTTAATAGCAACACTAAAAGCGGTTACACCATGTTACTTCTACGCACAATTAAGCTATTAAGCTAATCAGCTTAACAGACTGAGCCATACCATTTCGGCCCAAATGCGACCTATTGTGACTGCAATCACCATAGTGAAAAATAAGGGTCATTTGAACTTTTGTCCTATTTTTGTACTGGACTTTAATTTTTGCCGAATAATAAGTACTCCCTTTATTCTAATTTATATAACACTCTTTCCTTTTTGCTCCATCCCAAAAAAGAATAACATCTTTCTATATTTAGTGAAAATTTAACTCTAAAATACCTATTTTACTCTTAATGAAATGATTTATAGCCACATAAATATCTATGACTCATTTTAGACAATAAGTTTCAAAAGTATTCTTTTATTTCTAAATTCCGTGCAAGTCAAACACTATCATATAAAATGAGACGGAGGAAGTAATTTTTTTATGGAGCACAAATTTATATTTTTACATCATAATTCATAATATTTCATTAATTATGTCTCGCATGGCTTTTGGATTACTGACCGACAAAAAATAAAAATCAGCCCATCAGGGCATTTTCGTACATGTTACTCCCATGAATCCTACAAAGGCCAATATACTCAAGGTGGGGGACCAAGGAAGGCCGGTAATCTAGCACCCACTTTGGTCCAACAGGGCAAGGTTTTTGGAAACTCAGTGGGTACACAAAACTCTTTTTCTCCTTTGACAATAGGTTCTTTGGTGTTAACTGACTCTGACAGACCTCCTGATGGGAGGGGAAACCAGGTTTTTCAATGATTGTGTTTTTTGGAATGTGAGGGGCATGAATAGGCCCCCCAAACAAAGGGAGTTAGGAAAGTATTTGAGACAACATCAAATAAGTATTGCTAGTAGTATGGAGACTAAGGTGAAGGAAAACAACTTTGTAGCTAGTTTAGCAAGAATTAGCAGAAGTTGGTGTTCGGCTAATATGTTACATGTATGCTCCTAATGGTAGAATTTGGCTGCTATGGAAGGCTGATGTAGTTAATGTGACTAGATAGAGACTCAAGCTCAGTTCATCCATTGTGCAGTGGTTGATCGAAGGTCCTTATTTAACTGTATAATGACAGTGGTGTATGGAAGTAATAGCAGGGAGGAGAGAAAGCTACTATGGGAAGGACTCATTCAGCTGAGTAGTACAGTGTCTGAGGCATGGTGTATCTGTGGTGATTTTAACTCACCTTCGAATTATGAAGACAGAAAGGAAGGTCAGCCAGTGTCAGATGCAGAGATTAGAGAGTTCAGACAAGCTAGTGATTAGATAAATCTTACAGATATGAAGTCCAAAGGTAGATTCTACACTTGGACTAATAGGCATGTGTGGAGTAAGATTGAGAGAGCTCTGTGTAATGATAGCGGCGCGGGTAATAGAGTATGAAAACTTTGACTGCTCATTTTAAAGAAAACTATTTTTCTGATCATTTTCCCATATATTTGGAGTGTTCAACCAATAGTCCTTAGAGAAGGAAACCTTTAAAATTCCTCAATGTGCTTGCAGATGATGAAAAGTTTTTACAAGTGGTGGCTGCAGCTTGTAGCATGTATAGAGTTTGGCAAAAACTAAAACACTGTAAGGAACCTCTTAAAGAGCTGAAAAAGAGTACTAGTGGTAGTGTGGACATGAGAATTATGGAAGCTCAGGAACTGTTACAGGATATCCAGATTCAAATCATCATCAATGACAATCCTGGATTAATTGAAATGGAGAAAAAGGCACAACAGGGACTATACAAATGGCTAGATGTTCAGTAAAGGATCTATAAACGGAAGGCTAAGGCTCATTGGATCACTGCAGGTGGTGGAAATAATAGCTACTTCTTTAACTGTATGAAAACTGGAGCTGGTTCTAACTCTATAGTTGTACTCAAGAGACAGTAATGAGAGAATGCTACACTTTCATCAGGATATTGAAGAAGAGGTACTGAAATTCTATAAGGGACTACTTGGGTCTAGAACTAATGGCTTATCAACAATAAATTTGACCACCATGAGACAGGAGCCTTGTCTTACTGAAACTCAGCAGAGAAGAATGTGTGCAGGTGTGACAATGGGAGAGGTTAAAGCTGCTTTATTTGATATAGAGGACAACAAATCTCCTGGAATAGATGGGTTTAATTCTGCCTTCTTTAAGAAAGCTTGGGAAGTGGTAAAGGAGGATCTGTTTCTTACTGTCCAAGAATTCTTCCAGTATAACAAAATGCTCAGGGCAGCTAACAATACACTTGTAGCATTAATACCAAAAACTGGCCAGCCAGAAAGCATAAGAGATTACAGACCAATTGCCTGCTGCACAACAATGTACAGAATCATCTCTAAAATTTTATCAAAAGGGATTAGGGATGTGCTGAATGATATTATTGGATAGATTCAATCTGCATTTATTCTCGGAGGCTTATTACAGATAATATTCTATTGAGTCATGAGCTAGTCGAGGGTTACACCAGGAAACACATCTCTCCAAGATGTATGATCAAGGTGGATCTCCAAAAAGCTTATGATTCAGTCGAGTGGCACTTTGTAGAGCAGATCCTGAAGGAGTTGGGGTTTCCACAAAGAATGGTAAAGTGGATCATGAAGTGTATAACCACTGTAAGCTATACTTTCATCATTAATGGGGGACTTTCTGACACTATGCAAGCTAAGCGAGGTTAAGACAAGGTGACCCCATATCACCTTACGTATTTGTCATGGTGATGGAATATTTAAACAAATGCTTAGCGACACTGAAGGAATTGCCTGATTTCAACTATCATCCTAAGTGCCATAAGCTGAATATTGTACATCTGTGCTTTGCAGATGACTTGCTCATGTTTACTAAAGGGGATGTTAGCTCAGTGCTTTAGGGAGAAGTTCAATCTGTTTTCTGAAGCCTCAGGTCTGAAGGCTAATCTGAACAAGAGTCAAGTGTACTTTGGAGGTGTCGGTGAGGAGGATATGACTGAGATTTTGAATGTGCTGGGGTATGAAATAGGTGAACTCCCTTTCAAATATTTAAGAGTTCCCTTATCCACTAAAAGGCTTACAGTTCTACAATGTAAACCACTGGTAGACAAGATTACTTCAAGAATTAATAATTAGATGGCTAAAGGATTGTCCTATGGTGATAGGCTCCAACTCATTCGTTCTGTTCTGTTTGGAGTGCAAGCATACTGGTCACAACTTTTTCTACTCCCACAAAAGGTCATTAAGCTTATTGAGGCCGCATGTAGAAGTTATTTGTGGACAGGACAAGCAGATATCTCTAAGAGAGCATTAGTGGCTTGGGATAAGATTTGTTTTCCAAAAGGGGCAGGAGGCCTGCACGTAACTAATTTGAAGATGTGGAATCAGGCAGCAATCTGTAAACTTCTCTGGGCTTTGAGTTAGAACAAATAAAAGTTATGGATCACTTGGATTCATACTTATTACATAAAAAGATGTAGACTGGAGGAGATGGAGGCACCCCAACAGGCATCATGGATGATCAGAAAGGTATTTAACATGAGGAAATTCTGGCACAACATCATCACTAATGAACAGGTTATTCACAAAGGCAAGTTCCAGATTGGCGCTACTTATAAAAACTTAAGGGGGGAGGTAGAGAATGTAGATTGGAAGAATCTTGTTTGTCGTAGTGCTGCTGGGCCTAAGCAAGTATTTATGTTATGGCTAGCTCTTCATGGTAAGCTTAGAACCAAAGACAAACTGGTGAGCTGGGGTGTTATGGCTGTGTTCTTTATGTCAAAATGTGGAGGAAACTGTACAACATTTATTTTTTGAATGCCCTTTCACAAGAGAATTACGGCAGGACTTCCTCAAGTGGGTGTATGGGTAACATGCGATACAGACATGGGAATTGGAGTGGACATGGGTGAACAAGCAAGCACGAAAACTGAAGACTAGAGGACCTATCTTGAAAGCTGGATTGACTGCTATAGTCTATGCAATATGGATTGAAAGGAATGAGAGATTTTTTCAGAATAAAAGACGAGCTCGGGAAGCCATCTTACATGCTGTGAAGACTGGATTGTGCATCAGATTTAGGACTAATAGGAAATTGTTTGAGCTTATTTGTTCTCTGTAGTTACTGTAGGTGGATAGGTGTGAGTTTCTAGTTTTTGCTAGGTGCTACTTGAGAAGGGAGGATGCTGGTTGGCTCCTCCCCAGTTTTGTAATTACTACTTGGTGATTCTAATAAAGTTAGTTTAATTGCCAAAAAAAAAAGAAGGATGAAAAGGGCAAAATTAAAAACTACCCCATTTGAAGGACAATTCGTGCAAATTTCTACAAAAATGACAGCAAAACCATAACCCCTTTCTTCACACTTAGCCTTGAAGAAAAAGAAACCAAAATCCCAACAAAAAAACACACACATAGAAAGCAATCAAGCATTTTGAAAATGTTCAGGATCCAATACGATACCGACGTAACAACATGGTCACCAGCAGGTAGGCTATTTCAAGTAGAATACGCAATGGAAGCAGTTAAACAAGGTTCAGCAGCAATAGGTCTTCGATCTAAAACTCACGCGATACTCGCGTGTGTTAACAAGGCTAATTCTGAACTTTCATCTCATCAGAAAAAGATATTTAAAGTTGATGAGCATATTGGTGTTGCCATTGCTGGATTAACTGCTGATGGACGTGTGCTTTCAAAGTATATGCGTTCGGAGTGTATTAATTATACTTATTCTTATGAATCGGATTTGCATGTTGGGAGACTTGTTGTTCAGCTTGCTGATAAAGCTCAGATAATAAAATGTTTATTAAAACACTAGCTTATATTTACAATTGCTTGCGCTGTACTGTTGGGTGCTTGCTATTATTGTTTGTTAGTGAAGTAAATTGTGGAAATTGAGGGGTTAATATATAAACTGTGTCCTGGATTTGTCCCAAAAATGTTTTCAGGTAGTTGTAGTAAAGAGATCTCTGACAATGGTGGATTCTTTTTTATGTCAGAAACGTTCTGTTTGGTTGACCATAGAGCTACTCTTGATTTAACAGTTACCTTGATGTGGTCAATTGGTGAACCACTGCCTTTCCCAGTGGCACATGCCTAAGGTCTACCAAAGCCCTTATCATGAATGAAATGTGAAAATTAATTCTGGGTTCTTTCTTATGTCAGTGGATATTGATCTGAAACTTTTTATGGACATAGCTAGTACATCTTCATTGGATGAATGTACATTAAAATGACTTGGTTTATTAAATACTTATTGGCTTCAAAGTCTTCCACTCGATCAAGGGTTTAAGGCTGATTTAAGCGGAAGACTACTACGTACATTAAATAAATGGTTTTTAAGAGATAAACAACATAGAGAAGATGATTTATAAGCTTGAGTACTTCTCTACCAATAACATGCAGTGCCATACAAGTATGGATGCCTTAAGTGCAGCTACAATAAGCGAAAAGCACAATAGTCATTCGCATTAGAATAATAAAAGTCATTTGCATTTGAATGATGGTTTTTCGTCGCCCTCAAAAACTTTTGAGCTCCGCTCCCTTTGTCCTTTCTAGGTAAAAGCTTGAGGAATAACATTCCATCCTTTGGTGTTCTTCCTCTTCTACTCCTTTGCTTCTAAATCCAAATTAACTCGTAGACCTTTTTAAGATTAGTCCAGCTTATTCCATACAATTGACATCACTTTGCTATTTATCAGAAGATGATTAACATCGTCCCATGTTTTCTTAAAACGGGAAGAACCAAACAATGCGTATATTCCACCTTTTCCTAAAATATTCAGCAGTCAGGACAACACCCATGGAACTACTAAGTTCCTTACCCCACTCCCCACACAAAAAGGAATTTTGAAGAACGGAAAAGAAGGAGCTGCTTTAGAGAATTTGACGCCCAGCAGTTAGAGGAAATTTCATTCTTTCCATCTTCAATAAAAGCAAATTTCCCTTGTATTACCAAATATTTTCTGATCTTATAGTGTTAAGCGAACACCTTTACAGAAGTGAACTCGTTAATCAGGGAATTATTTGAGGCAGGATATTTAGTACCTAATAACTAGTCTGTTTCCCTTTGTTAGATTATGAATTGACATACATATGCTAATACTTGATATAGGGAATATCTGATTTCCATAGGTTGATGCGTCTTTTCCTTCTATATCTCTTGACATATTTTTGGTGGGCAGGTTTGTAACCAACGGTCCTGGAAACGACCTTATGGTGTTGGCCTGCTTGTAGGTGGGCTGGATGAATCTGGCGCTCACCTCTATTACAATTGCCCTAGTGGTACCTACTTTGAATATCAAGCTTTTGCCATTGGATCTCGGTCACAAGCTGCAAAAACATACTTGGAGCGTAGGTTTGAAAATTTCACGGATTCTTCACGAGGAAGTCTGCTTAAGGATGCACTTTTCGCATTGAGGGAGACATTGCAAGGAGAAAAGCTGACGAGTACGAATTGCACAGTTGCTGTGGTAGGAGTAGGAGAGGCTTTCCATGTACTGGATATAGAAACTATCCAAGGATTAATCAATGAATTCGAGTTAGCTGGTGAAGAAGAAGCTCTTGCTGCAACCATAGATGCAGTTGCAGATGCTGAATCAGCAGTACCCGAAGCGAGTGATGCCCCTACTGATGAAGGTGCTGCACCGATGGATATATGACGGTGACATTATGTCCTCCTTTGAATCTTATTCCTTCCGTATGCAAAAGTTTCTTAGAATATTGGGGTTTCCTTTGATAGTGGACGATCTTTTCTTGTTGAACTTGCAATTATGTTTTACTACTTTTGTCCAAACATATAAAGGGTCTCTAATCTTTGTCATAACTGTGCAAGATATTAGAATTTCATCGGATGTAACCATGCATCAACTGGGGACAAAATTTTACTTTGCAACGACTCACACAACTAACACAAGTTGTGTGAGGATTGTCCATGTTTGACAAGTGGAATTCAGGATTTTTAAATCACTGCCCTACAACTTGTCGTGATAATGGATACGAACTTGGTATAAAGACATATTTTCTTTTAATAAAAATGTCAATATTGAGCCGTCCTTGCCATTAGAGATCTTTTGAACAAAATACGTTTCCCTTTGTTCGAAGATTATTCATCCTTTTTGTACTTCTCAAGCTTTTACTGGAATGTGACTGGACAAGTTTCACTAAGAAGTCACCCAATTCGGCTAGGCAAAGATATTCCAGCCTGATATTTAAGCAGATGCTTGAAAAAAAGCTCCAATTGAAAGGCTTCAAAACACGAATCTTTTTTATTGAGAAAAATAATCTCAAATTAGCTAAGCTGAGGACAGAAGAATCTAGACTCTGTATGGTTGAAATGTTTAGTATCTTACACGTTAGTATAGCAAGGAATTTCACGAGAAAAAAGGATCTAAACTTCTTTAGTTTATAAATACTTTTGCAACATGACAACCTTTGACTTCACAGTTCCATAAAGGCTTTACATAAAATGTTCTCCATGGTTACCCATCTGCCTAAGCTTTGGGGTAGAGTTATCCAATGGATGTAATAGTGGGAGGTAGTAGTTGTCCGGTGAAATAGTTGACGTGAGCACAGAGGTGGATCCAAGATTTTAACTTTATGGGTTATGAATTTTAGAACAACGATCTCAAGTGTAAGTAGCTAGGTTATGAATATAATTTTTGTGGATATTTAGTGGATTTGCATCAACATATATACAGATCAGTTTGGGCTAAAGCTTTTGAATTCTACCGATCCCATATGTTAAAGCTTAACTCCGCCCCTAGGATACGCAGACTAGACTGACCGAGACACCACCATTATGAGAGAAAGATTCTCCATGATTACCAATCATTGGAAAGAGGACCAATGATCCAAAGAACATAGCTTTCAGGGAGAAAAGAGGGGCTGGAACCTGAATTTCCTATGTTCTTATATTTATATCAGACAGTTTTTACTGTATATGGTCATAGATTCCTGCTGCAAGTTCTCCATAACCAATAAAATTTGAGAATAAAGTATTTCCACTCCATCATTAAAGAATCCCCAAGCAAGTTGTCTAAAAGGGGACAATCTCAGTGAAGTTGCACTGTAAATAAGTATCAAGGATCCTGATACTTGAAAGCTAGAATTTTAATTCTATAGATATGATTTTGCCATGAATGGAACTTTAGGAATTTCTCTTTAATTTCTATCCATGGACTCCCCAAATCCTGTAATAACAAGTCGGCAGAATGATTCCTCTGTAATTGTGGCATATGTTTCCAACTGCCTTTTGCAATCCATTTGCTTTGTCCTAGTGCATAGCATAGTCAAAAACACTATAGCGCACACAGTTAGGGTTGATAAAACTAGCCCATGAAAATATGGCTCGCTCAACCTGTTCAAGTTCGGGCGGGTCATTAACTCAATCCAATTTAACTCATCTAGTTCAACCCATCTAAAAGTTAGGTTGATTTTGGCTAAATAGGTCCAAACTAACGTATAAGAAACCTTGGCAAAATTTTTTTTTTTTTTTTAAAAACCTTTAAAAGTTTTATAGGTAATTAAACATATTATATATATAAAAAAAATTTAAACAAAGAAACTAAAGGTAAGAGGGAGGATTGGCCTATGACCTATTGTTTAGCCCATTTTGACCCAATTCATCTCGACTCAGATAATCTTCAGGCAGGTTTAATGACCCATTCATTTATGAGTTCAACCTATTTTGACCAGCCCATTTGACACTCTTACACACAATTGACTCTGAAAAGATGAGCTACATCCGGGCTACTTGTTTGAATATATATGTGTGACCATATATCTTTTGCCCTTAACATGAGATGAGATGATACTTTTAAATTGATGTCCAGTCTGGTAAAGCATAGGTCAAATGTGTGATAAAAACCTAAAATATAGTATAAAGTAATCCCTTTAGTAGCCGTTTAAGTTTTTAGATTAGGCGATTCATACAATTCAACATGATATTATAATAAGTAGAGATTCTAGATTCGAGCTTCGTCGCTAATCATCAACAAATTATTTCTGCATGGAACTCGAAAAGAATTAGACCTACACGTGACTAGACGTGTTGCAAGCCTAAAATAGATTATGCTTTAGGCATTTTATACATATCTAAGTCGAATGCAGCGTGTGCTAAGTGCTAACGCATCGCATCCCCCTAAATCCGCCCCTGTAAATTTCGAGAAAAGAAGAATCCTAAAACTTCTTTTGTAAAATTTATAAGTTGATAATTTAGAGGGTAAAATGGGTATTTGGCTGGTTGAGTTACAATCTGAGTGATATATGGATAGTTAAGTGACTTTTCTGTTACAGACAAAAGAAACATGACTATTAGATAATTTCGGATAGTTGAGTGACCATTTGAGTAATGGACTCTTTGTTTCATAAAGAATATACCTAAAATATCCTCCATGATAACCAATCATAGGGAAGAGGGATCTGTCAGCAAAACAAGACAGACTTTAGGGGAAATTGTGGGGCTTTATTCCATATCATTTTCTAATAACAAGATTCTGCAATACTACAAGACCGTTGTAATAATATCAACATATATAGATTCCTATTGCAAATTATGCAGAATATTACCTAAGAAATTTGAGAATCAGGCCCCTCCACTCCAGTATGAACAAGATCCCCAAACAACTTGTCTATAATGAGATATTCTCCCTCTTTTTGATAATCTTGAGAGGCTTCAGTATCAAAGCCTGTGTTGGGATTTGAAATTTATAGGTTCTGAACTTGTAATCGAACTCGTAGCTCGTCTTAGTTACTAGGTTCGAAATTAGATATTTATACATATTTAATGAATTTCCTAATACAAATACAAAATTTAAGCAAAAGTCGTTGAACTATTATCTGTAACTTAAAAATCACTCAAAGTGCTCAAGTATCATATAAAACCACTAAACTATATTTGTACCAAAAATATCATTCAACTTTGCGTAAGAATCACATCTAATTAAGTTACTAAACAATATGTTTTGTAACCGGAAATTAACTTAATTTTGCCAAAGTAGGGGTAAGGTCTGCGTACACTCTACCCCCTCCAGACTTCACTTGTGAGATTACACTAGGTTTGTTGTTGTATCATATAAAATCCCTTTTTTTGTTTCCTCCTAATGACTAATTCTATGATATTTACACAAATTTGATCGACATTCTGATTATAAAAAATAGTTTAGTGAGTTACGTGATACTTGGGTATTAAGTGATTTTCTCGTTACAAAAAATCATTTAAATGACTTTAAGACGATAAACCATCTGGAAAATCAAACCTTCCTTCGGTCTTTGGAACAACTTTGATTTTTTCAGTTAGGGAAACCTTTCCAAATCAGGAAACAGAATCATTAGGAAAATATAGTATGCCAATTCAATAGTTTGAAGGCCATTACACTTGTGTTGTTGGTAAAACATAAGATAATGTCACAATGAAGAATCATATCCACATGACCACATTTTTAACCAGATGTTTTGTAACGTAAAGTCCAAAAAAAAAAAGACATCGATATAATAAGTTATCATTGATATCGACACATCTATATGACCAACTGCTCGGGAGCTCCTCTATTTAATGATTTTCCTTCTTGATGGATATCTTGTTTGTATATATCTTCTTTAAGTTTTCCGTACTTTACTTACGAGCTCGTGTATTATGCACCTCTATCTTTATAGGGGCTTATGCACTCCACTCGCTGTCTATTAAACGAACGTTAGAGTAAAATCAAACTTCTGGCACATTCATTTGCTTTTTGAAAGTTTTCTTGACCATATCGTTAGAAGAGAAATAATAAAAGATTTCTAAGTCCCCTAGCATCTTGGATGGATGTTAAATAATTTTTTTATCCAAAATTAACAATATCATTCTGCAACAAGTAGCTTGGTAGACACATTAGCTTGGTAGACTAATACAACTAGGATTACATCCTTTTCATATAGAACTTTATGCCACATGTTGTACAATAGAATATGATTCTTGTTTTTTTTTTTCCGCTCGCTGTCGATACCCGGAACGAGGCCCGATTAAATCTGAATTCGTATCGGGAAGATTCACACTGAAGTGAAAGCGCTCCCTAACAAAGGCGATTCCATTCACATGATTTGAACCTAATGATGTCATGCTTTTGGCATTCTGGAGAAGCAAATTTAGGTGATCACGTGCTAAACGTGGTATTTATAAGGATTAGAACTGACAAAAATTACCGTTTATTATTTCAGGTCTAGCATGGATCATCGCTTTTAACATCAATAGAGAGAGCCGTTCGAAATTCCCAAACTCAGACATCTCAAACTCTGAAACCACCCTTTATTCTAAGATCAAAATCAACAATCGTATTTCAGAATATTGTACATAAATTGTCAGAAAAAGATCTAAAAGTGAAGGGTTAATAATACATGATTTTTTCCAATTTGATGTAGAGAAGTAATTACAACATTTTCCAACCAAAAAGACAGGTTTTTGATAGATTATGATTTAATTGCTTTAGCGCGTAATCTTAATTAAAATTAGGGATCTAATCCTATCCACCGGCTAGGTGAATTCCCTAGGTGATCCACTTGCTTCTGATACTATAAAAAGCAAGAAGATGACTTCATCAGAATTAATTTTTAAAGTCTCTGTAGATACTTTGTCTTAATTACTTTCCTTCCACATCTTCCGATTAGCCTCACTTCATATTGTTGGCTCTTCAGACAAGAATCACATTTATGTGTAACATAGATCCCCTCCTATAAAATGAAAAGATATTCGCCAACTTGCTAAACCCTACACTTTTTCCTTTATTTTTTTATTTTATAACAGTGGAATCAGGACAGTTTGCACGCACCTCAATAATTTTATGGAGTACTTGCTAGTATATTTTTTTCTAGTGGTGGAGCGTCCAGACCAACTTGCTTGCATCTTCACAATTTTAACACTGCTACCTCCCACTAGAGGCAGAGCAAGGGGCGGATTTAGGCAAAAAAATAGGGGCACGTGAACCCATGATCGCTCGGCAAAACTAGATATTTTATGTACATATTTCCTAGAATTTATCTAATATTATCTGCTGGCAGCTATGTTCCAAAAATGTTGAATGCTGAGTTATTTACCCCAAAGAACAGAGATCGAATCCCACTAAATACATTTTTTTTCCTCCTTTTTAGTGGTGCACCATGTTCTAGAAATCCTAAATCCATCTTAGAGCTACACTAGTTATATACGGGTTCGATGAACCAATAGGTTTGGCCAACTTCCTGCAATTGTGTTATAAATCTACTGAAGTGTATAAATAATTTTTTCAGAGCCTAATAAGCTGTCTTTTCTAGAATTCAGAATCCTTAAACTTAAAATATCGGATCTAAACTCTACCTCTCACCAGCATAATTAAATACTGGGTAACTCTATCCACCAATTTTTAGATAAATTAATAGAAATCACCTACCGATTTTTGTCATTTTTTAAATTTAAGTAGTAATTTCACCATGATTTTTACTCACTTTATTGACCATCTGATAGGCCGCACCTTAGATGCCACCTTTCTCCTCCTTCCTATAAATAACATAGCTTAACATCTTGTCCATACAATCCCCTTGACTTAGTCTTTTTCTTTTCACCCTCTTCCATATAATTCCCATCTCACAATTCCTTCCTCCTAGATATCTTGATCACAACATAAGCTCAAATTATTATACTACAATGGCAAATTGGACTACAAAACAAAACAAAAAATTTGAGGAGGCATTGGCTTTATATGACAAGGAAACTCCTGATAGGTGGCATAATATTGCTAGGTGTGTAGGTGGAAAATCAGCAGATGAAGTGAGGAGGCACTATGAATTGCTTGTAAAAGATGTAATGCAGATAGAAAATGATCAAGTACCTTTGCCCAATTATAGGGCTGCTGGTAGCAATGGAAGAAGATATGCTAATTAAGGAACAAAGGTATTGTAAATCTTTTTCATCATACCAAGATAGTCACACATTTCTCATTTTTATGGCTGAATTTAACTTATATTCACTGACGATGTAATGAAAATTTTAATCCATCATTGCAATTTAACTTGTCGTATAGGTCATTCGCCTTATTTTTAACATTACTAATATTCTACTTGTTATGGGAAGTTACATGTAACCTATGTTGCTCGAATTCTTTAAAAATGTCCGTAGGTGTATGTTGGATCCTTCAAAAGTAATTCACTTTTAAGGATATGATACGGATGCGATAACATTTTTGAAGAGTCCCAGCAACATAGTCTGTTATTACATTTCAAGTGATCAGATAGTGTAAAATATTTTGATTATGGGCATGCAGCAGTTGCAACAATAATTGTATGCTTTAATTCCAAACAAGTTGAAACCATCCATGAAATAGTCGTTCATATTTTTTGAAAAACTGTTAACTGTCATGATATCCTTAATAAACGGATATATTATAGAAATGCTGAGGCTTTAGCCTTTACTATTTTTGCTAGGTTTTTTCTTGCCAGCTTAATAGTTTTATACTGTAAATTTTATGAACACAACTTTTTATATTATCGGGTTAAGTTGATTTATTTTTATAACACTAGTAACTTTATAGTAAACACGATATGGTAATCCGAAAAATAGAATAACAGCCTCTAGCTAAATTGCACTTTGTACGTAAATACTATTTGCTATTACTTAAATCTTTGTGTTTATGCCAATTAAAGACATGTTCAAATAAAGAAATTCTTGAAGCTATCTTCCAGATTGTTTGATTTTTGATATTTTAGGAAAGCTATTAATGTTCCCTATAATGTTTAAGCTCCTAATTTAGCAATCCCACATGAAATCTAATCCTACTTGTTTAAGCTCTAAGTAACCCACATGAAATCTATTCCCACTTGTTTTAGTGCACATGCATATTGTCCTACATCTTAATTTCTGACCACCTTATTATACAAAACAAAATTGTTTAACAATTGTATCTTGTCTTGAGCATAAGTATTATCACATGATGTAACACATATTTTAAGCACTTTATATGCAAATTGATAGAATTCAAATACATTGAACGAATAACCTTTTACCCAATATGGAATTTAAACTTCTTTTTTATTTAATTTGTATGTACTAATAGAGTAAGAAAATGTATGCTACTCCTTAGTTTTACATAATTTAACTTGTTAATTATATCAGGTTGTCAACCTTATTTTTAAGTTATTGTTTTTGCTTATTATTGACAATTACCTATAATTTTTTTTTTTTTTTGTGGTGACCTTATTCCGTAAAAATTCTTATACAGTTCAGTGTATCGGAATTAATCTCTTTTTAATCTTATTTTACTTGAACAGGCTTATGCAGAATCTGAGGCTATAGTGAGAAGGAAATTGCATCGATGTTCAATACCGTCTTGAGTATCTGTATAAAAAGCAAAAAACAAAAAACAAAAAACAAAAAAGTTGTTCTTTCCTTCAGCTATCCTAGCCTAGTATCTTGTATTTGCTGGAGTAATTAACTTCTTCTATGTCCATGTCTATTTTGCTAATTTGCACTGAAATATTTTGTTGTTAAAATACATAACGTGTGTGGAAATTATACCGTATTCCCTTTTCTCTATTTCTCTTGATTTTTTTGTTTTTCGAGTGTCAATTTTTTAATAGATTTACGTCCATAAATAAATAGCACATTCAGATGAATCAACGTTAAAAATCATGTCTTGAATAGAAAAAGAAATGCCTCTATTCATTCACTGGTTGTCTGGACGATTAGGGACGAATGTAAATTAATGATACATATTTAACAAAACTTAATAGCTTCGATTGAAACTCTGCATTTGACTTAATCACATTGTAAAATTGATTCAATATAATCATATATTTCCATCTTGAATCGATTACTATCTAAAAGAAATATCCCATCGGTCCAAAACGAAGGATGGAGTTAGGGACTTAGATCTTAGGGTCAATACACCTAAATTTTCGATTTTGACTTCAAATATTAAAATGTCATTTAGAAAGGGAATAATGCATGGGACATTCAAACATGAGGTCAGTATTACCTACTTTATGATTCGACTTTCAGATAGTAAAAGCATGTCTTTTATATTCACTTTTAAAACTTCATCATGGTTAAGTGATATACATTTTCACTTAGATTTAGTGATTTTTAGGGTTAATTATTTAATTGGTTAAATATAAATACATGATGCGAGTAAGTATTTATCGTAATTTTGATTCCATCACCTATCACATATATACCAAAATATTTGCTACAACTTTTAAGCAACTTTCAGCGGGCGTAAGTTTGAATTTCATTTTTATTCGCACCTAATATTTAATACTAATTTATCATAGTTAATTATAGGGAAAATTTCATAAGCACCGAGATCAGTGCCTTATTTTTAGGGGAAAAAAAATAGCGACATTATCTTTTGTTTCAAAACGTAGCAGTATATTTCTTTCAGAACATAGCAGATACAATGTGCGCGCGCATGCAATATCAATGTATATACATATATACATTGATAAATTACATATATAAATGTATATACGCTGATATATTGTATATGCACTGATAGTATATACACCATATGCTCGCTCGTATAAAAATCATGCCTACAAATTAGGAATACGTATACCAATGCATATCTGCTATAAAATGTAAAAAATAGTTATGTTTTATAATTATTTAAAAGTACTGTTATGAAATATTATTATAGAGTATAATCAGTTACATTAAGGTAATTTTTTCTTAAAATAATAAGTTACTCCAATCGCTAGGTTCATAGGCCATAACCAGTTAGACCAGTTCCATCTAGAGCTGAATCTCAAATCATTTTTGGAGGAATGGACCGTGAATAAGGAAAAGATGGGCCAAGTGCACAGATAGCTGATTTTGGGGCTCTTATTTAAGTTATAGCCCTCATATATTTTTTTGACAAGTTTAGCTATTTATAAGAAATATATGCGAACAGAAGTTACAAAAATTCGCATCTGGAGTTATAAATTTTAGCCTGAAATTTTGAGCAAAAAAACTATAAACATTTTTTTGTTTGAAGTTTGGCTCGACAATCTCAAAATGTCATATATTTTTGTTTGAAGTTTGTCAAGTTTGTCTTGGCAGGCTAAACTACAAACATCAAATCTAACTTCAATTTACTAGTTGGATCAATTCGGGAACCTTTATTTGTCCAGATCTTCGAGCTTCAATTCAACAAAGGTCTTATGCATTTTTATTTCATCTTTTGTAACAAAATAAATTCTCAAGATGTGAACTGACAACAACAACAACGATCTTATCTGGTGATTGCTAATACTGGATATCAGTTAAATAGGAAAACTGGTTACCGGAAGAAATTAACAAGAAAAAGACGGAACAAGATGAGGTATTGTTAGAACTTAAGTTATGACTAAATAAGTTATATCACAGGCAAAAGTTAGAAGGATAAACTTAGGGATTCAATGTTTCTTGACGTGTTGTTGTTAATTCCGCCCGCCAAAATATATATTATGTATAAAATATTGTTTATACTTGTAATTTTCTAAAATTGATCTATTGGAATAATGATTTAACACGTTCCTCCTCAATAATTGTATTGTTTCTAAAAGAGACGAGTACCCACGTTACATAAAGTATAAGTTCCATGGATAATACTCTAAGCTAAGAGACAAACCTATAATAGCACTAAACTATAACCTATGACAGTATAAAAAAAGAAACACTATAATTCAAAATGATGTTTATATGCCTATAACATACAATATATATATATATATATATATATATATATATATATATATATATATATATAGTAGAAGAAAAGGTTAAAGGGCTAACAACTCTGTACAGATTTTTACATTCGTCGTGTAAAATATTTATCACTTTACACTTTTTGAGAGTTGTTATAACTGAAAACTTGTTTAATAGGAGTAGTATTTATAGATGATGTATTTCTAGATTATGTTCTTTCATCTTTTTGAAACTTGAATTTTATAATGCTCCTAGTAATTCTTCAAAAAAGTTTTATTTATCACAATTTTGATATTTTTCCAAATAGCTATATTAGTTCAATTCGATGTGTAACTTCTAAAATATGTTAATCTTTTCATTGTTAAATTGACCATCGACGAGTGAGAAGTACTATTAAATGTAAACGGGACCAGAGCAAGTACTTTATTTTATCAATATACTCCAATTGATGGAATAATTGAATTATTCATACAAGAAACAAGTGAGCATGTTATGCTTATTGAACATTGATGTTACTGGATCTCCTTTTGGATTTTTTAATTCATTTTTCTTTCCAGTTGGAAGAGTTTTCAAAAGAATAAAAAAAAGAGTAATTGATATCTGGCAGCGGAATAAACTTTTAAGATCTGCGTATACTCTATCCTCCCCAGACCCCATGTTGTGAGATTTCACTGGGTTGTTGTTGTTATACTTCTTTATATTTTAATTTTTTAATGGGAATTTTCATTAAACGCCACTAATTGGTGTTACAAAAAGAAAAAGAAAAAAAATATATATATATAATAGTATCTTTTAGTAGAACATTTCATCTGAATGTGATTGGAGAAAAAACAAAAGATCTCTACCAAAAAATTAATTAAAAGAAAACTACGTGACTGCCCATCAATCCTCTTAATAGGACAGGGTAAGAGGACCAGTCTTGCAAATAGGTTCAATTAGGTCCCACTATCAACCAGTTCCAATTTAAGTGTCTTGCTTTTTGTTTGTTGTCTGTCTCAAAAAAAGTTTCTCTTTCTATATTTAGCAAGTTGACAATTCAAATATTCTACTTGACAAGTTTATAACTACAAGATTCAAATAACATTTTGCTACTTTACACATCTTTAATTTAAGATCACAAGATTCAAAAGTCTCATTTTATTTCTTAAAATTTTGTGCTAAGTCAAACTAAAACACTTAAAATACACGGAGGGAGTATAGTACTATAATTTTCGACCTCACTCTGAAAAGTCGAATTGACATCAATTTGGACATGAAAGTGAATGAAGAATTCAAATTAAGCACCACCATTAATAATTAACTTGTCTGTGGACAATGTACAAACTTATATGAGTTTAAGATTAGTATTTGTTTAAATTGGACCTGAACAACCAATGAACTGTTTGATAAAATAATTATTTGACCACATAAAATTGAATGTAATTAAGGAGTAATTATATCCTCCAATTCAAAAGGGAATAGGAAATTGATGACAATTAATTAATCAAAATTGTTGGCAATTAACTACATAGTGTGATCATCAAATAAACAATAAAAACGTACCAGTGGAATCCCACAAGTGCAGTCTGGGAAAAATAGAGTATGCGCATAACTACATGGTGTAAATGTGTAATTATCAGATAATATTTCAAATTCTCTTTTATTCTTATCTTTCAAATATAAGTTTTTTACATTCTATCTTTCAGACTTGTGAACATATTACTATTTTAATTGTTTTTGATAACTAATTAACTTTATTACAAAAATAAGAGTTATGTACATCAAAAAAATTGTGTAGTGAGCATGATCCTCCACACCACATATTATTTTAATTTTTAAATGATAAAATTAAGTTATTTATTTTTCTACAAGAGGGGATTATTCAAATGGTAAGTACCTCCGTCTCCAACCTAAAGTTCACGGTTGAGTTCGAGTCAGCAAAAAGGCAGCTCCAAGGAGGAAGGGTTGTTTCTTTTTTTTTTTAAAAAACTAAAATTTCCCCCCTCTTAAATTAGTTGATTTATTGTAACAATGGACAAGTTTAACCCTCTTATTACAGCCTAAATTATAGTCCAAATATGCTAAGATTTACTACAACTATAATATCCTCATCTCTCTCTGTCTCTCTCTCAGCAAATACCTGTCACCTTCAAACGACAAACACCAAAAATATAATTTTACTAACTGGAGCATTCTTATATTATTAATTGTCTGACTATCAACAACTTCATGTTTCTGATCTATTACTAGTAATAACAAAAATCCTATCTGGGATTTTTGAATTCTTGAAATTTAGCCCAAAGGGTCTTCAAGAAAGTTAAAAAAAAAGATGGAAGAAAATAATGAAGATGGAAGAGGAGGGGATCTAAGGAAACCATTTTTACATACAGGAAGTTGGTATAGAATGGGATCAGCACAAACTTCAAGCATGTTGGGTTCATCTCAAGTGATGCGTGATAGTTCTATTTCTGTTCTTGCTTGTGTTATGATTGTTGCTTTGGGTCCTATCCAGTTTGGTTTCACTGTATGTATATTCATTCTTTATCCCTTAATTTTCTTGTTCAGATTGTTTTTTATGGTTTGACTACTTGTCTGCAATTTCCTTAATGATGATAAGTTTTTTTGCTTTTCTTGTTTAGTGGTAAAAGGGATCAATTTGGCTAAAGGTTGAGTCTTTATTGGCATTCTTGTTAACTTAAATCTGTAATAAACAGTAATTCTAGAGATTGAAGTTTGCCTTGTGTAGACACTTTCTTGGTTGGTATGGGAATCAAAATAAACTCAGTTCTTGCTTGTGTTATGATTTTTGCTTTGAGTCCAATCCAATTTGGTTTCACTGTATGTATATCCATTTTTATTCACTTAGTTTTCTTGTTCAGATTGTTTTCTCTGCTTTGACTATATCATATGTCTGTAATTTCCTTAAAGATGATAAGTTTGAATTGATATGAAGTGTTTTACCTTTCTTTTTTATTGGTAAAAGGGATCAATTTGGCTAAAAGGTTGAGTCTTTAATGGAATTCTTGTTACCTAAATCTATAGTAATTCTACAGATTGAAGTACTCTTAATTTTTCTCATTCAAATTCTTTTCTCTGCTTTGACTATATGTTTGAGTATCTGTTGACAAGTTGCAATTTCGTTAAAGAGGATCCTAAGTTTGGATGAAAATGAAGTGTTTTACTTTCTTGTTTAGTGGTAAAAGGGATCAATTTGGCTAAAAGTTTGAGTCTTTAATGGAATTCTTGTTAACTTAAATCTGTAGTAATTCTAGAGATTGAAGTTTCCCTTAGGGATCAATTTGGATAAAAGGTTGAGTCTTTAATGTCATTCTTGTTAACTTAAATCTGTTGTAATTCTAGGGATTGAAGGTTCTCTTATGTAGTCTGTACTTTCTTGATTGGTATGGGAATGGAAATAAACTTTGTACCTTTCTTTTGTTATGATTGTTCAATCTCAGTTCTTGCTTGTGTTATGATTGTTGCCTTGGGTCCGATTCAGTTTGGTTTCACTGTAACCATTCTTTTCCCCTTAAGTTTTCTAATTCAAATTGTTTCTTATGGTTTGACTATATGCTTGAATATCTGTTGACAAGCTGCAATTTGTCTTAATGATGATGTGTTTTATGAGAATGAAGTGTTTTGGTTTTCTTTTTTAGTGGTAGGGGATCAATTTGGATAAAAGGTTGAGTCTTTATTGGCATTTTTGTGACCTACATCTGTAATAATTCTATTCTTTTCTCTGCTTTGACTATATGTTTGAATATCTGTTGATAAAAGTTTGAATAAGATTAAAGTGTTTTATCTTTCTTGTTTAGTGGGGGATCAATTTGGATAAAAGGTTGAGTCTTTATTGGCATTATTGTTACCTAAATCTGTAGTAATTCTAGAGATTGAAGTCTCATTCAAATTATTTTCTCTGCTTTTATTATATGTTTGAATATAAGATGCATTTTTTCTTAAAGATGATAAGATTGAATGAGAATGAAGTGTTTTGCTTTTCTGTTTTAGTGGTAAAAGGGATCAATTTGGCTAAAAGGTTGAGTCTTTAACGTCATTCTTGTTAACTTAAATCTGTAGTAATTCAAGAGACTGAAGTTTCCGTTATGCAGTCTGCACTTTCTTGGTTGGTATGGGGATGAAAATAAACTGAGTACCTTTCTGTTGTTATGATTGTACAATCTCAGTTCGTGCTTGTGTTATGATTGTTTCTTTGAGTCCAATCCAGTTCGGTTTCACTGTATGTATAGCCATCCCTTATCCCTTAATTTTTCTCATTTAGATTGTTTTTCTGGTTTGACTATATGTTTGAATATCCATTGACAAGCTGCAATTTTCCTTAAAGATGATAAGTTTGAATGAGAATGAAGTGTTTTACCTTTCTTGTTTAATGGTAAACGGATCAATTTGGCTAAAAGGTTGAGTCTTTATTGGGATTTTAATTTGCATTGTTGTAACCTAAATCTGTAGTGATTCTAGAGATTGAAGTGTCCCTTATTTGTTGAATATCTGTTGACAAGCTGCAGTTTTTCTTGAAGATGATAAGTTTGAATGAGAATGAAGTGTTTTACTTTTCTGTTTTAGTGGTAAAGGCGATCAATTTGGCTAATAGGTTGAGTCTTTATTGGCATTCTTGTTAACTTAAATATTTAGTAATTTTAGAGATTGAAGTTTCCTTTTTGTACTCTGCACTTTCTTAGTTGGTATGGGAATGAAAATAAACTATGTACCTTTCTTTTAAGTGATAAAGCGATCAATTGGCCAAAGGTTGCTTTTTTATTGGGTTTACATCTGATTACAATTTGTTACTCCCTCCGTCCCAATTTATGTGATAGTGTCTGATTGGGCACGGAGTTTAAGAATGACATGAAGATTTATTAAGCTTGTGGTCTAAAATAAGTCATGGATATCATCTCATTAAGGGTAAAACGTGAGTTTAAAGTTAAATTGTTACTAAATAGAAAAATGTGTCATTCTTTTTGGGACTGACTAAAAAGGAAAGTGTGTCACATAAGTCGGGACACAGGGAGCTTTTCATTTTTTTGACCTATATGTGGAGTAATTCTAGATGTTAAATTTCCAGTTTTCTTATGGCTGCTGTGTATGTATCTCTGTATTTATGTGCATATATCTCTGTTTGATCTTTCTTTTTTGTTCTTGTCTGGGTTGCTTTTGTTATAGTCTGGTTTTTCTTCGCCTACGCAAACTGCTATAGTCAACGATTTGAAGCTCACTGTTTCCGAGGTAACGGTTCATTCTTGCTTTATATATTTTGATTTATTTGCTTAAGAGAAATTGCTGACTGAAGTTAATCTTTTCAGTTCTCTTTATTCGGTTCTTTATCTAATGTGGGTGCTATGGTCGGGGCAATATCTAGTGGTCAAATTGCTGAGTACATTGGAAGAAAAGGGGTAAGTTTATGGCATCAATAGGGCTCTAGATTTTTTATCATCTAGTGGATACTTAAAGGTTTTTCATCCTAATTGCAGTCTTTAATGATAGCTGCAATACCTAACATCATTGGTTGGCTTTCCATCTCATTTGCCAAAGTAAGATAATTCTACATTGATGCTAATGATAAAGTTTCTTTCGGTCATGCAGTGCCTCAAATTGCAATATTTGTATCACCATTTTTGACTCCGATATTCGTGTAGGATCCGTCCTTCTTATACATGGGAAGATTATTGGAAGGTTTTGGAGTCGGCATAATCTCTTATACGGTAAAAATTAAATTTGTCAATCCTCTCCTTTGATATTTGGGCTTTTTTCATTTTTTGGCCCGTCGGCTGAAATTAATTATGGGCGCTGGTATGTATATTTTGTATATACAATATGTATAATATATGTATATAACCTATACATTTGCTTGCTATTATTCTTTTGAACGGTCCAAAAATGTAATTATCCCTTAATATTTTATACGGGTTATTAGACATCTTAAAAGCTTCAAAAACTTTTTGCTTCTCTTTTTCATGCTTATTTCAGGTTCCTGTTTATATTGCCGAGATAGCACCTCAAAATCTGAGAGGATCCTTGGGGTCAGTGAACCAGGTTTGCTAGTAACTTAATTCTGTTTAACCAAAGTTATGCCTGTTAAGTAAATCATCACATGCTAACTTTTCTATCATGCAGCTCTCTGTTACAATTGGGATCATGTTGGCTTATTTGCTAGGACTTTTTGTTAATTGGAGGGTGCTTGCTGTTCTTGGTAAATGATCATTTCTCTTAATATCTCTGTAAAGTTGTGTATTCATTTCAATTCCTGATAAATGGTATTTGTTGTGTAACATTTGACTTCCTCGCATCTATGATGGAAGCTCAAACTTCCTTCAAGCATAGATGTGTTTTATATTCGGGGAGCAAATTAATAGGATTTCGAACTTGTCTTGACTTCAAAACGAGCTTTAAGTTTTGATGAGGTTTGCCTGGTCTTACCAAGCTCAAACAAGTTCAGTTGAGTGGATGACTGGTCGACCTCGAGTAGTTTTTCTGTGTACCCAATACATCTATTGTTTGTTGAGTAATGCTCTAACTGAGCTTAATAAGTTAACAAAACACACTCACTAGGAAAAAATTGAATATGTTCAAGCTTGGTTACTTATCATAAAAAAATAAAAATAAAGTTTTCATGCTTGAGGTAACAAGTAATATTTAGTGAGGATTTAGAATCGGTTCTTGATTCATTCTCAATTCAAATCCATCTTTCTCTTTTCTGATAGTTTGCAGACAGAAAGATTAGGCACTTACTCTTTCACAGATACTCCCTTTGTTTCAATTTTGTTTGTAACACTTCCCTTTTTAGTCCATTTAAAAAAGAATGCCTCTTTCCTAATTTGGCAACTCTTTAATTTCAACATCCCACATGGCATGTGTAAGACCACAAGATTAAAGGGAATTTTGGTATATTATAGATATCTTTAGTTTAAGACCGTAAGATTCAAAAGTCTTCTTTACTTTCTTAAACTTCATGCCTAGTCAAATTAAGACAAACAAATTAAAATGGAGGGAGTACTATTTATGATGGTTGCATACTGTTTAGTTGGAGAATACTTTCTGTTTCAAGATGACCTTCTGGTTGCCCTTTGCTTGAACAAGGCATTTTAAGCAATTCTTATAGGATAACTTCATACTATTATCTATCCTAGCTTTCCCTAAGACGGGGTAACAGCTAGGATATCCTACATTCGAAACAAACAAGAACCTGCTAACTAGTGGGTTTCTTGTGGAGAGAAATTGTGCATCCCTAAATATTTGGAGGGTGTTTGATGTATCTCTCAAGAGGGCATGTTAACTTCCATCGAGATTTGCACCAACTCATGAGGTGGCCTCTGCTCCTAAGAAGTAGCAGGAGAAGCAGAACACCGTAGCTTGTCCTCTTTGCTTGATCATCCAATTATTTGTCATTTTTGTTAACTGTTTTAGCATATCTCTTCCGGAAAGTTGGTACTACTGGTTGTGCATTGATTGAATAAAACAAGATCAAAGATATATAGTAGTACTCCTCTGTCCCAATTTATGTGAAACTGTTTGACTGGGCACGAAGTTTAAGAAATAAAAGAAAGACTTTTGAAAGTTGTGGTCTAAATAAACCATAGATATTTGTGTGGCTATAGATCATCTCATTAACGGTAAAATGGGTATAGTAAACTAAATAACCCACAGTTTTTAGCCTTTTCAAATGGGAAAGAATCCAAAGTGCTTAGTTTTGTTGGGAATCATGTGTAGAAAACCCTTACATGGCAGAGATACTAACTAGTATTTTCTGCCACAGGAACGTTGCCCTGCCTAGCACTGATACCTGGACTGTTTTTCATCCCAGAATCTCCTCGGTGGTTGGTGAGCATCATACTGTAATTTTCCATCGTTCTTTGAAAGTTCTAGTTGCAGAATCTCATTTGATTTTCTTTGTGAGACATAGGCCAAGATGGGCTTAACAGAAGATTTTGAAACTTCTTTGCAAGTTCTTCGGGGGTTTGATGCTGACATTTCCGTTGAAGTAAATGAAATTAAGGTAATTCAGTGGCTTGATAGACCATGAACAAACAGTACTATTTATTGAAGGGTATGACCATTTCATCTAAAAGCTTAAACTGATAGAGAGAACACCCTTTTAATAACTTAATTATATTTTCGACATGACATGCAATTCTCTGCAAAATATTGTCTTAGGTCTCCCATTTATAGCTACTGTTCCATGGGACAATTCTGTAGAATTTTATTGTCCTATTAAATGTGTGTTTTGTATAGAGGGCTGTAGCATCCACAAGTCGAAAGTCAGCAATACGTTTTGCAGATCTCAAACAAAGAAGATATTGGTTGCCTCTCATGGTAATTTTTTGTTTAGTGCTGCTTTCAGAAGATGACCGTGTTTACATATTCCATTCTTTTGAACAGATCTTTTAATTTCTCATCATGTAGATAGGAATTGGACTGCTTGTCCTGCAACAACTAGGAGGAACCAATGGTGTGATCTTCTATTCCAGTAACATATTCCTATCTGCTGGTATGTGCATAGTTTTAATGAAATTTATTTATCTGCCTTCGTAGAATGATGGAAATACCAAGTATTCTATTTGTCAAAAAAATTGTCAGTAAGTTTCATTTGGATACTCGAATTATGACCTGTTCCAATTGAGCGGTTAAATACATGATAAAGTGTTCCTATTAGACACTTCCAACTCATATTTTGGAAAAGTTTCTGCGCGTGTGCTCAAGCGTCCATTAAGTAGATAAGTTAATCACATAAAATATGCTTCATCCTTTAATTATACACATCAACATCAATTGGAATAGACCTGAGGTTTTACGACTTATTGATACTAATGCGTATAATCAAAGGAAGTGAATTATTTTAGGTGGTTGGTTTACTATGGGCGCTTGAGAACACACACAAAAGCTTTATCAAAATTTTGACTCGCAAGTGTCTAATAGGAATACTATATCATGTGTTCAGGTGCTCAATTTGAGTGTCTAAATGAAATTTACTGGCAAGTTTAAGAGGCTGTCGATCTATTCGGTCAAAAACAAGAGTGATGAAGTATGTGGTACAAGTGACAGATTGATTCTCAGTATTCCATAGTTTGATTACGTTCCCTGCTGGCAAAATGTAATTGTTTGAAGTGCGGAAACCTTTTTTTTCTTTTTTTTCTTTTTTCCTTCTGGTTGCTGTGATGAGAACCTTAACCAAAACTACTGAAGAAACTTAAACATTTTTCTTCAAATCTCTTATTGATTGATATGTTTATTCACATGATATGAGCCTATTTAATTTAGCTGTATCTTTAACAGGGATCTCTTCAAGTAATGCTGCAACTTTCGGTGTTGGTGCTATCCAGGTCCAAATCAAATTTTTGTTCGCTTGTTTTTTCTAATTTAACTTCCAATTCTGCATATTATAGAAAAGGGATACAGAAAGATTGCTTCTTTTCTTTTTTCCCCATGAGGCACTTGCGTCATTTTTTTGTCATAGTGATCTATTTCCTTTATAGCTAACATACAACTGAAGAAGATTTTTCAATTTGTAGGTTGTTGCCACTGCTGTTTCTACATGGCTGGTGGATAAAACTGGGCGTAGGCTTTTACTGATTGTAAGTTCTGGAAAAATATAGTAACTTATATATGTAGTTTTTGAACTTTTTCCTAACACAGACGAAGTACTTTATTATAGGTCTCCTCTGCTGGAATGGCTGTGAGTCTCCTTATTGTTGCCGTTGCATTCTTTCTGAAGGTATTTTTAGCTCAAGTTATAACTTGTTTTGAATTTGAAAAATGAGGTGTTGTGTCCCTTACATGTTTCTCTTCTTTTGTGCATTGTTATTCAAACAGGGTTTCATAGATGTGGATTCTACCCTCTATGGCGTTCTGGGTATAATATCAGTGGTTGGTGTTGTGGTATGTCCTCAACTTGATGCAGAAGTCTTTGCGACTCTTCTGAATATTTAATTTTTTTTCTAACCAACTTTTCTTTTCAGTTGATGGTTGTTGCATTCTCACTTGGAATGGGTCCCATTCCGTGGCTCATAATGTCTGAGGTACTTGCGTTTTCATTTATCACTTAACTTGCTATTGCATTTTATTGTTTGTGTTTTTACTTTGGCAACATTGAATACAACCACTTAACTTCGTGAATCATAAAATGTAGTACGAACCTTTAAGAGTTCATCTCAGAAAATACAATCGTGGATGTTGATTGGCCTGAAAACTAGGATATTGTCTTCCGTGTTTGAACAACATCATATATTAACCTCTTTTGTTACTTTCTTCTACAAGTTTTACATTTGGATCCAAGTAGCAGGGAACTTACTTATCAGTTTGTTAGGAGATATTGTGTTCTTACTATTGATCGGATTGTCCAAGAATCTATTTGTGAGCATAGACATGTATCTGTGAGCTTTTGATGAAATTTGGTACTTACTATTTCTTGAATACAAATTTTGATCTAATCCCTTGTATCCGGTATTGTAGATTCTTCCAGTTAAGATCAAAGGCCTTGCTGGAAGTGTAGCGACGTTAGCCAATTGGTTCTGTTCCTGGGTAATTACAGCAACTGCACCGCTGCTATTGGCTTGGAGCAGTGGAGGTATGTCTCTTGCTCTCACAACCTTGACCACATACAGTCAAACCTCTCTATAACAGTCATCCTCCATAACCACACCCCTATAACAATCATGTTTTCTGTGGAACCAAATTTTCACGTAATGATATGTTCTCTATAATAGCATTTCACTATAGCAACCGAAATATATCGGAAAAAAAAAATGATGTTGTTATAGAGAGGTTTGACTGTACACCGATCCAGAACCCGATGAGTATAATTAACATGCTATTATATGGGATAATTGGCGTTTAGCAGCCTCCATTTATGGTCCATGCGTGAAAGAATACTACATGTTTTGGTCAATATTTGTGTGTAGCCTGTGAAAATTGTGCGCCCTCCAGCTCATACCCGCTCTGCATTATATTCAGTGCTCACGAGCATTTAATAAGTGTCTTTGTTGTTGCAAAAATTGTTGGTCACGCTTTTATATAGTTGATTCGACTTAATGTGTGTCTACATATTTACCAGGAACCTTCACTCTTTATACACTCGTTTGTGCATTCACCGTGGGATTTGTGGCCATTTGGGTACCCGAGACGAAAGGAAAAACACTAGAGGAAATACAGTTCTCCTTTAGATGATAGAATTCCGAATATTTGCCATTTCAACTCCCTGTTTCCTCTTTGTTCTCGACAATAATCTTTGCCCTTCTGCAAAAGGTTCAATCCTTATTAGAAGAAAATCTATGAGATTTATTTTTGATTTATTCATATTTTTAGAAAGAGAGAATCATACAACTGCTTCATTGAAGAGCCAGGACCTTGAGTGTTTACAAATGGTATTTGAGTTGCATTCTTTTCTGTACACTATATTCAAAATAATCTGTTGTTGTAACTGTAATATACTCACATTTATTGGACAATTTGAAGTTGTTTAAAGAAGGAACTGTGAATTCATGGTACTGATATGCTGTCTCCAAATTTTTGATTTTCTTGCTTTTTGATGACTGATTCATAAACCACAGAATTCTTGGATGTGTAGTCACAGTAGTAAATCAGAGGAAAAAGATACATATTGATAAATATCAAATACTGGGACATAAAACCTTTTGAATATACAGTTAGACCACTCTATAATAGTTATCCACTCTATAATAGTTATCCTCTTAACTACATTTCACTATAACCAGGGGTAGATATAGGGGGCGGCAGGGTATTCACCCGAACTTCCTCGGCAAAAAAATACATTGTATATGTAGGGTATATTTTCTCTGTTTATGTATATATATATATTTTTTTTTTTTTTTTTTTTTGAACCTTCGAACCTTTTGTTTTTGCGCGGATTGCCCTTCATTTGGGGTGGTCTTTAATTTTTGCCCTTCAAATTGGTGGTCTTTAAGTTTTACCCATCGCCTAACACCCCGAGGTTGTGGGTTCGAACCCCAGCTCAGTTAAAAAAAAAAATCGCAAGGCAGAATTTGGGCCGCACAGGCAGAATTTCTGCCCATGCAAATTCTACCTTAAGACAGAAATTTAAAGACCACCATTTTGAGGGGTCAAAATTAAAGACCACCGCCAGCGAAGGGCAATCCTGCAAATTGCCCCCTTTGAACAAGATGCTAAAGGTTAGCTTTGCGGTCCAAGAATTCAAAATGCACCACAATGTCCAAGGTTCGATTCTCAAGGACTGTGTTGTGTTTTATGTTTAACTTTTGTTGTTTTTTTCGAACTTACTGGAAAATTTTGGATCCACCACTGACTATAATGACTAAGGTTCCCTTGAAACCGATATTTCAAGTTATGTTATATTATATGCTCTCTATAACAATATTTTGTTATATAATTAAAAAATATCCGCAAAATTACGTTGTTAATAAAGAGGTTTGCCCCTATCGTGAAATGGGAGAATATATATTTTATTATTTATCATATGGTAGGATATTCCAGATAGACAAACACAAAACAATAGTACCTTGATAGCTATATTAGATGCTTTTGGATTCTTGTACCGAAAGATGACAGTGTTATCAAAAGCGAAAAACGCAAAAAGCTCTAAGGTTTCTTAGGGTTTTAAGCGCAAAGTGGAAATAAAGCGCGGACTTTAATTAAAAAAGACGCAAATGGAGAAAACACACAAATATATATATATATATATATATATATGTTTAGTCTACTAATAATTATAACCATGAATAAAAAATATATGGACAAAGAAATTGATTTTTTTTACGATAAAGCGAAATATCAATTGTGTCGTGTCACCTCTTTGGGAGATGCTCGTTGGCAAGGAAAACAATGTCTTAGAGCCTTGATGACGACATTGAAGCTCAAATTTAGCGCGGTGAAGTGCTCAACACGTTTTGAGTCTCGCTCAGGCTTTAAGCATGTTTTAAGCACGCTTTGGACAACATGAAAGAAGCTGATTTTGCTCACTAGGACTACAAGGAAAGTTGCTTTTACACTTTGAAAAGGGTGTTTTGGCATGAGCTGAAATTGAGAAAAAAAGTTAGCTTTAGCATAGAAAACATCTTTTTAAGTGTTTGGTGAATGGTGAAAAGAACACTTTTTACCACCAAAAAGGCACTTTCAGCTTCAGCTTCTCCAACTGCTACACAAAAGTTTAGGCTTTTAGGCCATGTCACGATAACTTGCTTGAAAACACATCCTTGTTACTTCATGTATTCAACGCGGAATCAGTTTTAAAATTTAAAGTTTATGGATCCTCGCTTGTCGCCGAACCCTTATTCCATTTAAGTTACTGGATTTGCATTGGGCTAAAATTACTGGATTCTTTCGAACATATACAATAGATTATGTATCCGCCCCTAGCTTAATGTACATCGGTGAATTCAAAATGAGTGTGATTTATTCATTTTATGTAAATAGCCATGCTAAGTAGGATTTGCATCTAAGATATTGGGTCTGAGACCTATGTACATTCTACATAACTGAATTAAGAGTGCATTCTTATCCCAATAAATAACTATTTTTAAGTATACATTTAGAAATGAGTTTTTTTTAAAATGTATGTATGATCGATTTTACCATTTTGATGTACTGAATTGCTAGATAAATACGCATAGCAGCTAAGAATCTACTTGTATTTTTATGTAGTAGAATATTTGAGATGTCTTCTCATCTTAGATGACATTGAGGTGTAAAATTTTATAATGAGCTTCATAATATTAGCTCATGGAATTGCCGTCCTATTTCATGTATGACCACAACTTTTACTTTATTGTACTAAGGTTACCAAACCCATTGATGCTAATGTAGTACTCTTTAAGGGTTTATGGAGAGCAGGCCAGTGGCAGAACCACATTGCTCAATGGGGTGTCAATTGATACTTTTTCGTTTAAAAATTTACGCTTTGTAGATGTGTATATATACTAAATGTTGAATCCTTTTTTTTTTTTTTTTTGTATGTTCTTTATATTTTGACTCTTTGTAATGAAAATTCTGACGTCATTATTGAATGAGGGTGCGTGTGTGTGTCTATATATATATATATATATATATATATATATATATATATATATATATACAACAAAATCAATCTGTCCAGGTCGATTTTGTCTTTAGTGTTGAGATTAATTAATCCACGTGAATTGATATAAATGGAAAATTAGGAGTCAGGTGTCCAAAAATGACAAAACAAGTCATAATAATTTTTGGTGTGAAATGACCGTAAGAAAATGATCTTTCCATGACTAAATAAAGAAATATGACTTTACTACATACTTTTCAATAATTGAGTGACTATTTGAGCAATGAACTCAGAATTTCGATAGGATGACTTATTGGCATTCACATTAATTAACAATCCACAATAACAACGTCTGATATTCAAAAAGTTTGATGTTGATTTCGTTATATTCCGGAGGAATATTTTATCTGCTTAATTATAAGTAATTAAGATAATGCAGACGAATTTGTACGACAGTTCATTTAAGATATCATTAATTTGGATATGAAAGATGTTTTTAAGTCACCTTCAAGAAACATAGTACATAAATTTGCTTATATAAAAATATCCATTGAAAAACTAAATGAAAATAAATGGTGTTGTGCATTTTCAGCTAAATATCCTTCTTTTGTTATTTGTTTGCTGCACTTGAGTTTCACCGTCTTCTTTGCCATTTATTGCTTCTAATCGAGCTTGAGATTCCTCAGCCTGTCAATAATATAACAAGTTCATTAACCCAAGCAATTGAGAGAAAAGATAATGTGATAATTTTGTATTTATGTTATATTCACTAACATATTAAATATCAATGTAGTTTTATGTACGCGAGAGTACATTATTCATGATTTCTATCAGGTTATACTACGATAAAACAACAAGTTTAATCCAAACAAACGAGAAAAATGATGATGTGATAATTTTGTATTTTAAGTTAAATCCACTAACAGATAAAAATCAATGTAGTTAATTAACTCGTGATAGTAGATTAAGTCACGAATTCTATCAGGTTGTCAATTAAGTGATTAGTAATAATTTATCATAGATATTTACTCATAATTACACGGTTTAGTTCATAGAACTCAAGCTCTAGTTTATTGTACTAGAAAATGGATACTGTCATAATATTTTCATGTGTTTAGCTTATCGAAATAATTAGAAAGTATTTGTAGATGAATAAAGAGCAAGAAAAATTAAGATTCATTATTGCATTTGCACTAGGGAGTTATATTATAACGTTCTTAATCACAATCAAGAATCTATCTGTAGAGACACAAATTTCGTTTTTATACTAAAGAATCAATAAAATGTGGAAGGTACCAGCATATACTAGTTGTAGAAATAAATAACAAACTGATTAATACTCGAAAATAAAAGACATTAATTAATAATAGCCTTAATCATAAGAATATTTGTCTAAACTATTTAAAGATTTCATTTAATTAACACTCCGCTAAATTGAAACAGTAAGAGTGGATTTGAAAAAGGAGAAATATCTTCTTGTTTTTTTCCTAAAACGTCAAATATTATTACGCTAAAAAACATGAATTAGCAATGGATAATATATGTCACTAAACAGCAAAAAAAATTGCTAATTCTATTTAACGATTGATTATTAAAAAAAAAATCATTAGCTATATATAGACTTTTTAATAGATTAGCGAGGAATTTCAAAGCTAATTCCTGTTTTCTTATGTAGTAATTTGAAACAAAATTTATTTATCAAAATGACTAATATTTGGGATAAGAGAGGACATATTATTTTACCTTCGTGATGCATCCTTGCTGTTGTAGCCCTTGCTCTTGTAGCCAGCACTTGCCTTGCTATATTTGGGCAAAGGAACTTTACCAGACTCAATGTTTTTGATATCTTCCACAAGTATTTCATAGTGCAGTTTCACTTCTTCCTCAGTCTTGCCACAGGCCTTAGCCACATTGCGCCACCTATCTGGTGTGTCCTCTTCATAAATAGCCAATGCATTCTCAAACTTCTTGTCTTGCTCCCAAGTCCATGTTGAATTTGAGCCCATTGTTGCAAAAACAAAGAGATTAAAATGTCTCTAAAATAATAAAGGGAGAGAGTAGATGTAGATGGAGTTTTGGTACAAAAAAAGGTTAACATGGATGCTCTATATATAGCAATGGAGAGACAAAAATATGGTGGTCCTGATTAGTCATAATTAATTACAACTAATGTCATCGATTTTCTTGTGGGTAAGAGATTTCAGTTTTAAACACAAAATGGGTAGTCCATATCGGAGAATTTGTCAGGAACTAAAGTCTCTTTCAAAAATATATATTTATAGAGCGCGAATAAGAAATTTAAGTTTTAAGACTCAAAATCAGTAATTCAGATCGGAAAATATGTCTTATATTTACGACTCTTTTAGAGATGTATATTTTGTGTGGGAAAGAAATTTAAGTTTTAAGACATAGAAACAGTAGTCCAGATGGGGAAATTTGTCTCTTTTAGAGATATATATTGAGTGCAAGTTTGAAATTTAAATTTTAAGACACATAATTAATAGTTTAGATAGGAAAATTTGTCAGAAAATAATGTCTCTTTAAGAGAGAGATATTTGGTGTAGAAAAGAAATTTAAATTTTAAAATACAAAATCAATAGTCCAGATCGGAAGATTTGTCAGGAACTAACGTCTCTTTTAGAAGAGATATACATTTAGTGTGGGTAACAAATTTAAGTTGTAAAACACAATATTAGTAGTTCAGATGGGAAAATTAATTTGTCTGAAACTAACGTCTCTTTAAGAAATATATTGAGTGCGGGTAAGAAATTTAAGTTTTAAGACACATATTTAGTAGTCCGGATTGGAATATTTATTTAATATTAATGAATCTTTTAGAGATAAAAATTTGAGTGGGGGGTAAGAAACTTAATTTTAAGACACGTAATCAGTAGTCCAGATAGGAAGATTTGTCAAGAACTAACGTCTCTTTTTGGAGATACTAGTCTCTCTGCATGTGTGTTGCACGTGTACTCTATCTCATTTAATAATAAATGTACCAAAAGAGGACAACTTATTCAACACAAAGACCGAGATATAGAAAAATTTAGAGCAGGTGCCAAGTTTCGACCATCCCTCTTCGCCGGTAGCCGATCTAACATGTTTCATCACCCAAAGGAGCTTGGATTCGTCGATATCTCTCAGCTAAAGGCTTGATCTCTGGTGAGTCTTCTGCAAAACCTCCCTTTAAAGATGTGTTTTGATCTAAGAATCATTTATGGGCTTGATTGCATGATTTCGATGTTAGATTAAAGAATATCATCATTTATTCCGTGTTTTTGTTGTTTGGATTCTCCTTATGTCGATCTGATAAACTAGCTGAATAATCTGACTTACTAGGTCCCCAAATATGAAGTCCCTAGATCTAACTTGTCATGTGTAAGTAGTAGTCTAGAATCTTTGGTTATCACCACTTATATGCCCCTCAATGCTCTCACCAAGGACGTGGTTATTACCATCAGGAGTATATCTCCAAATTTTAGACTGACCTAAGTATCACCGACAAAATCTTACTCTAGTTTCTTGAATATTCAAGAAAATTAGTGAACATGGGTTCCATATTTCACACTATTGAGCATAAAACAGTGAGACGTGATCCTCTGATATGAAAAAATCTTCAATAGGTTGAGCCAAAGGCTTATACCACACATTGGAGACATGTTCCTACCTGAGACTCAGTGTCAAGCCTGTTCATCACTGTTTCATGTGTTCTGCATACTTCTAATTATGAGATTTGGGATTTGTTGCTTATCCAAATTGTTAATTCTCCTCTCTGCACTAGGCAGTTCAGAAAAATTGTAGAATTGTTGGGTACCTGCAAAATCAAAATCCAAGTTAGTTAAAAAATCTGCCATGGTATTTCCTTCCCTATACGCATGTTGAAAGATCGCATTGAAATGATCTAATTCTGTCCGCTTGTGAGGTGATACACCAAGAAATTTCCCATATGTCATCCACCACCTTTTGTAAGAGTAAGGTATCAGTCTCCACTATTAGAGGATGAATTTCTTGCCTTACACAATACCTCAACACCTCCAAAATTTCTCTTGCCTCAGCAACCATATTAGTTGTTTCTTCAATCATCTCATATTAAGCATAAACTAGGTCACATTGCACATCTCTCACATAGAATCCATAAGAAATAGGACCAGAGTTACCTCTAGATGCCCCATCTGTATTGCATTTAAACCATCTATCTTCAGGAGCCTCCAATGAACTACCTTAGTCAACATAACTGGTTGATATCTCTCTAAGTAATCAATCATATCTAAAAAAAGGAAAGGGACGTTCCTTAGCCAGGGATATCCTTGCTTTGCAAGATAATATAAGTTATTGTTGATCTCATGGAGTGTCACAACCCAGCTCGTGGGTCGAGCGGGCACTCACGCTAACCCCCCTAGTGGGCGAACCCTTCCCTTATTCAACATTCAAATTAAGCATACCAAAAGAAATAGAATTATCTAAGCAGTCTCCATATCATATAAAGTATATAACTGCGGAAATACAACAACTACCCAAGGAATCTGGCCAAGTAGCAGTACAAGGGCTACTAAGTAAGTGCATAAATCTGAATAGTAGAAATACATCAAATCTGAACAATACTATCTTGAATACAAGGGACATACATCATGATAGATGAGTTTTTCGGGTAGCGGATCGAAACCTGGCTCACCCTGGAAACTCCAACTGACTACCTTACGAAAGTCACACACGAGGGCCTGACGTGGAATCCGTAACGAACTCTGTACTCAAAAAAAGAATATAACAAGGTAGCATCAGTATAAACAACAAGTACTGGTAAGCATCATAGGCCGACTAAGATTGGCTCACACATATAAAACACAGAATCAGACAAGATAAGCAGACAAGCACAAACATCCACACAGATCACAAATGATCAATAACCGAGTTATAGCCTATGCTGAAGCACCTAAACACAAGTCTACCAAGTCTTTCACTATTTCCTCAGAATAGCCAGAACATAAGTACAACTACAAATCCGATCAATAGATGTAAAATGAGATAATGATATATGCAATGCAATAACACAGCGGAATTCTAATCGAATACTTAGTCATAAAAACATGGCCAAATGCCATAACGAGTCATATGAGACTTTCAACATCTACCCACAATTTGACAACTATCTATGGAGCTTCTACGATAATGAAAAAATATCTAACTCATCGGGACGCAGCCAGAAAACTACTAAGAAGGAATAAATGACTCAATGAAAACCCACGAACAAGTGTGTGGACTCACCAACAATCTGGAAAGTAGCAAGTACTCCTAATCTGCCAGATCTGTCTGTACCTGCTCTTCTTCATTACCTAACATACCATAAAAAACAACAATAGTACGCCTGAGTACTGGGTATTCCGTGAGTGTCTCCGGGACAATCGTTAATATAACAAAATAATATAATAAGGATCAGTAAAACAATGTCAATAAAAGCAGTTTGAAATTCAGAGATAGAATAATCATCAAACTTAGTAACACCATTTATGAAACCGTTAAAGGAGAAATAAATCAATTTCAACTCATTCTGTCGTTTATCACCTTTAAGTCTTTCAATCCTGAACTTAAGGTCATCAACAATCCACGCACAGGCAACCAAATTATAACACATGCCAATACAGGTCCAAATCAATATAACGAAGGGATAACCATTTAAGGTTCCCTAAACTGTATAGAAGCACCAAATCGGGGTTTATCACCCTCGATGGCTATCCTTCCTCCTGAATAGCTAGGCAAAACCACATCGGAGTTACGAACCCTCAATAGCCACTCTTCCTCCCGAATAGATTGGCATGAACCACACTGAGGCTATCTGTTGACACCCAGTTTTGTCCCTCTTTTATGCTAATTTATTTCTTCGGGCTTCTAAATTTATTGACGAGCTAAGTATTTTATTTTCACTACTATTTCTACTACTATTAATATCATTACTTTCATTTTCACTATTCTACTATCAATATTAATAGTATTACTTTATCGCAAATTTTAAATGGTTCGTCATCGTTTCATTTTAGGATTTGTACGCGTTAAATTAATTTTACTTTATACATACTAATTACTATTTGTCTTCACATAATATATAGTGTACTAGTTATTAAGTTAAAAGTCCAAGAATAATTAAAATAAAGGAGGAAAGACTAATGTTTTTCAGCCAAATTAATGCCCCAAAATACATTACCATTTTCTTACCCGTCCAGCCCATTATCAACTTAAACTTCCAGCCCATCACCATTTGTTACCTGACCAACCCATTACCAGTCAAGCCCACACCCATTACTCGACCCGACCCGGTTTACTCAAACAAATGAACCATTAGGGTTCATTCTTCAACTTCACGCAGCCCTCTCCCTCTCTCTCCCTACTCTCTCTCTCCTCTCCCTGTCGTCTTCCTCATTCCCTCTCCTTTTCAGCAAGAAGCCAAATTTCCATAGCCATGGCAGAAAAAACAGATACCATTTCTGTATATCCAGTAAACATCCCTCTCACCTCTTTCTATTTCCAAACAAAAGGTTCGTTTGGCTTCAACAATGGCAGATTTCTGTAGCCCTATTTTCGTGCAAATACTTCCTCTCTCATCTTCAACGAATTTGGTCAACATAAAGGGCCAAAAAACCTTCTGAAATTTCTGAAAATAAAGCAACTTCATAGATTCGATTTGGATTGTCCAAACGGCTATTTGATTTCAAATCCCGCCTAAAATTCGAACAAAAACGAAACCCTAGACTTAGCCTATAAATACATCCTTAAGTCATAGCCGAAGGGGGGATTCAAGACGGATTGGGGGATTTTTCCGGTTGATAGCTTACTCTAAATTTCATACGATTTGAAAAGCCACTTTAGCTTACTCTTGAACACTTCCGACAAAGAAAAACTTTCTGGTTCGCTTCAATCTGAGGTTCGAATCGTTCGTCGTAGTCGAGTGTAGATTCGAGACCTCCGCATCCCAGCTCACTGTGCCCGGAAAAGGTCTGTATTTTTAGTTTCTTAGTTATTATGCGATTAGCTTAGGTTACTGTCCGTATGATTTAGCATATTATAATGTTGAGTTCAGTTTGTGGTTCTGCGAAGTGTGTTTATATGCTAGTCTAATAAAAATGGCTGTGTTTGTTTAGTAGTAAGTGTGCTTTGATATGTTGGTGTTAGCTGCTAACATTGATAGTTTGGTTTTCCTCTTTCATGACTAGGTAAAACAATAAGAATTTTGTTGGTGATTGTTAATACATTAGCAGCATGCTCACTTAATTTAGTTTGTTATAAGATAATAGTGTTAATTTGGGTTAAACTGTGTTAAGCTAGGTTAACCTGACTAGGTATTGCATTATGCTTCAACAGGTCGTTAAATGTCTTTATTAAATAGTGCTGATGCTTCATAATTTGATATACGCATGTGTATGTTTTGACTCTGTGACTTGCCTTTGCTTTACTATTCCGGATGACTGTCATTTTAAAATCATAAGCGCATTTGATCCGATCACGTAGTTGATTTGCTTTTAGGATCATTCTGTGTGCGCAACCTACGTGATATTTAAGATAAAACTTCTTTTCTTCTTGGTTTGAGACTAGTTGAGTGCAATATGTCCTTGTCTATCTGCAATGACGCTAGAAAACATACACTGTTAATCAAAATCTGATTCTGCCCCCTCAGTCCTAAACTGTTTGGTATATTGCCCTTCTGCCCAAAACTGTTTGGTGTATTATCTCTCTTTCCTGCACATGTTGTTGACTGTATTTTGGGAATTTGGTTTGGTGACAATTTCAGCTGCTGTTTGGCAGAAGCAAACATCGATGTTCATTTTTATCAAGAAGATTATGTGATCTAATGTCGTAGTAATTTTGAATCACACACAAACTCACGTATAGCGGAAGTAATACCAACCGAAAGTTTCAGATTCCTCTTTAATCTAAGAATTCTTTTTTTTTAAGACAAAATGTGTCGAGCAGATTGCATAGAGACAGTATGTTTGAGTGATATCTATAAACATGTTGAAATTCTTTGTTGGTTAAATCATGGCAAGATGTTAACTGGATGTACAAATATGTATTCTCAGCTAAATTTGAACCTTTCTTGCTCATTTACATATATAATGTTGGCTTTTGAAATATCATACAACCCACTGGCCTGTTTTGAACTTGCATTACATGTTTTAGTTCTATTTATCGATCGTGTGCTAATCCTTATCTTTCCTTTATGCATGACCTCCGCATACGAGTCCGAGGGACTCGTCACCTCCTCCGCATTCGGTGTTGGGGCTAAAAGCCCAATAAAATCCTCCTCTCGAGTCAGCCCACCCACAGCAAAAAATAAAAAAATTCTGGGCCGAGGCCCATCACTGTGGCAGCGAACAGCAGCAGCCCTAAAATGGGTTGAGCCCATCTCATTACATTTTTACACCTCTATTTTACTTTATTGCATTTAACTTGTATTGTTTTGACCAACACTTCATCTTACTCTTGTTTCTACTTAGCTTAGACGAATTATAGGAGAATTAGCATAGATAGTGTTAGAAATAACGGGTAGTTAATTTAAAAGGAAACTAATAATTAATGCCACAAGTTTCATTCTCTTCTATTTATGTTTAAATTAATTATAGTATTTACAATATTTATTTTCATTAGGATAATTGATTTTTCAAAATAGTATGATTACATATTTTGAGCTAAAGGAATCATGATTCACTCTTACTATCTTAGAAATTTAAAGCGTTACAAATTTTACACTAACGTTAACTTATTTTTGAGAAATAAAAAGGCAAACTAGTTCCCATGGGTAATTGTTCCACTTTAATTCCTTTCCAACATTTGGATCATGTATTTGTTAAGACAACCGTTACATAATCTATATTGAACTAATAGTCTTCCTATAAAAAACTTTAAACTTTATCAATATTAATCTTACAAACGACCGTTTTAATTTGTTAGTCAGCATAACTTATTTTCTCCAATATTTATAAAACGTTATACATCCCGCACTTTCTCAGTTTATTTACAATTAAACCCTTTTATGCAAATCATTATTTTCTACCAGCCTTACTTTAAATAGCATCCTTATACATCTATTTATAACTTTAGTAATACTACAACATATTTTCTTAAATGTTATAAAATATTACATCTACATTTTTAGCCCAATTAATTCATCTAAGTCCGGTCGGTTAACCATTGTTAATGGAATTTAGAGGATGCTTAATACCTTCCCTCTAGATTAGTTGAACCCGTACCTAGAATCTTAAGTTTCGTAGACTTTAAAATAAAATCAACTTTAGATAATTACTTTAATTAACTTTAGGTGCCCTAATTCACCGTAAATAATTAGGTGGCGACTCCCAACTTTAAATAACCCCGGAATTACCAGAATGTTATAAACTATTTTGACTTAGGTTAAAATAGGGTATAACACTATCAACCCTCGATGGCCACTCTTACTCTCGAATGGCTAGGCAAACCCCACTATGATCCATAGTGACTACCCTTCCTCTTGAGTAGTGATGTGCCGCGGATTTGTAGCACATTCGACACCTTTTTACTATGAATTTTGGTTGTTTTCAAGAAAGTATGGTTCTCGTTAATATGTTTTGTTGTGTTCTAGGAAAACAATGGCCCAAAAGCAAAAAGCAAAGAACAACAGAAAAATTGGCCAGAAATGAGAATCGACGGTCCGTCGATCAGTCGACGAACCGTCCTTTGAATCGTCGATAAGCCTGATTTTCCAGTAATGATAAAGTTGAAGACGACAAAGGACGGAGGCATCGACGAAGCGTTGAACTGATCGACGTTTCGTCGTTTACGTTTCGTCGTTTGTGTCGTCAAGCAGGATCTCTCAACAAAGGAGAAAAAGACGGAATACTCGACGGAGCGTCGAACTGGTCGATGGCACAGTCGAAAGGTACACAATGCTAAAGTTACAAAAGACGATGAAATCGACGATCCGTCGATCTTGCTATCGGGGGCAATTTTGTCAGTTTTTGGAGCCTATTTAAAGAACCTTTTAGGTCATTTTATGCATTCAGAATTTATTGTAAGGGTATTAAAAGTTCCATTGGTAGGTGAGCATTGAATACTCCCCTTTTGGAGCTTAGTGAAGACAAGAAGATTCCATATTCCTTCAACTTTATTACACTTTGTAAGCTTTATGTCTCATTCATTGCTTACTACTTTTGAGACCATAATGAGTGAGTAGTTCCTTTTATCAAAGTTGTGGACCCAAATGATGGGTGCTATGTAATGGGTATCTAACATTGTATATATATATAATGGGTTGTGATGTGTTTTATTATTTCTAGTATTCATTGTTCTATAAGTGGTTGCAAACACTTGTTCATGCACAAACCCTAGTTTATTTGGAAAGATGAACTAGGGTGTGATTTGAAATAATATAACAGGGACTCGGGGCACTAACCCTCGTTTAATGAACTCTCTTAGGAATAAGATGAGTTCTACTTGGCATATTTAGTCGACTTTATTTATAACTTTTCTGCATTTGGGAAAATCATGAAAAGAAATACTTTCTAACTATTGAAAAATATTAGAAAGTGTATTAGAGATTAAGGGCATGCATAACCTCAACCCATTAGAAATATATCATATTGACACCCATATCATAACATCTAATCATCGCGGGGACACAACTTTGGTTCTCAAAATCTAACCGAATTCCAAACACTTCAAAATAGCTGTTACAAACCAAATCTCTTTCCAAAATATTCGGAATAGGATTAAAGCCTTTAAAGACTAGTATTGCATACAATTAGTACCCGTTTCTCTCCATATTCCCTGTGGGATTCGACCCCAACCTTGTTTGGGTTACTATATTTGACAACGTCCGCTTTATGCCATTAATAGGTGTAATTTAAGTGTATCAAGTAGCTAGGCCAAACACAAACAATAGAATCATAGCATAAAAGCCAAATCACAATCAAAGCATGGAAGTGGATTTACTCATTATGAATTATGTTCATCATCCCATTAATAGGGCTATACACACGTTATCAACTGATTTAGAAATCATATTCAACCATTATTCAATTACGAATCAACTCAACCCGTTCATAGGGCAAAACAGTTCAATTTTTACTACCATCTATGTTCTTGTGCAAAATATCCCTTATGGAGTAATCCAAGTTCAAGTTTCAAGCTTTGTACTTTAGCTCAAACACACATAGATAGAAAACAATTATTTCATACATAGAATACAATGTTTAAGGTTCCATGAGGGATTGTCCCTCATGCACATGAAACCTTGTAAAAGAAAACGTATTTCAAGTCGAAAAAGCATGTTCAAAAGAGAGACATACCTCAAATCCCGCTAAAACGGTGCCAACGAAATTTCCAAGGTTCAACAATCACTTTACAATAGATTTAGATGATAAATATTAGAACTAATCGCTTCTATGAGTTTTCCTTCAATTTCGGAAACTAGGGTTTTTTTTCCTAAGATTTAAATCTTGTTCTTAAATCCTCAATGAATAACCCATGGATTCATATTGCTTCTCATACCCTAAAATAGTCCAAATACTCTAAATAATTTTTGTAAGTATCAAAGAACATACCTTTAAGAAGTTTCACAAAGTCTCCTTCAACTTCTCTTTCTTCGATTTCAAGAATATAAGGTTTGGAGAGATGAACTAGGGTCAATTTGATGTGATATTGATGTAGTTATGATAGGAATTGATCAAGAACTCACCTTGGATGGTTTGGGAAAGTTTGAGGGTTGTTTCCTCTCAAAAGGTCGGCCAAAATGAAGTAGGGAAAGGTTTGAGTTAGAAGCTTATATTGTTCGTAACTAGAAAAATGGGCCTCGCGCCACCCTTGCGTCGCAAGGCCAGCACGAGTGGCCTCCCTTGCACCACCCTTGCGTCACAAGTGTGGCGCACAAGGTCAAAAGTTGGTCTGAAACACAAAAACTCGCGCCACCTTTGCGATGCAACTACCGATCTTTGCTCAATAAAATAGTCGTCATTTTGAGTTTCGCGACCTACCACTGGAAAGGTTTTTCAAAGACCTACTTGGTTTTACTCCAAAACGACTATTGTTTACCCTGATTCTTCCCAAAAGGGTTCATATAGCTAAAATGTCATCTTAATACTAATTTTACACATTCATCTTAATACTAATTTTACACATTCACACCCAACTCAGATTTATGGGATGTTACAAAACATAACAAATACACCAATATCAATCACAATGCGTAAAATAATGGCGATAAGCCCACATAATTAGAAATCATACCAAAATAAGAGTATATGCATCCCAACATCGTGTCCGAAGACCTAATCATGCTTTCTACCGTCAATTCTACGCATATATACATTTCGCTAATTAAATTCTAACTAGAGTAAGCCGTAACATATCTCAATGTCGAGTCACGTACTACTCCACCCGAGCCTTCCCTTCCGAAGCGCTTCAGAACTATCGAAGTCTAATATTAACAATGCTAAGTAAGTAAATGACCACAACAAGCCAACTAATCGAAAAAAAAGACGGGTGAAGATTTACTCAAAATACCCCTATCGAATCACGATGGCAAAATCAAAATTTAAGGGTGAAATTACATACCCATAGTCCAATTAGTCATTATCCTTAATTTCATGGAGTTCTCACCACAAGTGGTCCTTCAATTTCATCAATTAAGCGAAAATCCCTAAATTAGTAAGAACCCTAAATTCATGAATTGATTCTAGAACCAAGAGAGAATCAACCATAGAATCTATTAATCCACAATTTTAGATGATAGAATCAGTAATTAGAGCAACAATAACCACTTATATTGGACGTTTTAATGATTGACAAGCTAGATTCCATAACTCATCACCCTCAATAGCCATTAACTATCATAGATACTTGTAAAGAAAAGATAATTACTTGATTAAGGTTCAAGAATGTTACACCTCGAAAAAAATTTCGTTCATGCACAGTGAATTGACTGACGAAGGGCATGATGCATACGATGTTTTGATAAGTAAGAAATAATATTTAATGATTCTAAATGATATTTCAAAGACATTTGAGGTAGGAGACAAAAGTTGTTAAGGAAAGCAAGGTATGTGTTGTGTGTCGGGCAAGAATTACGAGTATCGAATTAATGATGGCCTAATAACATTTTGAAGAAGAGTTATAATGTCTCTTATATTGGTAATGAAGTGTTAAGTAAGTGTCAAGAAGGACCCATAAGCCAAATGTGGGCATAAGCCATCCAACAAGGGCAATTTAAGGAAACACTTCCGGATGATCTGACTTGGAGGGGAACAAGCGTCATTATAAGTTTGGAATTTGGAAACACACCAAGAATGAAAGGTTGTAGATAATTGAAAGAGCTTTCCAACCATAGGTCGTGGGCCCTCACAGCATAGCGTGATCAAAAGTTATGGCCATTCTACGATAGACAGTTTGGGGCAAAAATATCACATTCTGGCGCACTTTGCGGCGCAACATGCGGCTCGCAAACACGACATGCGGCCACGCAGTTCCACCGCAAAGTGTGCCAGTGAGAGTTGGTCAGCTGGAAAGCCTTGCGACACAACATGCAGCTCGCAGAGCATGCTTTGCGTCTCGCAAAGCGTGCCGCATGTTGTGTCGGTCCAGAATTTTCTGGACCACTTTAAATATACCCAACTCGACCAAAATCTCATTTTTCATCATTTTTGGCCAAGGAAACCTCTAGAACCCTCTCTAACATTCATCCACACGAAAATGCAAGGGAAATCCATGATCAATAACATAAAATCCATGAATCAAAGTGTATGAAACCCAAGTAAAGTTCATCTTCCTCGAGGAAAACCAAAAGAGAGAAAATAGGGTTTTGGTGCTAGAAGGGAAACTCCACTCAAGGCTTGTTCAACCATCATCCAAGGTAAGTTTCATGACATTCTCATGTTGTTTAAGGTATTTGAAGGTTAAAATACCCGAATTGTAGAAAAGCATAGCAAATGGGTCATTCAAGAGTGAATAGTGTCATGATTAAATGGTAGTTGGAAGGAAACATGAATGTTAGTGTGTGGTGAGTATGAATATGTTATAAACGACATGTAGATCATGAGATAAGTGTGATACATGAGAAAATACGATAGCGAACCCAAAACCTTAAATGTGGGAAAAATGAAGAGAAATGGTGGATCATGGTCATTGTATATGAATGATGATTGTTAATTGCTATATTGTAATTGTTGTTGTGAGTGTTGGGAGTTGATATGGAATAAGGGAAAAGTAGTATACACAAAGGAAGTGCTGCCCAATTTTCTCTAGAAATAGTGGTGCGTTCTTATAGTTGATTAACTAATGTTAGTACGAATTCTCTCTTGAAGGTAGAAACGTGACATTGAAGGAGAATAAGCGAACGCTAGATTGCTTAAACGAGAAAGGTATGTTAAGGCTCGCCCCTTTCTTTCCAAGGCATGATTCCTATGTTACGACTTCATAAATGCTTCCATAACTTCCTTGTTTTCAAAAGTTAGAAGTTTATGATTCCAAGGCATGACTCCTCTCTTGATAACCCGTAAATGTTTCCCAAATGTCTGTATCTTTCCAAAACAAAGGTTTACGATTTTGTAAGCTTTTATGACGACAAGGATGGACATGTTTTTATTATGATGGCAATGATGCCAAAGATGAGAATACTTTTCTATGGTAATTATTATGGGAACGATTTCATGCTTAAAGGTTCCAAGTTTACGATTTCAATGACGGTATAAGAATGTTGAGCTATTCCTTAACCTCTCAATTTTTTCATGAATGATAACTATTTTTTTAAAGATTCCAAAGTATATGAATTGATGCTTTATGAGATTTACGATCTTATTCTATGTTCTCCCTTGGTGCTATCCTTCATTGATGGTCTCACCTTATAATAATTGTTCCTTCAAGGTGAGACAAAGCGATGATGATTATTCCATAATGTAATCAGAGGTTACCGACCTTACGTCACTCCGATGAAGTACACCTATTGTTTGGGCTCTAATGCACGCTACGTATATTATATGTGTATATGATATGTATATGTATATAGGGGACATGGGGAAAAGGTGAGGCGCTATAGACGCATAGCCACCTGATCAACTGGTATCTTATGATATCATCCCGGATGCGGGATGCCCGGACGCGGGATATATGGGTGATGGATCGGGCCGTACATTCCTCGGCACTAACATATTATATTATATATGGATCGGGCCGTACGTTCCTCGGCACTAACATACTATATTATATATTGATCGAGTCGTACGTTCCGCGGCAATATATTAATATATGATGATATATGGATCGGGTCGTTCGTTCCGCGGCAATATATTTATATATGATGATGTATGGGCCGGGCTGCACGTTCCGCAGCAATATATGATATGATGATGGATATGAAGTAAGTCAGCATGTGCTATTTCTTCTATACGTGACAGTCATATACAGTTGCTCCTTATTGATGTTTCCTTTATCTCATTGACGTATTTTCATTGCTATGCCTTACATACTCAGTACAATATTCGTACTGACGTCCGTTTTCTTTGGACGCTGTGTTCATGCCCACAGGTAGACAGAGAGACGGCGCAGACCTATAGGAGCTATCAACAGATTTTCAGGAGCACTCCATTATTCCGGAGGTGCTAATCGGGTTTATACTTTTGTGTATATATATGTATATGTATTTTGGGCATGACGGGGTCTTGTCCCGTCCTTATGTCTAGCACTCCAGTAGAGGTTCGTAGATACGCAGTGTGGGTTATGTGGTCTCCCAAGGTTGCCATTATGTATATATATATATATATATATATATATATATATATATATATATACATATGCATATTATTTTGATAGCCTAAAGGCTTATGTCTATAAAAGTAATTATGTTTCAAATGAGGGATGATTTTCTTATAAGCTGAGCTTGAATTTGATAAAAGAGCATTAAATTAGTAGGATAAGTCATAGAACGAGCGGTGCTCGGTGGTTAGCCCCGGGTATCCGTCGCGGCCCCTAGCTGGGTTGTGACAAAGAACTTACCCCAAGATGATTCCACCAAAAGTCCTCTAGAAATCGCCCCTAATGCTCTGTAGACTTAGGTTTTTGGTGAATGGAACTAATAATTCAAAGTTGGGAATAAAAACAAGGTTTCTGGTTTAGTGATTTTCGCTGGGGCGAGCAAGTCCAGCTGCCGTGAACTCGCCTCAGCGGATACCCATCCGCTGGGGTACAATTCATTAATTGCGTCATGCTTTTGCTCCTGTGGACTAAGTCCTACTTGGGCGGATCCACAGAGGCGAACACCCTCCACTGGGGCGAGACACCAGAAACCAGTAATTCCCTAGTTTCACCAAGTCTCAACCTAAAACCCCAACAACCATCCGGGACCTCATGGATACAACCCAAACATGCCGACACAAGTAAAAACATGCTACGAACCTATCCATGACTTTGGAATTCCAAACAGAGGTCACTTTGACTCGGTCAACACCCAAACGGCTAAAATGAAATTTCCAACCAAATACCCAAAACGCCCTCTAAAGCCTCGGGAACCAAACCAGCTACCCCACCAAGTCATAAATGACCCTCCAGACTTCACGAGATTGACATAATTCTAAAAAAAAAAAGTCCGTTTACACAAAAGTCAACTATTGGTCAAACATTTTTCACATATTCAACTTAGAACTTCTAACTTCCTTAAAATCAAACAAGGCTAGTCCGATCTCTCCGGGAACTATGCTACCCATCCCCACAAGTCAAACATGCTCTAACGATGCCAGGGGAAAATTCAACAGGGGTAAAAGCATCAAAAACACAATAACGACCAAACAGATCGTTACATGGACTACTATTTTGAAACTTACCTTGCCCCCATGTTTGATAGTATTTCTCCTTTTACATAATTCCCAAATAATCATTGTTGGCACAACTTGTAGAATTGGCTTTAGTTTCTCTCCACACTTTAATTTCCACCACGTTCTAATCACTTGATGAAGTTAAACTAAAGTTATTTGTACTCTTGCTGCATTCATAAATACTTTCCATATACCTGATGCAAAATTACCTGTCAAGAACAAATGTTCTACAGTTTCTTGATGAGGAGTATTGCAACAGTAGCATCTAGAAACAACTGCAATTCTCATTCCCATTAAGATGTCATCAGTAGGTATCTGAATTTCCACAGTCTCCACAGAAAAATGACATCTTAATTGGAACTCCCTTGATCCATAGTTGCTTAAAATCCTACTGTACCTTCTCCTTCTGTCTCAATAACTCCCAAGCACTATTAACTATAAACTTACCAGTACTAGTAGGCACCCACCAAGGCTTGTCCCAAGTTCCTTGCAAATGTTCTATAAAAATCTTTGATTTGATGTGTTCCACTATATCAGTTGGAAAATATTGTTCTAACATCACATCTTTCCATTCCCCTTCCTCAATGAGTGCGGATAAGAAATTTAAAATTTAAGATATAAAATCAATAGTCCAGATCGAAAGTTTTTCAAACTAATGTTTCTTCTAGAGATACTAATCGGCACGTGTGTTGCACATGTATTTTATCACGTTTTTAATACTAATATATATAGAAAATCATAGTTCAAAGATATATATTTAGTGAGGGTAAGAAATTTGAAGTTTTAAGACACATAATCAGAGTCCAGATATGAATGTTTGTCAAATACTAATTTCTCTTTTAGAGATATATATTGAATGTGGGTAGAAAGTTCGACTATGAAACACTGGATTCGGTCAAATCCATCACACTTGTATTTACACATATGTAGAAAGTTCGACCGTGAAACATTTGACTCTGTCAAACCCGCTATTACATGATTGGATCCTTCACAATGCATCGAGGGTAGATCACGTGTATATATCATAGTCTCTCTTATCTGAAATCACGTGTAAATTATGTCACATAAATTGGAGCAGACAAAGGGAGATGTAACCTTTCAATACCGGGTTCACCTGAACGCAATACTTTTGGTGTGATACAAAATTTATGTATAAAAATTTAGATAAATTAGAGCTAATAGTAGTCATGGACCCATAATTTTAAAGATATAACGCGTTCAGTAATAAAAACCTTGAATATTAATGAAGAACGCAGAAAAGGGTTAATTATAAGCAATGGGCGGAGCCACTGTACTAGTGTGGGTTCGGGCGAACCCAATAACTTTTTTCCGACATTGCATTTATATTGGAAATTTCTCCGAATGTAGTTAACTATCTAATGCCGAACCCACTAAAGAAAATGGCTCTTGGTTCAGCTGCATGCATCCAAGACACCTTTCTTTCTTTTTTTTTTTGGTAAAACGTTTTTCCTTCTTTCTCTATAATTTAAAAAAAAAAAAAAAAAAAAAACCAAACAAACAAACAAACTAACAAGAAAAAGACAAAAGTTCCTAACAAAGAAGCTACACTCCCCTTTGCCATTGTCCAAACTCAAAAGCAAGTTCCCCGCTCCAGCTCACGTTTTTTCTTCAACAAATGAAGGTCTTGTTATTCCTTCTTCTTTTCTTTATTATTATTTTTTATTTTTTATCTCTTTATTTTCGAAGTAAGTGTTAATTTAATTTTGAATTTTATATTCTAAAGGTTGAGCTTGACAACTATATTGACTATGTGCGAGAATCTAACAATGCTTTCTTTAACTTAGAAGAACTTGGAGATCTTTCGAAGACAATTGTTAAAATAAATATGCACATAACTTGAAAGCTTATTTATTTGCTTGTGAAGTTAAGTTTGATATTACATGTCGCTATTACAACAGTGAAAATAAATTTTCTTCCATGAAGGTTATTAAAAATGACTTTCGAAGTAGAATTGGAGATGGTTTTTTGAATAACTATTTGAAAGTATACCTAATGATGCGAAACATGACAAGTCGTTGAGTGCAATTGTAATGATAATGTTTATATCACATATTGTGCTTAAGTGGTTGGTTATATATATATATATATATATATATATATATATATATATATATATATATCAGTACTTGTTCTTTAGTTTGGATGTTATTGCATATTAGCTTGAGCCTTGTGGTCGTAGTCCCGTGTTAAAATTACGAACCCATACACTTCAAATTTTGTCTCCGCCTCTTGCAGTGACGCAATCTGAGTTTCATTTTCAACCTTTTCTTGTAGACTTTTAAAAAAAAATAAAAAAATTAGGAGTAGGAAAAGGAAAAATGAGGGAAGGGATTACAAGATATGGAGTCAAACCTCACCAATACGGTGAAAATTCAGATAGTCAATCAACTGAGCTATTAAGAATCCCCACCTCTTCTCATAGATTGTGACACAACAATAAACAGGGTTCCTCGTTCTAATTTATTTGACACATTTTGTGGTCCTTTTAATTATCCTGATATGAGAAGTTCGGGCGTTCATTGTTTAAATAGTTATTTAATTATTGAAAATTTATGTGATAAAATTACGTTCTTTATTTGTCGCAAAAAGTAATTTTTATATCGCTATTTCGCACTAAACATCATTCCGGTCGATTTTTTTCAATTTTTTGGCATCCAAGTTCTTATTTGAAATTTATAGCAGCCATGCGGGTTTATTTTCAGTGTTGAGATTAATTAGTCCCTGTGGACTGATATAAACATAAAGAAAGCTTATTTTACTACATAAATTTTAATTATTGAGCGTCCATTTGAGCAATGAAATTATGAGTTTGACAGCGAATAAATAAGATCAATGCACACTAATTTGTAGGATAATTCACAAACATATATAGGATATCATTAACTTGGACATGAAAGATGTCTTTGAGTCACCTTTAGAGACATACTAAGTACTACATGTATTTGCTTCTATATTACGACCCAAAAAAAAAAAATCATATGCTTATATGAAAATATTCATTGAAAAACTAAATGAAAATAAATACTGTAGAAGAAAGACATATTAATAGCTAATATGCTTCTTTTGTTAATTATTTGTTTGCTGCATTTGAGTTTCTTCGCCATTTCTTGCTTCTACTTGAGCTTGAGAGACCTCATCCTGTCAATAAATAATAAGTTCATTAATCCAAACAATTTAGAAAAGAGATAATGTGATATTTCATCAGATTTAAATTATATGCACTAACTGTTAGAAATTTCAGTATAGTTTAACACGTGATAATAGATTACTCATGACTCTATCAGGTTACCATTAAGTTATAATAATTTATCATAGATATTTACTCATAACTACACTGTTTAGTGGAAAGAACTCAAACTCTAATTTATTACTAGAAAACGGATATTGTCCTAATATTTTCATGCGCTTAGCTTATCAAAATAATTAGAAAGTAATAGTAGATGAATAAAGTGTAACAAAAATTAAGATTCATTACTACATTTGCACTTGGAGTAATTAATGTACATCATAATCAAGAATCTATTTAGAGACTCAAGTTTACTTTTTATTTTACTACTTTATATTTTGAATTTTCTTAGTGAAAATTCTAGCTTTGCCACTCAATTAAGGGTGGATTAGAAAATAATCGTAATAATAATAAAAAAAATGACTTCTTAATTTTCCAAAACGTCAAATATTTTAGAATAAGTTCTGTTTACAAAAACGACTTATATTTGCGATCAGAGAGGAAGTATTATTTTACCTTTGTTCACCATCCTTGCAATTGTACCTATTGCTAGTTTCGCCAACACTTGCCTCTCTATATTTAGGCAAAGGAATTTTACCAGACTCAATGTCTTTGATATCTTCCACTATTTTTTCATAGTGCAATTTCACTTCTTCCTCAGTCTTGCCACAAGCCTTAGCCACATTACTCCACCTACCTGGTGTTTCCTTGTCAAAAATAGCCAATGCATTCTCAAACTTCTTGTTTTGCTCCCAAGTCCATGTTGAAGTTGAGGCCATTTTTGCAAAAACAAAGAACGCCCTAGCTAAAATTATAAAAGGAGAGAGTGTAGATGATGTTTTGGTACAGAAAAGGTTAACATGAATACTCCAAATGTATAGCAATTGAGAGACACAAATAGACAAAAATATGGTGGCCTGAAAAAATGCTTCTTTTCTGCTGCTGCTTTATTATGCGTTTTTTTCCTTTCCAAGTAGTCATAATTAATTACAGCTAATTATCATGAATTTTCTTGTGGGTAAGAGATTTAAGTTTTAAACACAAAATGATTATTCCGGATCGGAAATTTGTAAAGATATATTTTGAGTGCGGGTAAGCAATCTAAGTTTTATGACTCGGAAATATTAACGGCTCTTTGAGAGATGTATATTTTGTGCGGGTAAGAAATTTAATTTTTAAGATACAAAATCAGTAGTTCAGCTAGAAAAAATTGTCTGAAATTAACGTCTCTTTTAGAGATATATATCGAGTGCAGGTGAGAAATTTAGGTTTTACGACACTTAATTAGTAATTTAGATCGAAAAAATTGTCAGAAACTAACGTCTCTTTTAGAGAGAGATATTTAGTGTTTAAGATAATTAGTAGTCTAGATCAAAAAATATATCTGATATTAACGTCTGTTTTAGAGATATATATTGCGTGCAGATAAGAAATCTAAATTTTAAGACTCAGAAATATTAATAGCTCTTTTAGAGATGTATATTTGGTGTGGGTAAGAAATTTAATTTTTAAGTTACAAAATCAGTAGTTCAGATATAAAAATTTGTCTGATATTAACTTCTCTTTTAGAGATATATATCGAGTGAGGCTAAGAAATTTAAGTTTTAAGACACATAATTAGTAATTTAGATCAAAAAGTTGTCAGAAACTAACGTCTCTTTTAGAGAGATATATTTAGAGTTTAAGATACAAAAGCAGTAGTCCAAGTCGGAAAATATATCTGATATTAACGTTTGTGTTAGAGATATATATTGAGTGCGGGTAGGAAATCTAAGTTTTAAGACACACAATTAGTAGTTTAGATCAGAAAATTTGTCAGAACTAACGTCTCTTTTAGAGAGAGATATCTGGTGTGTGTAAAAAAATAAGTTTTCAAGAAGCAAAATCAGTAGTCCAGATCGGGAAATTTGTACGATATTAACATCTCTTTTCGAGATACATATTGAGTGACGGTAAGAAACTTTTTAAGACGCAGAATAAGTAGTATAGATTCAAAAATTTGTCTAATATTAATGTCTCCTTTAAATTCAGAGAATTTCCCGGAATTAAGAAAAAAAAAAAAGGGCAATCCAGAGCCAAGTCTTGTTCTCTGAGAACAAAAAAGTTTCAGAAAAGAAAAAGGATGGGTGCAGAGACTTGGTGGGGTCAGTTATAGCATCCTGCTTCTTGTTACGAAAGAAATTTCATAACAGAAGAAGATGAGGCAAAAAGGAAATGATAGAAGAGCGTCGAGAAGTTCAAAACCTTCTTGATCGAGAAAGCTTCGCCCAAAGGGCCTCATAGAAGCGGTCACGGTAGGCTAAAATCATCTCAAAACTGAAATGAAGAATGTAAAGTTCTTGTATTTTTCAATCATAAGGTTAACTTTTCAGTAGAAGCTATATATATATATATATATATATATATATATATATATATATATATATATATATAGCTTGTGTGTAAGAAATTTAAATTTAAGACACATAATTAGTAGTTTAGATTGAAAAATTTATGAGAAACTAACATCTCTTTTAAAGAGATATATTTAATGTTTAAGATACAGAATCCGTAGTCCATATATAAAAATTTATCTGATAATAACGTCTCTTTTAGAAATATATATCGAGCGCCGGTAAAAAATTTAAGTTTTAAAACACATAATTAGTAGTTTAGATCGGAAAATTTGTCAGAAACTAATGTCTCTTTTAGAGAGATATATTTGATGTGTGTAAAAAAATTAAATTTTAAGACACAGTATCAATAATCTATATCGGGGAATTTATACGATATTAATTTCTCTTTTAGAGATAAATACTGAGTGCTGGTAAGAAACTTAAGGTTCAAGACACAGAGTAAGTAGTCTTGATTGGAAAATTTGCAAAATATTAACGTCTCTTTTAAATTCAAAGAAATCCTACAATTAACAAAAAAAGGGCAATCCTGTGCCAATCCCATTTATGAAAATAAACAAAGTTTTAAAAGAAAAGAATATCTATTATAGCATCCTGCCTCTAGTTACAAAAGAAATTTCATAAGAGAAGAAGATGGGGCAAAGAAATAATTAATAGAGGAGTGTCGAGAAGTTCAAAACCTTCTTGATCGAGAAAGCACCCGCCCAAAGGGCCTCATAGAGGTGGTCACCCGCCCAAAAGTCATCTCAAAGCTGCAATGAAGAAAGTAAAATTCTTACATTTTTCAACCATAAGGTTGGCTTTTCAGTAGAAGCTAGTCATATGTATAGAGTGCGAGTAAGATAAGAAATTTAAGTTTTAAGACACATTTTTTTTAGTTAAATACCACTAAGCAAGCTTTAGTGGTTTTTTTTATTAATAAAATTAAAAAGTACAGATTAAAACAATACAGGTCCAACAAAACAAAATAGACAAACAAAAGGGGATTTGTGTTTCCTAATCAGATAAACCCTAAATCCTAAAGCAAAGAAACAACAACCATACTCCAATTAGCAAATTCTTGTCCAAATCTTCCTCTCAAAGTTGTATGAGTCACCGTTGGGATGTGTAAGAACCACCAAAGTTGTTGTGTTCCATCAAGAGAATCGGAGCTGCACGAGGTTGAATTCGAGCTGGTGTTGACTCCGACGACTCTTCATCTTCCTTCACTGCTCGAGCTTTAAATAGTGATCATGAGCAGCGTGATTGTAAGTATTCTCCTTCTTCTTCCCAGATCTTCATCTGTGCTTATATGCTAAGGTAGCTTAGTTGATTCATCTTCAAGAACTTCATCTGAACTTGCATGTTTCGAAGTAGCCTAGAACAATTTCTAAATATCCTGCTGCTGCGATAAATGAATGTCTTCCTTCTCCTTGTGGTTAGTATCATATAGAAGCAAGCACCCCAAGCTCTCACCGGGTACTATGAATCTTAACCAACTAGAGTATTTCTAAAGGATTAGAAGAAACTTTTCACTTTAGGTAGAACCTAAGCAAATCCTGAACAAAATTATTCTTATTACTGCTACCAGGGTTACTATCTGTTAAGCTTTGCCAAATATTGATAAATTCCCAATAAGATGAGCAACCTAATACCACACATTGAAAATCTGTCAATATGAGCAAATGCCTCCCATATAGAACCCTTATCTCAATCTAGATCTCTTCTCAGAATGTTCATGTCACGCCCCGAACCATGGCCTGGGCGAAACATGGCACTCGGTGCTTTACTGCATGTGACCGAGCGAACCACATGGCTTGCTGAATCATCATGAGGCATAACATGAGCGGAATATAATGTGAATGCATGATGAGCCTTTACAAAATGCAATAAGTCATAATACTTAATCAAAATACTTGTTTAAACATGAGTGCGGAAATAACATGAATGAGCCAAAATGGCTATACGACTCCGAAAGTGTGACATGACATAACTGACTTGTCTAGTCTATGAAACCTCTAACATAAGTCTGAACATGGAAAACATACTCGCTGGGACAAGGCCCCCAGCATACCTTAGATGCATAGCTAATCATTAAATAAAGAGTTGACTAAACCCCGAATGAGATGGGGCTCACCAATAAACTGATACGAATACTGTCCTACTGAGCAGATGTGTCGTCCTGTAAATCAGCACCTGCATCGTGAAATACAGGCTCCCGAGCAAATAAAAGGGGACGTCAGCACATTGAATGTACTGGTATGTAAAACAACTGAAGAAATAACATGGGACATGGAATAACATGATAAGAACTGAAACTGAAAACATGATCATGAACATGAGTACATATACATCTATATCATGCATAAAGTATCATGAGTAGGGAGAGCAGTAAATATAACCGATAACATGGTCTGGTACTTGCGTGATTGCGTCCTACCAGCAGAACACTCATACCTTGCCAGGGACATGAGGTTTAATAATATCATGAAAGGATCCAGTCATTATGAGAGATCGTCCGGGACATGGGTGGAGCGATCCTCATCCTACGGTGGCTACGTAGTTTCAAGCTATCTGAAGCCCTCCTCGGTAATTAAAGCAACTCCCAAAAACATGGACATGTAAAATAAGTGGCACTTGCTGCCCATGGTTTTCATGAATATAACTTGCTTGTACATGGATATCATGAATTATAGCTTGCTTGCATGAACTTGTTAAACATGTATAGTATTTTCTTGAAAATAGCATAATATATCATAAACTAGCATGCATAAACCCATGGAATGGGATATATGGGTTTTCCATAGATTATAGACAGATTTTTAATAATCATAAAGAAATATTAAGAACTCAATGATGGAATTATAACAATTCATACATAATATAATCATGGACATGGACCTAGGGTTATCATGAGCATGGTATAGAAACCCTAGTTTTCGTAAAGAATAATAATTTATAGATTATGAGGCGTGGGGAAGAACAATGATGTTCCCACACCTAGATAGTAACTCTACATACCTGGTAATGCTCCAAACTTGAATTAAATACTTTAACTTTGAAGAAGATTTCCAAAATCTTGAATTCTTGAACCTTGAGATGGGTTTTCTTGAAAACCCTAGTTTAGGAACAATGATTTCTTGCTTAGATTATTAGAGTATATGTTAGAATTGAGTTGGACGGGTTTGGATTGACTTACCTTGATGTTTTGGATTGTTGCTAGGGCTTGGAATTGTGAATAATGAAATAAAAGAACTGAAAGCTTGAATTTATACAAAAGTGAGGCGGAAGTTATATGGACATATTATACGGTCCGTATAAAGTTATACGGTCCGTATAATATGACCATATTTTATCATGGTTGAAACCAGAATGTCGATTTGAAGTTTCGTGAAGTAGGGACGAGTTATAAGGTCCGTATAAAATTAGATGGGCCGTATAACAAGTTCGTATAACATGACCAGTGAACGGACTGCTCTGTAATCCTTCAGTAAAATGGTCATAACTTTTTATACAGATGTCCCCTTGACCCCCATAATATACCGTTGGAAAGGTATTTCAAAGGGCTACAATTTCATTTAGGAAGTTTTCCCAAATTCCTAATTAATAAAGGGGTTATGGTCATTGGAAGTAAGACTTTCTACAAACTCACTTGCAAACATGTCCCGTAGAGTGGCTTCCAACTTTGCTTTTCCCAAAGACATTTCTTATGACTTGATTAGTTTTCAAAACACTTCCTATAACCCTCATATTGGTTCCATTATATTATCATCTTATGAGTCAAACCTTCGCCCGAAGCTACGAGGTGTTACAGTTCATATTCCTTAGATTAGGAATTTGAGCCTTTTTTAGGTTTAGGATTCTTCTTCATGTAGAGGGTAATTCATAAAATGAGTTGAAAGATACTTCACCTACAAAATCAAAGGCATAGTTAGTTAAAAAAATCTGCCAGTGAGTTCCCCTCCCTACACACATGCTGAATTAGCTTATTGCAAGTGCTCATTTCTTCCTGATATTCTCCATTTCCACAATGATAGACCATGGTGGTTCTCATATACCCTCCACTACTTTCTCCAACAGTTTTAAGACACATTATTAGTAGTTTAGATTAGAAAAATTGTCAGAAAATAACGTCTCTTTTAGAGAGATATAGGCACGAACATGACACGAGGCAGGAATGACATGAGTACTGGAAATAGGCACGAACATGACACGATTACCTGGGCGTGAGGCACATGATGATGGACATAAATACATGAATACTGGTTGACATGAATACATGAGTGCTAAACTGTCATGAGATACGAATACGTGTAAATATGGATATCATAACATTGGATCTAAATGTCGAAAACATAATTGTCACAACATGAGGGTTGAATACTAAGCGCGGGTAGGATTTGGACACTTAGGGACTTGATCATAGACGTTCGTATGTCACCATGGTAATATGAGATAGGAGTATGACTCAGGCTTTGAATGTAAGCGCAACTCGATGTGAATGCGACAGATTTGAGTCATATAACAAGAATATGATCCTAACATAGGTATTCACAAATCTCTAGCATAGGCATGATATGAATACGTCAAATCTGAGTAGAATACTCCTGAGATAAGTACCACAGGGTACATGAAAAGATATCTATTTGAATATAGGAATGCACCTTACTTCTGATTATCTTGTTAGTTGTTAATCATGATTATGAATACCTTAGCTCATCTTGCTCATTCTCGTGAGCGAACTACAGAGGACTGAGAGAAAAGGAATTATTGGTATTATTCACATGAGATAGTTTGCTTTAGAGAACAGACGTGACATGGTGCATTGTACATGGAGGACGTAACGTGGAACATGCGTAAATGGGAACGTGATTCATATGGCATGAAACGTGAATAGCATGACATCGGGCATGGGACCATGAGCAACCTGATACATTATAGATGCATATCGTGGCATCTGGACCTGATTTCATGAGTATTGAGCTAATAATAAGACATAAGTGTGATTTGCGTGGAGTAAAATTATAGGCTCACTCTTGGGTCAGAGACATAAGGCATGGATAAAATATTACCTTTAGAATTTAGATATACCGAAAGAATAGGACATGGTTCAACATAGCTTACTCTTATCACCGTGAGTGAACGCCCTTGTTATAAATAAGGCTCATGAAAGAATGGATTATAGGTATGTATAATTCGTTCCTCGAGCATCTAAGACATGGGTAGAAAGTCACTTTGAACATAAAAATGGCATAGGTACTTCGGAAAAGATAAGGGCATCCTTTGTGCCAAGCTACAAGATAGTTTAAAACATTAGCCAAAGAAACATAAGCACGAATTACATAGAATATTAGGTAGGACATCCATCTTGGTTCACCTTCATTATTATCTAACAAAATCATTGTTACGATACCGCTATAACTGGGATGCATAGCGAAATGGATTGGGGCACGAGTATGTGGTAACATGGAGAACATAATCATAAGAGTCAAGATCATCATCAGATTTGAAAAACACTTAGATGCTAGAACATGAACATGAGTATAAAAGCATGATAGATATGTGAGACCTGAATGCGGGGTTTTTTTTTTTTAGACATGAGCACACCTGATGTGCGAAACATGAAAGGACATTCCCTTGCATAGCGTACTATCGTATGAAGTATTAATTCTTGTATCTTAAATGTGGAGTGTAAAGCTCTAACATGGGCATGATATGGGTATGAAAGGCATGAGTAGAGTACGTTTGGGCATTAGTACCACATAGTACATGAATTACTCTGGAATTGGAACCGTTATACCCTTAAAACCCGCTATTCGATCTAGAGCTTTATCTCCTAACATAATTACCTAGTACTTGATCTCAACAGCATGACAAAAATCACATTCTACGCACCTTATCTTGGCTACATGAAACTGTGACCCTCTGACATAATCTCCTTAACACTTATCAACTTACAAAACACATAGTTTATATCGGCACCTCATCGCACGATCTCCCCCTTAGTTCAAAAGATGACGTCTAAAGCCTGTGGATCCCTTGAGTTAGCGATAAGTGGTCATCTAGTGGTTCTGCTAATTTCCTCTAACATACTGACGACTCATTTCTTCGGCTTACTTCAAGCAAGTCTTACTTACTGGGAAAATTGGATTACTTAAATGAACAGGTTTCTAATGTACATAATTGACATACTAGCTTTGTCAGTCTTGAGGAAAACTCTTTTCTGATAACCCTTAAAGGCTCTTCTTCTGTAGCTTGTTCTCTTATTGCTTAGATGTCTTTCTTCTTTCACCAATTTCTATACCTCAAATTTAACTTAAACCCTTTGGGTTCTAATACGCCTTCGGTGTATTCATATTGTTACATCCGGCATTTTTGTTTATTCGAAAAATTCAAGATAAATTGACTTGTGATGAATAAGGCCATAATTGGACATTTCTTGGTATGAATGTGTAGGTTATGAATACAATGGTGTGGAATTACGAAAGGAGGCCAAGGGCAAAATTGGAATTTTGGGAAATTTGTCCCATGAATTACAATAATTAGCCAACCATTTTGGGCTCAAAAAAAAATAAGTGAAGGGAGGCCCAATTTAAGGGGCCCAACCGGCCACCACACATCCAAGCCCATGGATTAATTAAATTCCATGGGAAATTATATATCATGGATAAGTATCAAGAAGTTTCAAGAAAAAGGAAAACAAGAACAACAAACAAAAAGAACAAGAGGGTTCGGGTGAGAGAGAGAAAAAGAAAGAAAAGAAAGAAAAAAATTTTGGAGCCAATTCTTTGGTTTAAAAGTTCATCTCTTGTGAAATTATTACCAAGTACAAAGCCCTCTACAAGTTGATATAAGTATTGTGGCAAGAAAACAATTTATCCTCCAAGTGAAGAACTTGAAGAAAGGTGAGGATTTCATGCTTTTGTTATGTTATAAATGGTATATGTATGTTGTAGTATGTGTGAAGGAATGAAAAGTATGAAAATTTTGTGTGTTGGAAGTGGTTGTGTTTGGGCCGTGAGCATGCTTGTGTTACATGTCCTTGATGATTTGAATTCATGTTGTAATTTAGTTGTAGTGTGATGGAAATTGTATTAGAAATGAAAGTGGGATGAATTAATGGAAGTTGGGGGATATTGCATGTTGGCCGTGTGGTGCCTTGTATGAAAGTGGATGGATTGAATTTATTTAATGCAATACTTGTGTTGTTATGACTTTGTGAAGTAGATGGAAGGATAATGGTTAAGCTAAAACGAAGAATTTGTTGGTTAAGTTGTTGTCGGAAAGTATGTCGCTTTAGCGTGATTTCATGAAAATTATGACTAATGATAATGAACTTGGGAATATGGGAATGTGTTTATGAACTTGTATGTTGAAAGTTAGGAAAAGATTGGAAAAGTAGTGACTTAATGGGAAGTTTGAATGTTTGTGTATCTTATGAATATTATGTGAAAATGGTATGGATGCCTCCGACGTATGTCGTAATGATTTTGGTGGATAATGAATATGAAAATAATGAGTTTGGTTTGGAAATGTAAGTTTGAAACGAAAGATGTTTCGTTATGTCGAAAGATGGCTAGTGATGCCATAGTGTATGTCTTAATGTTTATTGTTGTTTTAATGTCATTTCTGGGTTATTGTGTTAATGAATTGAGCCGAGCTAAGTCTCGGGGATGTTGTGTTAATGAATTGAGCCGAGCTAAGTCTCGGGGATGTTGTGTATACAGAGGAAATGCTGCCGAAATTTCGGTAGGCAAGCATGTGTTAAGTTGGAATATTGAAAGTTTGAAACTAACAAATGGTAAACTTGACCATTTCCAAATTTTGGACGAAATTCGGATTGACGACAAGCGAGCGTAAGGTGCTACCAAGGTATGTGAAGCATTTCCCTTTGTTCCTAGGCATGTTCCGGATGTGATAGGCTCGGCCGCGAGCCTTAAGTACGACTCCGTCCCCCGGAATTCGAGACGGAAAACCGCTCCAATCCCTTCAATCCAATTGAAGCTATTTTCTTACAAATTGCCTTTAAAGTGAATTTTTGTACAAAACTTCCCTAAACGGAGTCGGAACACTTCCAGATGATTATGGATGACCTTATAAGGTCTACTATCGGTAATTTACCTATGTCGCCTCGAGTTTATCCGCGGCGGGCCCACGAGGCCCGATACCTTCTGTATGATCTTAATTACTTTAGTTTTGCCCGATTTTCTCAGAAAACACCTAGACTACTATTCTGATCACGATACGACTGTTTTTATACAAATCTTACAAAATAGTTTATGACATTTGGAAATCTGGTTCTGGTTATAATCTGTCGTGCCTCCCCAAGTGACGTGTAGGCACGTACCTTGAAAACTATCTGAATACTTGGTTCGATCGGCCAGTTGGCCTACTTCTGTTCTGTTGAGTCTGTATGACGATCTGTATGTATGTGGTTCCTCATTAATCAGTTCGTGCACGTGCTATGATTCCTTTCACCGGATCCCGGGCCGGTACGTATATCGTGCGGTGGGCCGCCGAGCCCCATATGTGAATTCTGAAGTATGATGTGTCCGGTTTCGGGGTACTGTGTTATATGTCCGTCCCCGGTTACCGAGGATATATTACGAAGTATGATGAGTCCGGGCTCGGGGTGCTGTGTTATCTGTCCGCCCCCGGGTACCGTGGTTATGTTATGATGAGTGACGGAGATCGGAGAAGAATTTCTGATATCTGACGTGTTGTGGTGCCAATGGCAGGAATGGCGACCACGTTCTTGTACCCTATGTGTGATTTTGTCTGTCTGTATGACTTATGATTCTGTCTGTCCGTCCGGCTTATCTGTCCGACTGGTTATGATTCTGTATGTCCGTCTGGCTTATCTGTCCGACTGGTTGTGATTCTGTCTGTCCGTCTGGATTATCTGTCCGACTGGTTGTGATTCTGTCTGTCCGTCCGGATTATCTGCCCGACGGGTTACGATTCCATCTGTCCGTCTGGATTATCTGACCGACGGGTTTCGATTCCGTATGTCCTTATGGATCCCGATTCTGTATGTCCGCATGGACTCTGATTCTGTCCGTCTGGACCACGATTTTGTCCGTCTGTCGGGACTATGTCTCTGTCTGTCCGGCCTATGAGCCTGTCTATTATATCTCCGTGCTTCCGGTCCAGATCATGATTATGTTTGATATATTTCTGCTTTACATACTCGGTACATTTTTGTACTGACCCCCGTTTCCTCGGGGGCTGCATTACATGCCCGCAGGTACAGGCGCACTCGGTGACACGCCGCCAGCGTAGGGTTCTGATTCATCTATTTTGAAGAGCTCCTTTGATCCGGAGCGTACACTTTTGGTATATATCTTCTGTTTTCCGTATGTTCTGTATGTATGGAAATTCTGGGTACGGCGGGGCCCTGTCCCGTCATATGATTCTGTATGTCTGTAGAGGCCTGTAGATAGATGTGTGGGTTACGGGTTTCGTCTGTATGTTAGCCTTATCGGCTTATCTGTAAATGTCTGCATGTTCAGGTATATACATATATATATGTTTGCGCGCGTGCCGTATCTGTATCGGCCTACTTCTGTAACATCTGTTTTAAAAAAAAAATCTGTATGATACGAAATTCGGTCAGGTAGGTATGTACGGGTACCCAGTTAGGGTACCAGTCGCGGCCCACGGGGTTGGGTCGTGACACATATAGTTATCCACTTAGTAGTGCTAACTTGACTAAATAACTCAAATCGTACTTCTACTAACTCTGTTGAAAATTTCTAATTCACTGTATCTATTCAAACTTACTCACTATGCTTCTGTTAACCACTTGCTAGCATCATATTCTCTAATTCTTCTCTAAGTACTAAAGTGAAGCGTAAGGTTATTTCTAACTTTTCCTCCTTATCTGACTCTATTCTGGGGTTGTATACTATCTTTCTGAACTATAGACATGGATCGCACTTAGGGAAATTTCATCCGTCTCAAACAAGGAATTGGAACAACTAACCCCAAACTCCCTATACACTTTCAAAATTATATCATACTAATTTGAAATTTAAGTTTTATTTCATTTTTTAATAATATAATATATCAAAAGTAGTTCAAATCAGAAATTTGTCAGTATTTAACATCTCTTTTAGAGATATATACGAAATTTAAGTTTTAAGACACATAATCAATAGTCTAGATTGAGAAAAAAATGTCTGATATTAACGTCTCTTTTAGAGATATATATTGAGCGCATGACAAAAAAATTAAATTTTAAGACATAGAATCAGTAGTTCATAGCGAAAATTTGTCTGATATTAACATCTCTTTTTGAGATATTTTATGTGACTATTAGGTAAATAATTAATTATATTAATCTCCACATAAAATACTTAATTTGTGCAAAAGAAAGTGTGGAAAGTAGAGGCATTATCACGTATTATACCCGAAAGTCACACCTGGAGGAAGGAATAAAATATTTTCTTTGGTAATTTTAAAAAGCTCGAACACAAGATCTCTACGAGATATTTCTTAGTTGTAACATAAAATGAAAAACGGGCCACATTGTCCCGTGAATGTAAATTATAAAACTTTGCACTTTTCAGCCACTAGAAATTGAGTTTACCGTTTGTTTTTAATTCCGGTGGGTCCAAAGGGGAATTAAAAGCATGCAAATGATAAACTCAATCTCTTATAAATTTGCATTCACAGGGATAATGTGGCCTCATTTTTCGTTTTTTATATTTATGGTTTAATCTAAGAAGTGATATATAATGCTGAATGGAATCAACGTGTATGGAAATCCAAAAGCCATTGTTTCTCTGTTGGTTGCTTTTCTTTTTTAGGGCAAAAGGTAAAAACAGGATAATGCCTCTTTTCCACACTTTCTTATGCATGTTTTCGCAAAGTTATTGCTTATTAGCTGCCTATCTTTAAGAGTAAATCTTTTTCTCATGATGAAAGCCCTCACCACAATTTGTTGCTTAAATTTCATCAAGAGTTTATGCTCATATGAATTAATTAGTTCACACTTCACTCTTAGCACATACATTACTTTCATTATTTGAGCAACAAATTTTGGTGAGAAATAACTTTGAGAAAACATGCATAAGAAAGTGTTGAAAAGAGGTATTATCACGTTTTTTACCCTTTTTCCCTAAAAAAGAAAAGAAACCAACAGAGAAACAATGGCTTTTGGATTTCCATGCACGTTGATTTCACTCTCTTGTATTATATACCACCTCTTAGATTATATCATAAAAAACGAAAAATGGGCCACATTATCCCCGTGAATGCAAATTAATTTATAAGAAATTGAGTTTGTCATTTGCATGCTTTTAATTCCCCTTTGGACCCACCGGAATTAAAAGCAAATGGTAAACTCAATTTCTAGTCGCTGAAAAGTGAAAGTATTATAAATTTGCATTCACGGGGACAATGTGGCCCCATTTTTCATTTTAATTCCATTTTTTTTAGAGATATGATTTGAAATTAGGTTTATTTGAAGTTGAAGTTTTGTTTGAACATACAATTTGAATTTCTCAAGTTGTATTTTTTTTTTCATAAATATGAAAACCCCACAAGTTGTGAAAACTGTCAAAACTTCCTCAAGTCTTATATAATCTTACCAAATGAGCAAATCATAGTTCATAACAAAGTTAATACGTTAGCTACTAGAAGGCATTTCTAAAAAATACAATATCTATTGGTCGAACTTAGTTCAATAAAAAGGAAAATTGAACATGAGTCGTAGTGTAACTACTCTTTAATATAATCCTTCCACATGTACGGACAATATATTCACGTCGAGCATGCATTTTCGCTCAGATACCGAGAAGACAAACTAAGATTGTTAGTATGAGTCAATTAAGTTTTACATTTGTTTTACATTTACAAAATTTGTCTACGAACTTATGGATCTATTTTACAAAATATAAACTTATGGGTCAAGTTTTACATCTAAAAATAAAATAAAATCATGATATGAAGTTGAAATTTTGTACAAATTTCATAAACAAACGCTAATCTGAAATCAAAATATGAAATCATGCTTCCAAATCCTATGGCTAAACGCCTACTTAATTTCACTTACATTTGAGACTATGGATTATGAGTCAAGAGAGTTCTTACCGAATTTTTTTATTTTATTACATAGGGGGTAGGGGAAAAAGAAATGTGGGAGGGGATTACAACGTAGGGATTCAAACCCTCACCAATAAGGTGAAAGTTCAGGTTGCCAATCAACTGAGCTACTAGATCCCTGCCATTCTTACCAAATTCAAACATGTAAATGTAACTCTTTAATTTAATCTATACTTGTCTTTCGCATATGTATAGTGTGAATTCAGAGCGAGGATTTGATACTGGCTTCTAAAGATTTTGTATGTATCATTAGAGACAGAGGTAGAAATTAGACATTGTGGTTCGACACTGCGCTAATCCCGAAATAAAAAGTTGTATCACACATAGGATAAAATATTATCATAATTATCCCTAGTTGTAATCCGCCAGCCAAACGACCCTAACATATATATATATATATATATATATATATATATATATATATATATATATATATATATATATATTTTAAATTGTTAGTGAATTTTGACCTGTTACAATAGGTTATTTACCTTACTGTTTAGTTTACATAAGCGGACTTACTATAAATAGCTACATATTGACGGTTTTTGCAGTTACCTTAACCTCCAAAGTGAAAAAAATTATACACTGTGAATGTCCATTAAGTTAAATTCTGTTGAAAATAACATGGCAATAAGAGAGGAAATAAAAAGTACAAAGTGATCCTCTGAGGTTTTATGATAATTTAGTTGATATATGGACTGGAAACCTTATCTTGGTGTCCAGTAAAATTTTCATATTTGTGGATACCTGTTAAGTCCCTCTCACAAGCTTTTAAGATCATCAATTTTATCTTTTTAATTTTTTCCTATATACTGGAATAATTCAAGTGTTGTTGAATGGATTCTTTATCTTATTGAATAAGACTATATTGACATTTTCAGCTAAATTGACCAGGACAGGGAATCACTCGCTTTTACCAGAAAGTTCCATTGTAAAAAATCACAAGTTCAATAAAATTTCAGATATTTCCAAGACCTAGTTTATAATTTCTAATCAAAGAGGAATTAATTACATATGAAATAATATGAATACTTGGTCATAACTTCACTTGAAAATGCTAAACCGATATTTGCAAGTTGAAGTTTTTGTCCATAAAGTTCTTGTATTGAATTAGTACTTAAGCTTCAAACTAATTACTAAGTAATTAATTATTTCATGCATCATATTTGTCTGTTTTAAATTGTTTAGCCTCATTTGTTGAAGTTTGAGGCTGTAAATTAACAATCGAACACTAATCTCATACTAGAATTCTGTTTTATTAATAAGGTCTACATTTTGTCTTTTTAGAAAAATATCAACCAAATATCGTCCAAACACATACTTCTCTTGAGTCAATAATCAGTTTTTTTCAAGTTCAAATTTCTAATGTTATTTTCATAAATTATGATGGATATGCTCAGTGTGGATTCAGTTATCATTTGATGGGAAATATGAGCATTGCAACTTTCTTAGGAACCTTTTCAAAAGTTGATAGATACTCCAAGTATATATATATATATATATAATTCTTCTGATAATTGGATTCCTTATCATCTTTCTGTATGTTTTTTTTTTTTTTTTTGGATTAAAAGTTTTCCATTGTCAATTTTTCTCTTTCAAAAATCTTTGAAGCACGTCCAGTTACTTTCATCTGGTGCCTTAGCTTCTTTTGGGTGCCTAGCCCATCACTTTCTTCTTTTATGTGTCCCTTAGACTTAGAGTACACCTTTTCTCGGACAGATATGACGTCAGAATTTTATATTAGTAATTTAGTATATGAAAAATATCGTTACTGTTGAATATAAGATGGTCCCCAGTAATATATTATAGGAATCTTGTTAATTTTAGTTTAGCCGGCTAAAAAGAAATTCATCCACTTAGTACTTAGTAGTTATAGATTCACCCACGGGTTCGAGTCGTGAAAATAGCGTCTTGCAGAAATGCAGGGTAAAGATGCGTACGATAGACCCTTATGGTCCGGTCTTTCCCCGAATTCCGCGCATAACGGGAGCCTAGTGCACCAGACTGCTCTTTTAATAGTAGTAAATTGTAGCCGTTGTCGGTGTATACTCAGTATAACAAGTGTATGATAAATTTAAAGGGCAACTTACATAAATGACTACATTTTGAGGGTTAAAAATTTGGCATGGCTACACTTTAGCTAATTACATTTCGTAGCTACAGTAGACTGTATTCACGCTCTATAGTAGATTGTATGCAAAATTCGGATTGTGTTCAAAATTCGGATGAGTCAGATTTCGCTGTATCCAAGTTCAGATTTCACTTTATTCAAGTCAGATTTCGATGTATTCAAGTCAGATGTATTCAACTAAGTTGTATTCAAGTCAGATGCATTCAACTCAACTGTATTCATTTGTAGCTATTTTTACACTGTATTCACTTTATTATATTTAATAGTCGGTTGCATACACACAAAAAAATCCTTCAAAATACATCCCCAAACACTGAATTTTCCACTAAAAATTAACAAATACACTCAAATACTGAATACCTGAAATAAAATACACCCCAAAAAGAAATAAAATACACTTCAAATTCATTGTATTCATTTGTATACAAAAAGATCTCCTTCAAATACACTCAAATACTAAATATACACTACAAGAAAGTACAGAAATCACAACAAAAAAAAATTATATTTGGCAACAACTTAGTTTTATTGTTGGCAAATGATTTTTTTGTTGTCATAGTATTGATTATTGTTGCAAAAAGTACTTTTGGCAACAAAAAAAAAAAGTTGTTGCACGTTGTTGCAATAACAGCCGTTGGGAAAAGTTCATGCAATAAAATATTTTTTTTTGTTGCCAAAAGTACTTTTTGCAACAATAATCAATCTATTCCAACAAAAAAAAATTGTTGCCAAATATATTTTTTCTTGTAGTGTATAGGAAATAAAATACACCGCAAAAAGAACTAAAATACACTGTATTTTCCGATCAGATCTGAAAAATATAATGTATTTTTCGATCGCCGGAGATTAGAGAGACAGCGGTGGTTCAGATCTGCCCGACGCCTCCACCTCTTCCTCCAACCACTGCCACCAACAACCAACGAGATGGATCAAACCGCCACCATACAGATCTGACCGCCACCAACAACCTCCAACCACCGCCACCAACAACCCTCATCCACTTCCACTCATCTCATTGGGCAGGTCTGAGCCACCATCACTCCCACCATACAGATCTGACTGCCACCACACAAATCCATACAAAAATCAACAAAAATCAAATAAACTGTTAATAATCCAAAACCCTAAGGTTAGATTCGTCGACAAAGGCGACGACGACAACTATTAGACTCGCCGGAGAAGATGGAGAGGAAGAGAGAACTAAACGTTAGAGAGAGAGAGAGAGAGAGAGAGAGAGAGAGAGAGAGAGAGAGAGAGAGAGAGAGAGAGAGAGAGAGAGAGAGAGAGAGAGAGAGAGAGAGGAGGAGAGAGTATCTGACTTAAAGAGTTGAGATATACACGTGGTCAGCTTATTTTACCTTAATAAATAATAAGTGTCATTAACATACAACTATTAGCTATAGAAAGTAATTAATTCAAACTTTAGTTACTAAACATAATTAGTAGTAATAGTTTGCCACGTCATGTAGATTTCCCAGATTTAAAATCCATACTCAAACTCAAGTTTTGAAGACGAAAATATTTGCAAAAGAAATTGAAAAGCAAATCAAATTGAAAGGTAACTCTATGCATTACAAGTCTCCAAACCAAAAATACTTTTAGCTGCAAGAAATATGCCCTTTAGTGTCAATATAAGAATTATTGCAATAACATTTACCAAAATTACTTATTCATCATTGTATCTAGCTAAAAACTTTAGAAGTAATTAAAGGTGGCAAATAAACGAGTTAGGTTAAAGTTGAGCACGTCAAAACGGATCAAATCAATAAATAAGTTATGATCTAACCCTTTAGTGGAATTTACTCTCCGCTGCTCCGGCCGCTCGCTAAAAATAATTAAAATTTCTAGCCATATATACAAAAGAATATAGACTAGTTATGTATAAAATATATATTATATGTATACACACATTAATATACAAAAAATATATATGTTTCGGCTATTGTTTTAGTGGGCGGCTAATAGCATTCATGGTGGCTTACTTCCATTAAAGTTGATGGGGTTCAGTGAGAAATATCGTGAAAGAAGAGCCCAAGAGACAAGTCCTATGCAAATGATAGTTTTGCCCCTCCTGGCATAATCCACTTTTTTATTTGCAAACTCATGTTTTGCCTACTCCGGCATACTACCTTTTTCGCAAAGTTATATTTCTGCCTACACTGGCATACTTTTACTTTTTGAAACTTAGCTCTTGCCCCTTCCGGTATACTTTCACATTTTATATGCAAACTCGTGTTCTGCCTCCTCCGGCATACTCATCTCTGTTGGAAAGTTATTTTCTGCCCACTCTGGCATACTTTTACTTTTTGAAACTTAAATCTTGCCCCTTCCGGCATACTTTTCCCTTTTTCAAGCATAAGGTTTGCCCCTTCCGGCATATTTTTCAAAACTTGTTCATAAATTTTCCTTTTTGTGAACCTAACTTCTGCTTGTTTCGACATAATTTTCAATCTTTTACTACTTTCAGAATTTGTTAATTTTTTATTTTAATATTTTTTCTTCGATGATGGATGTTGTGTTTCTTAATTTGTTACTTTATGTAGGTTGTTGTGGAGGAACAATTTGTCGGTGAACAGTTTGGTGACGCCAATCGTGAAGAATCCAACGTATCTCCACCGAAAGGACATATGCCTGAAAATCTTGAGCAAATTCAAGATGACGTTGTGGTGGTTTCTGATCATCTCGAACGAGATTTATCTCCTGCCAGAGATGATAGGATAGAAGAGGGTGATACGTTGGTGTCGCTTCATCATGATGAATCGATTGTATCTCAAGCTGAAGGAAAAGCAACTGGAAATGTTGAGGTTGATTGCCTTTGGTAAATTTACATTTATACTTTGTTGTTTTTAACACTTTTTTTGCTCTTTTCTGTTTTGCTTATGCAAATGATAGTTTTGCCCCTCCTGGCATAATCAACCCTTTTATTGCAAACTCATTTTCTGTCTACTCCGACATACTACCTTTTTTCGCAAAGTTATATTTCCACCTACACTGGCATACTTTTAGTTTTTGAACTTAGCTCTTGCCCCTTCTGGCATACTTTCACATTTTATATGCAAACTCATGTTCTGCCTTCTCCGGCATACTCATCTCTTTTGGAAAGTTATTTTTTGTCCACTCCGACATACTTTTACTTTTTGAAACTTAAATCTTGCCCCTTCCGGCATACTGTTCCCTTTTTCAAGCATAAGGTTTGCCCCTTCCGGCATATTTTTCGAAACTTGTTCATAAATTTTCCTTTTTGTGAACCTAATTTCTGCTTGTTTCGACATAATTTTCAATCTTTTACCACTTGTAGAATTTGTTAATTTTTTATTTTAATATTTTTGCTTTGATGACGGATGTTGTGTTTCTTAATTTGTTACTTTATGTAGGTTGTTGTGGAGGAACAATTGGGCGGTGAATAGTTTGGTGACGCCAATTGCGAAGAATCCATTGTATCTCCACCAAAAGGAGATATGGCTCAAAATCTTGAGCAAACAACACTTGAAAATCCTGAGCATATAAGACGTGAAACACCTGAAGCTCAAGTTTCTAACGAGGGCGATGAACGCGTTGTTGTTCCTCATATTGGTGTTATGCCCGAGCCTATTAATGCGGTTGAGCCATTGAGGAGCGAACCAGCCAATGCAGACCCGGTTCAAGTCAGTACTCCAAGGGAGTCTGCTGTTGTTGATGGAAAGGGTGAGAACTCTCAAGGAATGGAGGATAATTTTCGATATGTGTCCTTTGAAGATATTGTAAATGTTGCTTCTTCAGCTGTCAAAGAGAGTACTGTTAGTCAAACCCCTCCTATTGCTGAAGAAGAACCTGTTGTCGAAGTGGCGGAAGTGCTATCTTTCTTGAAGACAAGGCGCCAGAGGAAAAGGAAATAGTGGGTGATACCCCGGCACCCGGATGGATGCTATATTCTGGACGAAACGATCTTCCTTTTGGGTCACGGAAGGACGAAAGTGACTGGGATGAACAGTACAGAAGGATGTGCCCATTCCATTACTTCAAAAGCAAACTTGCCGTGACCTTTTGGGAAAAATTTATCAATCCTCGAAATCTTCCACCAAGTAGCTTTCGACCTACTGGGTAAGTTTTTAGTTATTGTGTGCTTTCTTGCATTTTTCTTCCTTATTTTGGTTTTATGTTTTTTTCTTTTTAGTCTTTTAAGTACAATCTCTGTATTTTTGCCCCTCGTGGCATAATCCCCCCTTTTATTCCAAACTCTTGTTCTGCCTACTCCGACATACTACCTTTTTTCGCAAAGTTATATTTCTGCCTAAAACGGTATACTTTTACTTTTTGAAACTTAGCTCTTGCTCATTCCGGCATACTTTCACATTTTATTGCAAACTCATGTTCTGCCTCATTCGGCATACTCATCTCTTTTAGAAAGTTATTTTCTGCCCACTCTGGCATACTTTTACTTTTTGAAACCTAAATCTTGCCCCTTCCGGCATACTTTTCCCTTTTTCAAGCATAAGGTTCGCCTCTTCCGGCAAACCTTATTCATAAAATTTCCTTTCTATGAACCAAACTTCTGCTTGTATTTTTGTAATTTTTGTTCTCTTTTCTATAATCAGGGCAGAAGACGAGGTAATGTATCCTGGAAAGTTGAACCAACTCAGTGAAGTTTATAAGTTGGGTGATGTTGAGCCAAAATATAGGATGTTTTTTTTGGAGCTGTAGCATGATGTCTATGCGCTTAATGATAAGGTTCGTGATTGTCTTTTACTTTTTCTTTTCTTATTTTTCTATTATTTAGTGCTTCTTGCTTCTTGCTTTTTTTTTTCTTTATTGCTGAATCGCTATTTTTTTTTCCTTAACACAGCATATGGATGTGATGCTATATTATTTGAGGAAGAAAATGATGTATCATCCTCCAGCTGCCAATGATGTATCATCCTCCAGCTGCCAATGTTGTTAAGTACACAACCGTAGATATGATGTTTGATCAGCTTGTGCAATTTGACATCAATAGATACTACGAAGACCCGGTTAATTACCACTGGTTTTCTGGCAGCAGTGATGATGCATTTTTACTGAGTAATATTGTGTATGGGCAAATAGGAAAATGTGGTATATCATGGGAGAATGTCGACAGGGTATTAATTCCTATTCACCCAGGATCTGATGATCCTAAAGCAATTTCTCACTATGTACTTGCTGTTTTCATGATTGATGAGCGTAAATTGGTAGTTTATAACTCACTCAATCATAATGATGATCGTTTGGTTCGCATTGTCGAGGCCTACTGTGGTATGATCCCTAAGTTGTTGATGGTCAATGATTTTCAATTATTCAGGCCATCATACAATAATTTCAGTAATCTGACATATACCTGGGCATTTGTGTAATAAAATTTTGCCGGGGTCGGCATAGTTTCTCATTAAGTAAATAGAAGTTCTGCCCATTCCGGCATAATTTAAGTTCAGAAACTTGCCAAAACCAGCAACAAAGACAAACCCTTTGAAGTTATTGACCAGTCAAAATGCATTTATTGGGGATTGTTTGTGACGGAAAGCTGTTATTTTGTTGAAAACCAAAGTTATGCCCTTTGAATCACAACTTTATGGTGGTTATGTAATAGGAGTTTGCCGGGGTCGGCATAGTTTGTCATTTTATGAACAGAAGTTCCACCCTTTCCGGCAGAAATTAAGTTCAGAGAACTTGCCACAACCAGCAACAAAGACAAAACCTTTTAACTTTTTTCACCAGTCAGAACGCATTTTATTGGGATTAGTTGAGACCCCATAATTGTTATTTTAGTATGAATGAATTTTTATTTTTAGTCTATGTTGTTGTTGTTGTTTTTTTTTTCCAATCCAAAATTTGTATGAATGAAATTTTAGTATTAATGAATGAAATATTTTACTTAGTGTTAATTGTATTGTGCTGAATGTTTTATCCAATTTTTCAGCATTTTAAAATATTGTATAAATAACAAAGCACATAAGTATGCCCCTAACGGCATACTTATTTATTTTGTAAGCGGAAGACCTGCCGATTCCGGCATAAATGTAAAACTTGAAACATCAGACAAAAACAATATTGTTATGTCCCAAGGGATACATCTATTAAACTTACCAGGATGTAGTCTTTGAGATACCAATTTTGTTTTCCCGGCAAAAACTGTTATACCTGCCACATGAGGCATAAATTATAAAACTGGATAATTAAAGTTGATGATTTTTTTCTTTTACCTCAATGTTTTATGGTAGAGAATTGTAGATTTCATGTAGGGACATTTATCTGTTGCTATTATATAGTCTTTTATTATCAGCAACAAGAAGATAACAACTTAATAAAAGAAATTAATAAAAGAAAGAATGGACAGAAGAATAAATGAGTGATAAGATGCTTGAAGTCTCAGTCTTAGTAATACCAAAGTGTTGCCATTTCTTTCAAGCAAAGTGTGCATTATGCGTCAAGAATCATAAGATAAATTCATATAAACCATGTATAAGAGTGTGATGTTAAGATGACAATTTCCTCTTCCTGTATCTTCTTGAATATGGATTGAGAGCTGGACTGTGGTTACAGGTTGCCCTAGTGTGTCCAAAGAACTTGCATTTACCACATCTGTATGTGTACTTTGTCGATTCTCTTCTTGGGCGATATGTTTTTGTTTGTTTTCTTCCAGGTCTTATTTTAACATCAGGCGGCGTTATTTTAATATCCATAATGTTTTGTGGAATAATCCACGAGTCTTGATTTCCAACTGATAATATTTCACCTTTGTATGTCTCTTGGCAGGCTTGTTTCATGAACCAGTCCGCACAGTATGTAGATTTTGTCAAAATTCTTTTGTCTATAACTGCCATGGCATGTATGCACGGTAACTCCTCAGTTTGGAACTCCAAGCACTCACAAGTCATATTCTTCAGGTCTACATTGTATTGATATCCTTCATCTTTCACAACAAATTTGACGGGAGTTATGTTTTCTACCTGTGGAAATTGACAATATAAATGAGTGATATTTTTTGTGGTAATTTTCAGATTATATGAGAGTTATGCTCTTTCCGGCATACTTCCTGTACAGTGAAAATAAGAGTCTGCCCCTTCCGGCAGAACTAAGTATAAATTAGGGTGATAGTTATTCCTTTGTCCAACATAAATTTTGTGTTTGGTTAATTTTAAACTATACATTGCTCATAAAACTAAGATTGAAGTGTGTGTTGGTAAAATTTACTTACTTTCATTGTGAGCATAAAAACAGTGTCATAGTTATGCCCTTACCGGCATAATTCCATGCTAGTTAAAATAAGAGTCTGCCCCTTCCGGCAGAACGAAGTATAAAAATAAGGTCATAGTTCTTCCTTTATCCAGCATAACTTTTGTATTTGGTTAAAATTAAACTATTCATTGCTCACCAAACTAATATTGAAGTGTGTGTTGGTAAAATGTACTTACTTTCATTGTGAAGCCTCTACTTATCTTTTCAAGCAGAATCTTTTCAGCCTAACATGTCAGGTCATGGGACGGTCCTGTTGCGTCCAATTTTCTCTGGTAAAACCAATTTTGCAGCTTGTTCTGGATGTAATCCATACATGCCATTATTGGCAACTTCCTTGCTTTCCTCAATACAGAATTCATTGTCTCGACATTGTTTGTTATGAGCATGTTGTAACGCCTGTTGGTGTGGAATGAACGTGCCCATCTTTCCGGTGGTTCTTCTTCTATGTATTCTGCAGCTTTTGGGTCGATTTGTTGTATCTGTGACATATAGGTACGAAACTCTTCCTGTTTGTAGGTAGTTACTGCATTGTAGAACAGTGATAGGATCGCTTCGGATGGAAAATATTTCTGCAAGTTCTTCTCCATGTGGTAGATACATATTCCATGCTGGGTATCTGGATACAGTTCTTTGATTACAGTTGCAATTGATGCGTGGCGATCGGAAAGAATTGATAGGTCTTTGCGCGTGTCAAACACCTTTTTCACGTGTCTGAAGAACCACTTGTAGGATTCATTATTCTCAGAATCTGCAATACCAAAAGCGAGAGGAAATATGTTGTTGTTTCCATCTTTTGCTACTGCTATCATGATCACACCGTGGTATTTTGATTTCAAGAAGGTTGCATCCACCATCATTACTGGTCTGTAGTGTTTCCAACCCTCAATTGATGCTCCATACGCGAAAAAACATACTTAAACTTATTGTCAGCGGTCCATTTGATGTTAGCAACTGTTCCAGGATTTCTTAATTTCATCATGTGAAGATATTGCGGTAGAAGTGTGTAGTTATTTTCTGGGCTTCCTCTTATGACATTATAAGCATGTTGGAGGGAACGTCATGCTTTGTGGTAACCAATGTGCAAGCCATATCTGCTTCTCATTTCTTCAATGACAAATTTGGGTGTTATCTCTTGTAGTGTATGGCGTACTAGGTCTGTAATGTATTCCGCTATGACTTTTGAAGTTGCATTTCTCATGTCAGAGGTGATGAAATTTATTAAACAACTATGTCTCTTTTCAAAGTTAACTACTTTGAAAAGTTCTGATCCTCTGAACCTTGAACTGTGGAAACGCCAAATGCAGGTTGGGTCCACACATCTGATGTAATACCATTGCGTGCATGACTTTTCTACCTTGTACTGTTGATGACGAGTAATTGCAATGTTATTCATGCACTTTTTCACGGTATCTTTGTCTTTGAATAAAATGCCAAGTTCTATTTGATCAATCGATGCACTAGGTGTCAAAATTTGTGTATCATTTTGTATCCTCTTCCTCTTTAGTGTCTTTGTTTTGTTGCATGATTGTGTTTGTGTCTCTTTAACTGTCATCTCGGAGTAAGTGATACAACATTCATTGAAGTTGGATGCTGAGAAAGGTCATTGTTTACAACTTGCTCAATGTTTGGCGGTTGCCATTGTAGCTGCTGAGGTGTCTGGTTAGGAGTTACTATCTCGCTCTGCTCATGTGGAATCCCAAGGTTATGTCCAATAGGGCTGTGTTGTTCGTCATCCAATCCAACTTCAGACATGTCTTCTTCATAAGCAATGCAAAGTTGTCTGTCAATTTCCTCTATGGTTTGTCCTTCTGTCATTAGGATAGATTCATTATGATGTTCTTGTAATGGGTTGTTCTCTGCATCAGCTGAATTGAACTCTAATATGAAACGGGAATTTCTGAAGTTGTCATTGTTGTTGAGCAGGTACAAGCAAGTGTGAAGATCAATGTCGTTTGTTACACGCATCCCTTTGGATGTTTTCTCACTGGTGTCAAACCATATTTTGGCCTCTTTTTGCTGAGTATCTTGTGTATTCCCCGCAAATATCTGTTGAGTGAATTGTTGAAAATTTACACCATCATTGACAAGTATTAGCTTGGTTTCATGATTAACATAATTGTAGGCGGCGTCCCATTTGCCGTTGAAGGCTACGTAGATGCATCTTGGTGTCATTTTTTTGTTAAACTTCCTGCATAAAGAGAGATTCACTTGAGAAAAAAAACAAAATGAAATGTATTTAAGTTGTTAGTTTTGAAAATTTAAGTTCTGCCCTTCCCAGCAGGCTTTGTATGTAAAGTCATGAAGTATGCCTGAAACGGCATACTCTACCATTTTGTAAATAGAAGTTCTGCCGCTACCAGCATTCTTCAAAAACGGAGTAACTGTTTCTGCAACAGTTATTCTAATGAAATTGCAGCAGTTATTTTCATAAAACTGAAAAAACTCCTCTGTCTTTATCCAATTTAAATAAAATCCATGCAACATTTATTCCAATTTAAAATGGACTAATTTATACTTCTATATAAACCAACACAACTTTTGGAAGAAGGAAAAAAAAAACACTTTACTTCTGAAAACCAGATATAATCACATACAAAATGAACCAAAATCAACATATTGTACATGTTAATGGTGGCCATGGGCAAGCACATGAACATGCCCATCTTCATAACCAAATCTATCCTAATATTGCAAATTTGCAAATTACTCATGAAATTGCTGATATCAAAAGAGACATAGATTTTCTGAGGGCTCTTTACGGTGCTCTAAGTAGAGAAAATGATGATCTGCGAAGAGAATTACGATTTGTAAGGCAGAGGTTATTCCAGCACACTGGCCAAGTTGACGATGGGGCAATTTGGAATGGGTACACATGAAATTAGAACTGATGATGGTAGTTTGGTACTTATGAAGTTAGGATTTTATGTTTTGTGGACATATATATATATATATATATAAAAATGTATGTTAATGAAGTGTAAGTTTCTTTAGGTTTGTAGAATTTTATTTTAACGGCTTCTAAACAAAAGTATTGCCTTCTACGGCATACTTGTTCAGAAGTTTGTTCAGAACTTTTGCCTGTAACGGCATACTCTACTACTTTGTAAATTGTACTTTTGCCTCCTCCGGCATAAGTACTTTTTGTTTTGCTTAACTTAATGCAGTAACTGTTTTTGGTTAAAAAAAGTGAAAACCTTCTCTACCTTCATCCAATTTAAATCAAATGCCTGCAATAGTTATTGCAATTAGAGGATTGACGCAACTGGACTAATTTATACTTCTGTATAAACCAGAACTTTTGCCTTCTCCGGCATACTTGTTATGAAATTGGTTCATAACATTGTCGTTAACGGCATACTCTACTCTTTTGTAAATTGAACATTTGCCTCCTCCGGCATAAGCACTTTTTGTTTTGTTGATGATAATGTAGTAACTGTTTTTGGTTAAAAAAAAAATGAAAACCTCCTCTACCTTCATTCAATTTAAATCAAATGCCTGCAACAGTTATTCCAATTAGAGGATTGACGCAACTGGACTAATTTATACTTCTATATAAACCAAAACTTTTGCCTTCTCCGGCATACTTGTTATGAAATTGGTTCAGAACATTGTCGTTAACGGAATACTCTACTCTTTTGTAAATTGAACTTTTGCCTCCTCCGGCAAAAGCACTTTTTGTTTTGGTGATGATAATGCAGTAACTGTTTTTGTTAAAAAAAAATGAAAACCTCCTCTACCTTCATCCAATTTAAATCAAATTCCTGCAACAGTTATTCCAATTAGAGGATTGACGCAACTGTACTAATTTATACTTCTATATAAACCAGAACTTTTGCCTTCTCCGGCATACTTGTTATGAAACTGTTTCAGAACATTGCCGTTAACGGCATACTCTACTCTTTTGTAAATTGAACTTTTGCCTCCTCCGGCAAACTTGTTCTAAATTTGCACATAGTTTGCCTTAATTCAAATTTAAATCGATAAGCATTGCCTGATTTAAATTGAATTTACTATAATTACAATTTCAAGTAAATAAGCATTGTATACTAATTTAATTAAGGTATAAAGTAATTAAAATCAGAACAAAGCATTAAATCCAATCAATTCTATTTTGCTGATTAATTTTATCATGCGCAATGTTCAATATGAGCTGTATGTCATCTGTTTCTTAATAATCAGGTCGTAGAAGATGATCTTTTTCAAATATTAACAATCTAAACTCAATAAAATCGTTAAATTGAGTTGAATTAAGATTTGTACTGTTGACACCCAATTTTGTCCCTCCTTTATTTAATCTTATTTACTCGGGCTTCTAAATTTATTGACGAGCTAAATACTTTATTTTCATTTTTTATTGCTACTACTATTAATATCGCTACTTTTATTTTCAACATTACGAGTATTACTTTATCACAAATTTTAAGTGTTCGTCATCGTTTCATATTCGGGTTTGGACTCGTTAAATTAATTACAAGACAACACTTTGTAAAATCCTTATTTTTCTACATATTAATTATTAATTGTCTTTACATAGTATATGTTATACTAGTTATTAAATTAGAAGCCCAAAAAATAATTAATATAGAGGAGGAATTTCAGCCAAATTGATGGCCCAACAGACCAGCCCACTTGATTAAAACTAAATCAGTCCATATTTTATCCCTACCCGGTCCAGTCCATTTCTTCCACCTTACCCGACCCGGCCCACTACATCAATTAAAACCCTAAACTCTTTCATCACCAAAACCTAACCCCTTCAGCCGCCTCCCTCACCTCTCTCTCTCTACCCTCTCTCTTCCGCTCCTCTCCCTCTTTTCCTCTCTCCTACGCTCTCTCCCACTCACCCTTGTCCCCCACACGCCTCTGTCTCCTTACGTTCCTCTCCACTTCCCCTGTTCCCCGCTCCCGTCCCTCTCATACGCTCCTCTCTTTGCCTCAATTACAAATGAAACCCTATAAATATAATCTTGGGGGAATCGTTTTTGGGAGGAGGATTATTCAGTTTTGGAGGGGACTCAACATTGTTTTGGAAAAGGGGGATTTTCAGTATTTTGAGGGATTATTCAGTGTTTAGGGGGACAACAATGCCCCAGCGTTTTTTCAAGGGAGATTACTCAGTGCTTTGGAGACAACCACTATCTTCCCAAAATTGATTTTACCTTTCCGGTGAACTTTAGCCGCGGGGGACAATTACTCTATTTTCATTTTTTGTTTTAACTTTAGTTACTTTAATCGGGTTCGTTCGAGTTCGAGCGTAGATTCGAGACTCCGACGCCTCGTTCACTGCACACGCGAAAGGTCAGTAAACATTTTTGCTTTATGTAACTATCGACGAATTAAATATGTCCTGTTATCTTATGTGTTTTATATGTTTATGTACTTATTAGTTAGCTGATGGATTAGTCTAATAGTCGTTGGTAATAGATGTGGTGTTGGTTTCTGTTTGGATTAGGCTTGTGAAGTTCTCATATAGGTTTAGGTTATAAATTAGTTGGTTAATTTGGCCTTGCTGTGGACCAGCATACAAGTTAGTTTTGTTCCAGTTTATTCACCTGTGTTAGTATGCAATGGTTGGGTTTAAGTTGGCAAAATCAGATTTAGACTAACGACAATTATTTTGCAATAGGTTAGTATGTGTCAGTTGGTTGTGTATGTGAGTGTAAAATCCAAATGCCCTCATGTGGCTTATTTGTGACAAGTTTAATTCATAATGGTCACTCGTTTTATCCGAATCAGTAATCTTGGTCTGTGACTTGTGGTGTGTTTGGTTGCCTGAATTTAGTTATATAGGGAAGTGGCAATGTTTGTATGGGTGTGTTTTCCCTTATTCCCTGATGCCTAGCTCAAATTTCTTTCCCTTTCATCTTTGGTTTCAGTTCTGTTCCATGAGAAATGTGGTAAACAGGTCAGTTTTGGGTTTAGTTTTAGTGTCATATATTAGAGTTTGGGTCGAGACATTCAATCCTGTTTGGTTCATGAAAAATAGGGCCTAAACTGCATTCATTAGGATTAGAATGACATTGGCCTGGTACTTTAAGTAAAAAAAGACTACTTGTGTATTCATCCGAATGACACATGCTCAAACTATGAAGCCTCTGCAATTAATATGCTGTTAGTATCAATATTACAGATTTTAGAACATGTTAATAAGGTTGAACAGCACTTTAGATCCAGCTTCAGTACCTTCAAATACATGCTAGGGCTATGCTTAATTCTGAAAAATATATTTGAGGTTCCCTATTAATAAAACACGCTAACTGTACGCTATATGATCACTCCCTGTTGAGTTAAATCTGTTTAAGTTTACTTATAAGCATTGTATGAATCATATGAGTATACGCCTTTAGAGGACATTCGTTCGAACCTGTAAGAATGGTGAAGCTGCTGCATCTAGTTAACATGTCGAAATGGGAATGCCAAATATGCATGTTCACTTGATTACCTATTTTTGAAGCATTTCAAGATACCTAGGTATTCTCTCTGGTTATGCATGTAATTGTGTTTTGTATTTGCTTTGGCATATTTGTTTTAGCTTGGGATATATGAGATGCCCATGAGTTTTCTTCCCTCTTTCTGCACATTTTGAATTTGCTCGTGTGGGCTTGTCCCTTCCGTACTCTCTTGTTGATCAATAAGCATGTTTATGTGTTTATGTGTTTAGATCCACATATAGGTTTTAACTCTAAAATGCCTGACCTTATACCTGTTGAATCCTTTTGCTAAGTTCAGTGGAAATTGTTATTCTTGTGTCAATTAATCATATGCTAAGTCAGTCCCTTTATGTCATTTGCATATTTCCTAGTTCTTTCCAAAATTTCTATGTGGTCTGAATCTTGTCTATGGGATATTTGCTGGTGTGTTACTGGGATTAAAGAATTTCACTTGATTTTGTTAGTTACAGGTCTGCAACTGCACCATCCCTTCCCCTTTCCTTTTTGGCTGTGCTAAAAAAATGACATATTTACCATGAAGGATTTGTTTGGTTGATATGGTGTTTGAATACCTGCTTCTATCATTGACTCACATAATTTATTATACTTAAATACCTTGTCACTGATTTCAGTCCAGTAACTAAGATAAATAAGAAGGATAGGTCATGCCTTATGTTATTTAAATCTGCTGATTTTCCATTTCTTGGGCTTGGCCTATTTCACATCCAAAATTACATTTGATTCGGTCCTCTCTGTCCAAACAAAGGTCTTACTTATTTAAGTTTCACTGTTGCTGTGATTCAGTTCTGTTGAAAACTCAGCTTTAGCAATTTTAAACCCATACAAGTGACCTGTTGAGTCTAGTGATAATGTTGAAGTTTCTTTATCAACGAAACGTTCTAGCTATGTACTATTTGATCATTTCTTAATGAGTTGGATCTGTTTGTACTCACCTGAGGGCATTGCATAAATTGGATGAACATACGCTCTTGTGAAATACATGTTTGGATCTGTACGAAAGAAAGGATCACTGCAGCTTACTAGTATGCCTAAATGTCACAATCCTGTCTTATTCGATCGAATGTTGGCTGTTTTGTGCCTAAATTGTTCATGGCTATTGGTTAGAATACTATCTGTTTGGCACCTTCATTTTACTCAACTGCTACAAATGACCCAACATGAATGAGGAAGCATGTAGAAAGATTATCATCTCCCTCATACCTTATTTGTCTCACAGAATATAGTAGCGAAAATGAAGACCTGTAAGGCATCTCATGTTTTCTGCCTGTCCATCTTTTTCGTTCCTACATTGCAAGTATACCATGGTTGATTATGTGTATATATGACCAGTATATTACACATGTTTATCGATTGCATACTAATCCTTATCTTTCTTTTTATGCACGACATCTCGCATACGAGTCCAAGCGACTCGTCATCTTCTCCCGCATTTTGGCGTTGGGCCAAAAGCCCAACACAACTCCTCTCGAGTCACCCCCATACAGTAGCAGCCAATCCGGAGCCAAACAGGGAAATAAAAATCTGGGCCGAAGCCCAACAGGCGTGACAACAGCAGCAACACATATAAAAAACTGTTACTGGGCTGAAGCCCAGCTGCAAACAGATCACAGCAATCCAAATGGTCCAAGCCCATTTACATTATATCTACCCCTCTATTTTTTATTTCTGTGTGCATTTAACTTGTATTGTATGACTAACATTTGTGCTTATTAATTAAGATAAACTTTAGTAACATTAAGGGTTTTAGTTTAGTAATGGGTAGTTAATTCCACAAATTACATTCACTTCTATTTTTAAAACTATTTATAGTATCTATAACATTTATTTGAGTAATGGATTTTCAAAATAGCATGACTACATCTTTTGGCTAAGGGAATCATAATTTATGGTTACTATCTTAGAAGTTTAAAACGTTACAAATCTTACACTAACGTTAGCTTATTCTAAGAAATAAAAAGCAAATTAGTTTCAACAGATAACTTTTTCACTTTAGTTCCTTTCCAACACTTGAAATACATATCTGTTTAAAACAACCTTCACACAATATACGTTGAATTAATAGTCTTTCTATAAAACTTTATTAAATAACTCTTTTAAATTTGTTAGGCATTTTCTCCAAAAACATATAAACATTACACATCCTGTTTCTTTTAGTTCATTTGTAACTAAACTCTTTTATGCAACTATTACTTTTCTACAAGTTTTATTTTAAATAACATTCTATTTCTGTCTATAACTTTAGCAAAACTTACAAGATATTTTCTTAAATATTTAAATATTACATCTACATATTTAGCTTTAATTAATTAACCAAAGTCCGATCGGTTAACCATTGTTAATGGGTCTTAAAGGGTGCCTAATACCTTCCCTTTAGACTAATTGAACCCTTACCTAGAATCTTAAGTTTCGCAGACCTTAAACAGAGTTAACTTTAAACATAACTTTAATAAACTTTAGGTGTCCTAATTCACCATAAATAATTAGGTGGCGACTCCTTAAAATAAACAAAAAATAGAAATCACCAATATGTTGTACTCTACTTTAACCCGGTTAAAATGGGGTATAACATGTACCTTTTACTGATGTTGTAGCAGCAAAATCAATTGAGAAATCTAGCTTGAAATAACGATTTGAATAATGTGAAAAATTGGGAACGAAGTTGGGTTGGGTTAACGATATGAAAGAAGGGAAGGATTTGAGAATAGCGATTTTTGTGTTTTATATGTAACGGTTAGGGGTAGTAATGTCTTTTTACTATATTGCTTTTGCTCGGAAGGGCAATAATTAAAGACCACCATTTTGAGGGGCAAAATCTAAAGACCAACCCAAAAGAGGGGCATTCGCGCCAATTGCCCATTAAAAGCCCTTCTTTCGGCTGGAATTGCCATGCCTAAACAATGCAATTGGCATGACTAAACATCCCCAAAATATGGGTTTAAAGTGCAGCCATTAAAAGCCCCTCTTTGGGCTTGAATTGTCATTCCTAAACAAGACAAATGTCGTGACAACATGCCCAAAATATAGGTTTAAAGTGCAGCCATTAGAAAGCCCCTCTTTGGGCTTGAATTGTTGCCACATGGACGTGAGTGATAGTTCATTTATGGAAAGAATTTCAGCCCTTTTGTGGGTTTGAATTTTGGGCAAACTACATAAATGACAAATATTTGGGCTTTAATCAAGCCACATAGCAAATATTTCAATATTTACATTTTGTAGCAACAACCCAGCTATCAGCGGTTGTATACGTTTTTTTTCATTGTATTCATTTTTTATTTTTGCTGTATTCATGAATACAACAAATATTTTTTTTCCTGTTTTTCACTGTATTCATGAAAATGACTATTTGTATTCATAAGTTGGCTTGCTGTATTCATAAATACAGCAAGTAAAAAATGAATACATAAAACATATGTACACCAAAAATTAACAACACAGCATATTTTTCGATATGTATACAACAAATACAGGCGTATACAACATAGATACACCAAAAATATTAACAAAAACAGGCGAAAAACACTGTATACAACATATGTACACAAAAAAAAATTAATACACTCAAAATATTGAATACAAAACATAAATTTTATTGTATTCATTTGTATACAGGCGTTAATTCACTCTATTCATTTGTATATAAAAAGATCTTTTTTGAAAAACACGAAAAATATTATATACCGTGTATGTATACATAGATCTGAAAAATACTTCTGAAAAATATGTATACAGTGTATGTATACACTGTACTGTATGTGTACACAGATTTGGAAAAAAACCTACGATCAAAAATTCCGATCAGATCTGTGTACACCTTCTTCTCCTTCACCTTCTTTTCTCCGTCCTCATCACCATCACCTTTAGATATGAAAAATTCCGATCAGAGACGGGAGAACAACGACGCAACAGAGGCAGTGGTTGGCAGCGTGTGGTTGTTGTGCCGTCTTCGACGTCAATCTATTTCGCCGGAGCTCCGTTTGCTTTCCTTTCTGGCTATACAGCCATGCCAGCATCAATATTCTGCTTAGCTCTGTTCAAATAGAGAAAATCGATTTCGCCGGAGCTCCGGCAGTGGTGGCCGGCGGCGGAACAGTGGGGAAGATGGGAGAGAGAGATGAGAGGGTTGGGTTGGAAGTGAATAGTGTGATGGGTATTCTACTTTGTGTGTGTGTGTGTGTGTATGTGTGTGTGTATATATATATAGTTACTAAATGTCATTAATATACAAATGTTTGCTATGACAAGTAATTACGTTAAACTATAGCTACTAAATGTCAATATCCACTATATGTTTGTTATGTCATGTAGTTATCCGTTGAATTTTAGCACTTTGTCATGGTCTTTAATTTTTCCTTCAAAATCGAACTTATGCCTAGTGGGGCATAAGTTCTTTAAGAAGTTGGCATAACTTATTGTAACACCCCGCATCTTGGAACTGAGTTTAAGCTCATATTATTAGAGTTATAGTGGAAACATTGAAAGTTTGAACGTTTTGCGAAAATGGTTGATAGGCCTATTTCGGGCAGCGGTAACTCCTTGATCGGTTTGGAATTTGGGAAGGTACTATCAATGAAATTGTAGTATGTAGAAATACCTTTCTAACGATATAAGACCAAGCCAATCAGAGATCGGAGCAAGGAGATATGATCGTCTCAATATGGCTAATAGTAAGGCACTTGAAATCCTATAGAATCGGCTAAGTTTTCGATACGTGTGTCTTCCAGTAAATTTTCGTGAACATCCGTTGGGAATTTGAGAAACCTTCCTTGATGAAAGTTGTATCCCTTTGAAATATGTTTCCAACGGTATATTATGGGGGTCAAACGGACATCTGTACAAAGAGTTATGCCCATTTTACTGAAGCCTGTTCGCTGGAAATTCTGCTAGCGTAACGGTGACGTTACGGGCCGTACTTCGTGTTACGGGCCGTAACAGTGGACCGTAACACACCAAAAATTTCCAGAACCTCACTGTAAATTTTCACCAAGGTACGGTACCAAGTTACGGTCCGTACTTCGTGTTACGGGACCGTAACAGTGACCGTATCTTGGTCCGTATGTATGTTTCGGGTCACCTGACTTCGGGAGGCCATAACCCTATCATAAATTGGTAATTTGGGAAAACTCAAAGAATTAAAGTTGTATATAATTGAAATACCTTTCCAAACATAGGTCGTGGGCTCACAGGTGACATCGGTATAGGGAGATGTGGACGTTTTAAGACAGAAAGGTCCCAACCCGATTTCAAGTTGGATCAAACCCATTTCCCCTTGGTATTTAAGGGAAATGTTAGCCCTAGCAGCCCCATTTCCTCCATATTTTCATATTTTAGAGAGATAAAGTGAGAGAGAGGAGAATTAGAGAGCGAAAGTAGAGAATCAACCAAGTTGAAGGCCCCGAATCCCGAGGCTCGTGAAGGATAAAGCGTAGTACAAGTTGTTGTCGTCATTCTAAGATAAAAATCGAACTTGGGGATGTTGATTTCGTGGTGACTACTCATAAAAGGTAATGTTTCTATCCCTAATCATTTATAGTTGTGAATTGATGAATTCTTGGGAGAATAATAATTGGGTTTGATGAAGAGAATTATATAAACTATGCTAGAGTTGTTGGATTGTTGACTTGGGATTGTTGTATTCACATGGGTGATGAAGAATGATGTTAATTACATCTAATTGTGATTGTAGAATTAGCTAGAAGTAATAGAATGGGGATTTGGTGAAGAAAACACCATTAATGAGGGTTGTGGAGCTTCATGCCCACCAAGTGTTTGATAAAATGCTTAGATGAACAAAGCATGGATATTGTTGCTAATATAGAATCCCTATGACCTGTATTGCTATAGATTAAAGTTGAAGGGATTGGAGGACAATGTGATACGCCCAAACGCAGGAAGTTAAGGTATGTAGAACTTCCATCCACATGTGGGAATCTCTACGTTCTTCCCCATGATCCGTTTCGTAAAATCCATGAAGTTCAAACCCTAGGGCATTAAACCCAACATATTGGTAGCCCGTAATTATGTATGTATGTACATGAATTTTGTATCTATGTTCGTTATTGTATTCCTACTCTTCCATTACGGATATTAGGAATCCTAGCTTAATCCATGAATCATGAATTCTTCCTCATGTGTTCTCATTATGTTCATATGAAACTTATGATTTTATTTTGCAAGTTACAACCATGTTTTCAAGTCAATTACACATATATGATTATGAACTATTGTTATTACTCATGAATCAAGAATATGTTTACAAGCTATTTCATGAAACCATGTTTACAAGTTATATCGTGAAATCATTATTACAAGACAAGTACAAGTTAATTCACGAAAATCATGGGCTTCTTAGCCAACTATATTATGTTAATGTTTTTGGGAGTTGCACGAATTACCGAGAAGGCTCAGATAGCCTGAAACTATGTAGCCACCATAGGACAAGGATCGCTCCGCCTAGTTAGGACGATACCTTAATTTTACACTGAATGGATCCATCAGGTACGTTACCACCTTATACCCTGGCAAGGTATAGGGGCTCTGCTGGTCCGGCGAGGTACCAGACTCCACGTATCCACGTGGTGATATCATGTGTCGGTTTATAAAATGTTCTCCCTACTTATCATGTTTTTACTTATGTTATATATATACGTATGTACACATGCTCATGTTCATGTCCAGATTTTCAGTTTCAGTTCTTATCATGTTATTCCATGTTCCATGTTGTTTCTTTCGGTTACTTTACATACCAGTACATTCAATGTGCTGACGTCCCCTTTTATTGCCCGGGGGCCTGCATTTCACGATGCAGGTACGGATTTACAGGACGACGCTTCTGCTCATTAGGATTTGCACGTACCAGCTTATTGGTGAGCCTCATCTCATTCGGGGTGTAGACATTGTATTTCTTTATTTATTTTTTGCATCTAAAGGTATGCTAGGGGCCTTGTCCCAGTAAGTATGTTTTCCAATCAGACTCATGATAGAGGTTTCATAGACTAGACAAGTCAGTTATGTCATGTCAGACATTTGGAGTCGTATAGCCATTTTGGCTCACTCATGTTTAAACGAGTATTTTATTAAGTATTATGACTTACCATGTTTTATAAAGGCTCATCATGCATTCACGTTATATTCCGCTTATGTTATGTATCATAATGATTCAGCAAGCCATGTGGTTCGCTCGGTCACATACAGTCAGGCACCGAGTGTCGTGTTACGTCCAGGCCATGGTTCGAGGCGTGACACTTATAAATATTATGATGCCTAACTTATGCCTTTTTAGACATAAATTTGATTTTGCAGTACAAAAACTAAAGACCAGCCCATTTGAAAGGCAAAAATTAAAGACCAACACAAAATAGGGCAAAAGTACAAATGACAAAGTGCTCTAATTCAAGCACACAAAAGGGATGAAATTCTTCCCATAAATGAACGGTCACTCACATCCATGTGGTAGCAATTCAAGCTCAAAAGGTGGATTTTTAATGGCTGCACTTTAAACTCATATTCTGGGCATGTTTAGTCACGCAAATTGCCTTGTTTAGGCATGGCAATCTAAGCCCAAAGAGGGGCTTTTAGTGGCTACAGTTTAAAGCCATATTTTGGGCATGTTTAGTCCCCCAATTGCCTTGTTTAGGCATGGCAATCTAAGCCCAAAGAGGGGCTTTTAATGGCTACAGTTTAAAGCCATATTTTGGGCATGTTTAGTCCCCCAATTGCCTTGTTTAGGCATGGCAATCTAAGCCCAAAGAGGGGCTTTTAATGGCTGCATTTTAAACTCATATTTTGGGCATGTTTAGTCCCGCCAATTGCCTTATTTAGGCATGGCAATCTAAGCCCAAAGAGGGGCTTTTAATGGCACAATTTAAACCCATATTTTGGGCATGTTTAGTCCCGCCAATTGCCGTGTTTAGGCACCAATCTAAGCCCAACGAGGGGCTTTTAATGGCTACAATTTAAACCCATATTTTGGACATGTTCAGTCCCGCCGATTGCCTTGTTTAGGCATGGCAATCTAAGCCCAGAGAGAGGCTTTTAATGGATACAATTTAAACCCATATTTTGGGCATGTTCAGTCTCGCCGATTGCCTTGTTTAGGCCTGGCAATCTAAGCCCAGAGAGGGGCTTTTAATGGCTACACTTTAAACCCATATTTTGGGCATGTGCCGATTGCCTTGTTTAGGCATGGCAATCTAAGCCTAAAGAGGGGCTTTTAATGGCTACACTTTAAACCCATATTTTGGGCATGTGCCGATTGCCTTGTTTAGGCATGGCAATCTAAGCCTAAAGAGGGGACAAGGCAATCGGCGGGACTGAACATGCCCAAAATATTGGTTTAAATTGTAGCCATTAAAAGCCCCTCGTTGGGCTTAGATTGCCATGCCTAAACACGGCAATTGGCGGGACTAAACATGCCCAAAATATGGGTTTAAATTGTAGCCATTAAAAGCCCCTCTCTGGGCTTAGATTGCCATGCCTAATGGCAATCTAAGCCCAAAGAGGGGCTTTTAATGGCTACACCGCTGCACTTTAAACCCATATTTTGGGCATGTTTAGTCCCACCAATTCCCTTGTTTAGGCATGGCAATCTAAGCCCAACGAGGGGCTTTTAACGGCTACACTTTAAACCCATATTTTGGGCATGTTTAGTCACGCCAATTGCCTTATTTAGGCATGGCAATTCAGGCCCAAAGATGGGCTTTTAATGGCTGCACTTTAAACCCTATTTTGGGCATGTTTAGTCATGCCAATTACCTTGTTTAGGCATGGCAATTCAATCCCAAAGAGGGGCTTCTAATGGCTGCACTTTAAATTCATATTTTGGGCATGTTTAGTCACACCAATTGCCTTGTTTAGGCATGGCAATTCAAGCCCAAAGAGGCGCTTTAATCACGTCAATTGCCTTGCTTAGGCATAGGATTTTTGGGGGTCATTTGCACTTTTATCCCTATGTTATGTTGGTCTTTAATTTTTGCCAATCATAGCAAATAGCTTTTTCGCGGGGCATAAATTTATATTTTGCATCATAATATTCCACAAGGTATGCCCTGCGCTCTTAAAGAACTTATGCCCCACTAGGCATGCGTTTGATTTTGAAGGACAAAAATTAAAGACTAGTCCATTTAAAGAGCAAACCATGCAATTTCTTAGATTTTTGGTGCTAAGTTTGGTTACTTTTTCCTTACTTTGTTAAGGAAAAAGTTTGATATTATTTTGCATGTTTTTCTAGTTTAAAGTTTTCTAGGTTTTAGTATTTATTATTTTCATAAAAATATGATTCGAATCTAATGATATTTGGGATAGGTTTCCTCTATACATAGGGTGGATTTGTTATTTTAATTAAATATTGTTATTATTTGAGAGTTTTTCTTCTTTACATCTTTTCATGTTGGCTACTTCGGATTTATATTACAACCTTAGAAAAGCGATTCTTCTAAGAGGTAAGATTGATTCTTTAACTTTATATCTTTGGTTCTTATTCGTAAGTTAAAGAATATAATTAGTCTTATACTTATTATTGTCCCTAATTTCTTAAAAATAGGGGTCTAGATCACATTTTGATCTAAGTTTTTGAATTGACTCTATTAATATCTTAATTAGCTTTAATCAGCTAATTTTTTTAATACTAAGATCAATTACTGTCCTTATCACTTAGTTCTGAAATTTGGAGATTTTAGTCTCGAATTTCGCATATCTTAAATTCATGTCTTTAATATTCGTATTTTCTCTTCCACGTTACTTTCTTGTTTTCTTTCAAGTAACTCAATTCTTGTCAGCGGTTATACAATGTAAAAATTCCATTTATTTTGCTTTTGAACAGGAAAAAAGGGAAACATATATCTTTTCTTAATCTTTAAGTTCTTCAAAATTTGACGTAATTCACAATATGTGAACTTCATTTTGTACAATTGACTTTGGGTTGCATTTTGACCTATTCGATTACATTATTGGGCTCGTTTTGACCCAATATTTTGATGGATCACTTTAGATTCAACCAATTGGATCAAGTTAACAAATGGGTCATATCCATTCCCGTTTGAACTTGGACATGGGACACCTTTTGCGAAGGAAAAATGAGAAGTTGTTCTTGCTGACAGAGGCGAATTTAGGTATAATTTTTGGGTCACGTGAACATATAGTCACTTGACTAAACTCGATATATTATGTGTATAATTCTGAAAATATATCTAATATTAACCGAAGGAATACATGTTCAAATCAGGCTGAGTGGAGCATTGGTTAGGGGCTGTGTTTATTTTTTTGTCAAGGTCTCGGGATCGA